>NC_053165.1:77802181-78131800 GCF_016835505.1 Polypterus senegalus
TGCTGAGTAAATGAGATAGATGTGAACGGCACTATATAACTGATAGATAGATAGATAGATAGATAGATAGATAGATAGATAGATAGATAGATAGATAGATAGATGTGAAAGGCACTATATAATAGATAGATAGATAGATAGATAGATAGATAGATAGATAGATAGATAGATAGATAGATAGATAGATAGATGAAAGGCACTATATAATAGATAGATAGATAGATAGATAGATAGATAGATAGATAGATAGATAGATAGATAGATAGATAGATAGATATGAAAGGCACTATATAATAGATAGATAGATAGATAGATAGATACTGTAGATAGATAGATAGATAGATAGATATGAAAGGCACGGTATAATAGATAGATAGATAGATAGATAGATAGATAGATAGATAGATAGATAGATAGATAGATAGATAGATAGATAGATAGATAGATAGATAGATAGATAGATAGAAGTGGACCAATACCTCCAGGTTGTTCCCCTAATCCCCCTGCTTAGACTCATGCCAGTGGTCTGGTAGAATGTGCCCAGACGGTGCTACCAATCTGTCCTTCTCAGTACCCTGATAACCTCCAATGTCACTCACTGCACCAGTCATGAAGATTCTTCTTCCTTTAAAATGTATCCCCAGGTTGGCTGGCAGAACTGGGGTACAGGTGGCACGAACCTCACCCCCAGGGCTTGCATGTGGCCTTCTTTCACATGAGTCATGTGCCAATGAATGGATGGAACAGATGATACTTACACTGTAATCGGTTTTGTCAATGCCGATGAGGAAGAGTAGCTCAGCGATGAAGAGGTTGATGCAGAGGTTCTTGTGGATGGTGTTTCGATCCGTCTGCAGTCCTCGGAGAAAGCAGAAAGTGGAGATGCAGATCGCTAAGCAGACTAGGGAGATGACGATGCCCACCCAAGTGATGACAAAGAGGATAAGTGGGTGCATTCGGCCAGGATACTGCAGACAGATAAAAAAGACACATAAGAGGCATGAGGAGAACAGAAAGAGGCGAGACTGAAGGATACATTAAACAGAGGACACATCAACCAGAAGGGGAGACCCAGACCCACCTTGGACTACTTGTCAACACACACTATCAATGAAACATTCTGGAAAATGGGCAGCTTGGGACATTATGTAACACTGAAACATCAGAGGGCAGTAAACTCACTATGGGGTACACAAGACGCCAGCTTCACCTACCACGGGATCCCGATGGGCCATGAGCACAGCAAAGTTGGTGAGATGGCTACAGGCGCAGGTGGTGTGGGTCTTGTTGCTCTCAACCATCCGGCATCCTTGTGTGGACCACTGCCCCATCATAGACCTCTCAGAGTAGTTCCAGAACGAGCAGTTGGGACTGAAGTGGTTCTCCAGCTGTGTAGGAGAGGGGTCAGTAAATGCAGAGGCCACAAGCACACCATTGGTTAGCATCACAAAATAAATGATACAGGGATGGCAAAAGGACACTTGGTGACCTTGCAGTTAGATCACCAGGACAATAAATCAGTGAGGTCACACTGCACAAGGACCGCAGCCTATTGCAAAACTCTGGAGTACACTGGGGAATGGATGGTAGGAGGACAGCAATAATTTCCAGGGGCATTTCTGCAATAAGAGCCAGTGTGCTGTGGACATGTGAAGCTTTCTTGCTTTCAAGCCATTGACCCTCAGCCACAAAAATCTGCGACAGTAGTGGTGCCATGAACACCAACAATGGCATTGTATTATGTTTTTGAATGAGTTCCAGTTCAATTTACTGTTTCACAATGGGCACATTAATGTATAGAGACATCACGGCGAGAGGCTCCTGGAGGCAACACGGTCTACAGCGCCATTATGGGTCTAGCAGCACGTGTTATCTTGCACAATGCCACCGGGTTCCACTTCTGTTACTCATTACTGGTACCTCGACTGGCCAGCGATACATCACAGAGGTGTTGGAGGCTAAGGCTAAGACAATGCCCAGGCACATGTGGCACAAAATGTTCGACAGCTCCTGGATGACTGCCATGTGCCTCTTCCTCCCTGGACTCTACGTGAAAAGATTTATTACCTTGTGAACATGTTTGGGAAACTTAGGAATGACAGCCATTATTGGGTACCACAGAGGACCTTTATACATCCAACAGCTTCGTGTCCATACCAGACCATGTGCAAGTGCTTAAATTCACTAATGGGGAATACAACAAAAATGATTAAAGTGCAAAGAGCACGTGTCACCGAGCTGTGCTTCTGTTCTGGTGACCCATGTGTCATAAGTGATCTGCCATGTAAATGTCACATAGATATCTCACATCTTTCTTGGTGTTGCAATTTTATCTATCTATCTATCTATCATATAGTGCCTTTCACTCTATCTATCTATCTATCTATCTATCTATCTATCTATCTATCTATCTATCTATCTATCTATCTATCTATCTATCTATCTATCTATCCATCCATCCTCTGACGGTGAGAAGAACATGCAGACTAACATTTTCGTTGTCCAGTATGACCAGCTGTTTACTGTGCATTTGACACAAACTTCTCAGCTCATCTCCACTCCACGGTATACTACTCTAACTCATTTTCAGAGTATACTTTACAATTCCTACCTTTCCACGTGTCTGTCCCACTAGGTGGACTGTCTTCTGGACAGACACTATTACTAATCGGCCATAGCGAGCCCCAGCTTCATGGCTATAATTCAAGACATGCGTCAGTACCTTCAAGTGCTGCAGTGTGAACAGGACGGGATCCGTCAGGAAGACACGGCTGGACTCCTTGTTGATGGAGGCTGAGATGATCTGTGAGTTGACCACCAGGCCTTTGGTAGGGTTTCCATTGTCCAGGTCCATCTTGACAGTGGCATTTTCAGTGGATAAGAAGCCGCCCAGGTTCTTGTAGAGCAGGAACACCACTTTGACGACACCTGCAAGACCCGAGTGATGAGCCCCAGTGCTGCCCACGTGATGCTTTATGGCAGAATAAGACGCTTGGTACAGTTTTGCACCCACTGTATTGGGACCACCAACAAGGGAGCACATTACTCAGTAATTTATTGTTAATTCTAAAGTCTGAAAGTAAAGAACAGCAAGAACAAGGAAGAAAGGAAACCATAGCAGGAGGTGGGAAGCAGTGGAGCAGGAGTCAAAGCCGCGCAGGCGAGAAGATAGCAATGCATTAACAGAAAGATAGAGAGAAGAAATCGGTTGTGTTACCACCAGGGGTTTTTCATTTTGTTTTGTTCATTTCTGAATTATTATTTTTCATGTTCATGTAAGGCCCACAATTGAGGGCAGGTCTGATCTTTGGCGTTGAATTTGTTGGAAGCCCGCTCCTCCTTTTGTGCGTCTTGATAGCCGGTCACAGGAATCGAGTGAATGGAGTGGACTGCGAACAGGAGAAGCCCGAGCTAGAAACGTCAAAGCATCAAATGAAGCCCCACAGCCCAGCAAACAGCAGGGAGGCCCTCCTTGTGATAAGAAACTCCTGAAGTGGCGCGGCGCGGCGTGGCGTGCGCCCTCGGCTTCCTGCAAGTGACTTATCCCTGAACTTTGTGAACTTGAGTGGGCGCCTCCTTTCTCTTGCCTCCTGTCTTTTGAAATGGTAAGTGGAATCCATAAAAGTAAGGCGCTGGCACTTGAACATGCTCACGGATGAATCGCGTTTAGTGAACATGAAGGAGGGAATGATTGGGATTTAAATAAGGGCAGGAAATCAAAAAGAGCCGGAGAGAGGCTTTGTAATTGGCATCGGCAATCGAAATATTTTACTGCCTTGACGCTCTGCGTCTAGCGCACGATGGGCACGGTGCCCACACGTCTGTAACCAACTTGATATTTAAATGCTCACCTCTCACTGCCGAGGTCGGGAAAAGACTTTGATTCCTGGCTTAAAACCATCCATCGGGCCAAAGTCAGCAGTGGTGGCGCAGTCGGGGTGAACGGCTGTGCGGCCTGCCGTTCCGTTCTGTGCTCGTCTAAGCGGGCAGGAGAGCGTAGGCAGGGTCATCATCAAGTCAAATCTGACAGCAGCGGGTAGAAAGCGTAGCGATTACACTTATTTGTACTCCTTTTCCTGGACCCTCTTTATCATCTTTTGATGAATAATCATCCAACCCGCTATATCCTAACTACAGGGTCACGGGGGTCTGCTGGAGCCAATCCCAGCCAACGTAGGGGGCAAGGCAAGAAAAAAAACCCCGAGCAGGGCATCAGCCCACCGCAGGGCACACTCACCCCCACTAGGGACAATTTAGGATTGCCAGTACACCTCACCTGCATGTCTTTGGACTGTGGGAGGAAACACGGGGAGAACAAGCAAACTCCATGCAGGGAGGACCCGGGAAGCGAACCCTTGAGGGTCTCCTAACTGCGAGGCAGCAGCGCTACCCACTGCGCCACCGTGCCGCCCTCATAGAGAAAATGTTAGTATTATATAATAGTCGTTGCAATAAATTGCTAATCAGTTAAATTGCATTTAGCTCCATTTAATTATGATAATGATGGTGGAAATAATAAAAAAAAAATCCTAAAATTAAATGTTTTAACAGGAACGCGACGGGGACGTAGGAGCTTACTGTTCCCATTACATCTTTATATTTACATGGTGTGTTCACATTACACATGATGTATAAATTAAAATAAAATGAATAATAGTTACTGAAAGAATGTGCGTTATATTGAATACAGCTTTACATATCGTGTACGCATTTATATTTCAACGATACAAAAAATTCTGAATGTTGTTCACTTCCAGTTGAGTCGCTTTTCTCAAATTTCATATCTGCTTTGCTTTTTATCGTTATAATTATCTCTACAAAGTAATCTGAATCCCCTAAAGGTAATTATCACCACAGCTTACGTGAAACATTCAGTTCAAGTGCGAGGGCCGTTCAAAACGTTGGCGCACTTTTACACTTTTGTTGGACACGGTGAAGGCGGGAGGAGCAGCGACTGGTCGGGTCTGAGACTGGCATGTGCCCGCTTCACAAACGAAGGTGACAACGTAGAGAAGTGATTTTGAAATTCTTCAGAAATAGAGTTAAACAAAGCGCGGAAGCTTTTTGAACGTCCCTCGTACGCTTCGGTTGTCGACGTTGCCCAAAAGTTGGTAGGATTCCTTATTTTTGGTATAAATCAGGTGTACAAAATGCCATTGGCCGAGGGGCAAGCGTTTACTCACAGGCAGACAGAATTTCCAAAATGGTATTCTCAGACTCAGGAAGGTCTAAAGTGTCGAGATTCGTCAAAATCTCGAGGTCGAATTTTTTTCATGATTCCAATACGTTTTCTATACTGTGAATACGAATGCAAAATGTCGGGAGATGCAGCCCACCCTGAGATGGGAGCCCACCTGCCAACACCACGTCCTTTGCCCAAATACTGACGTGGTTGTGCTTCACCCCCCCTGCACATCTCACACCCCGTGACTTCTTCTTGTTCCCGAAACTAAAAACTGAGATGGAAGGGAAGAAGATTTGCTGCCTTGGAAAAACTCCAGGAAAACAACACGGGGGGCTCCAGTCGCACTAAGAAAGGCGGGCGGAGGATGGGAGATGGGATGCTATGAAGGGGACTGATTTCTAAGGAAGGCTTTTCATTTTTACCTTTTCAGGGAGTTTCGAGCCCCTTCATAGATAACGGGAGAGGCAGAACTTCACTCGTCTCAACAAAAGCTCGACAGGTAAATTAATCGATTACAGCAAATAAATCTGCACAGGAACTGCTCAGATATGAAATGAAACTCCTGACTTCGCTGAGGAGCAGCGCCTGAGGAGGAGCGGCTGGAGTCGAAGAGGTGACTCGATTCAAGGATTTAAAATGACCAGGGGCTTAGGATGGCGGCCCTTCAACAAGAACGTGGCTGGACACGGTAAGAGATGGAAGAGCTTACTTCACGCAAAGGACCACCAGGTGGTCTCCCGGCAAGCAGAAAGTCATTGTAGCATTGGCACAGCCGGAGTCCGGGCCTTATGAACTTCCTGGCACTTTTCTTGGCTCCTACTTTAAGTCAATCAGGAGTAATCGGGCGGTGGAGTGTCCTGATTGGTTGACCAGAAGCATTCGTGCCATCTTACAAACCCGTTAGCCTGGACTTTGGAGAGTTGCCAGTGACAATGGAGCCTCACACTTTGTGCTGCTTCCCCCTCTGGTGTGCCACGCCATGCGCTGCACTGAAGCAGTAACCTCCCCGCCACATTCGAGTCAATAAGGTGCGAAGTCCCAGAGACGCCTCACTTCACACCACACCATTCTTCTATGTATGACTCATGTTTTACACAAAGGTGACATTTTCTGTTGAGTGATGGCAACGCGATACGTGGAAGTGGCCAGGTGACCATAAGTCAACCCATTGGTTTCCCGAAAACAACGTCCTTGAGGTGCGGAAACGCAACGTCCCATGAAATAAGTGAGCCGGGAGTGTGGCAGACAGCAGGGACCTTCTGATCTCGACAGACACACTGCGCTGAATGGCCCGTTGTCACCCCGAGTCAGCTGTGACACCAGCAGTGCTAATCCTTGCCACCAGAGCCCGACTGACCTGGTGGGAGATGCCAGTGAGGGATGCCACGCTGGTGGTCCTAGGAGTCGACCTCAGGTAATTCCAGCCTGAGACGAGGGTTGGTGCTGCCGCCTGGTGCCTCTCTTCTCTTTCTCCCGCTGACATCACTTCTGGTCCCCTGAGGCCGCCTCCTGCACCACCTTGCCCATCTCTTGGCTGGCTCTACCGCCCTCGTTCAAACGACACACGAAACCCGTGTTCATGACTTTGTACTCAGTCTATGCAGAGCTCACCTAACCTTTAGGCCTGGCTTGTGCTTCGTTTACAGGGACATCTAAGGGTCCCCTCTGTATGGACTGCGTGCTTTCTCGTGCCATATAGCGCCTTTCAGAGGGAGTCTCAAGCGCAGATCGGGGTGAAGAAGCCCCACTGCAGATCTACAAGCGCCTGCCAGGGCCCAAACACCCCCAAGCCTGGCACATTTTAGCAAAGTGCAAACAGCTTTGACTTGAAAAGTCGCTCGCCCCACTTAGGCAGCGCTCAGCGCTTTCAAAAGCGGCCTAATGCACTTTTATTGCTCTGCTTTCCTCCTCGAGAAAAAGTTTGCATTTTGAGAAGTGAGTGTTACCCTGGAGACGAGAGCAATTTTCTGCAGACCTGCCAGCCAACACAGATTGTTATTCACTCAATAAGCTTTTATATCAAACGCGGCCAGGCTTTTGAAAAGCTTGACTTCAGCAAATGTAGTTTGAGTGGCAGCGCTGTCTGGCTCAGTCGAGAACATTGACAGAAAACCGTTCATTAGGGCCGTGCCGTCGTGCAGCCTGCCGCCGAACAAAAAAAATAAAATAATGATAAAATAAAATAAATAACAGGAAGAAGAAAGAGAGGATAAAAAAAGAAGTCCGGTTGCAAATGGACTTAAAAGTGGGCACAATAGACCCGTCACATTAAATGTGCCACTCTTAAGTGGCTGACTGCGGGTACACTTAAAACGTGGCCTCCTCAGGCGAACGCCAGCGAGACGGAACACGCAGCTGCCTCGCTTTGGTTATCTGCAGGACGCATGTGCGTCACACGGACCGCTTCCCGGTGCCAGCTGTTTCCTTTTACTATACGGGCCTGCCCTGGCGTAGGTGATACTGGATGGGCTGGCGCTTCATTTTGTGGTCAGCCCTGCCGTGTTCATTCTCAGGAAGCCATTAAAAGGGGTGAGGAGTTCATGGAGAAGCAACGCCATGTGTGAGATCTCTGTGTCTCACGCCAGCCTGGACACCACAACTGAAAAGATCGGTAAACTGGCAAAGGTCTGCACAAGCCATCCTTCACGCTCTCTGCTTGTGGCTCAGCAACACAAACACGCTAGCTGCAATAGGCGAACTAATTCACAGTGCAAGAAATTTGACAAACGAGAGGTGAGCGGGGCAGTCAAACGATGTGTGCAAAGTGTTGGAAGCAGGAAGTCAACTGGATCTTTCGTCAAGGCCCCCGGCCCAGAAGACGAGCTCCCCTGGACAATCAGAATATCCCAGGCTCGGCTAATGCGGAAACACTCAGGCTGACCTCGGTTGGGCCGATGACATCACAAGACACGCAGCCTGCAGGATTCTGGGTAAGGTTGTCATGCCAACTGACAACACAAAATGAATGGTGGTGGTGCCCAAAAAGGAAACAAACGTGGCATTCACGGTCAAATGGAAACATACTTTTTAATTTTTTGGATTAAAACTAACATCCAATTTAAAAATAACAAACAGAAGCAAAGTCTGTTAAAAAAAAAAGTAAAAATGACTCAGGATACTCCATCAAAAAAATGAAAATAAAACGCCACTTAGAAGAAAGCAGGACTGGCACTCCAGGGCCGATTCACAGATTGCTTGCCTGCCTCTTTGCTGTCAAACTGAACTTTTTATTTGTAACTTTTCTACGTCTCCCTTGTTCATTTGGTGTCTTCTTTCACCCCAGTTGGGTGTTTCCAGTACTGCAGATCATGAATCTGACGTTTGTTTTTTGTGTTGATGACTTACTTTGCTGTCCTGGGACCAGAGGTTTCATGAACCTAAAAGCCTGAGCCCCATTTTTGGGCCTGCGCAGGCAAGAAGCCTGCCGTTTGAGTTTGGGGCTAGGCCCCAAGGGTGTATATACACTGTGGACAGTAGGCCTGGCTTTTTGTGCTCCTGTTCTGGGTTTGGATCATAACAATAATGTCACATGATGTGGCTGAGTGGCGTCATAGCAACCAAAGCTGAACAGTATTCCTTTAATTATTACTTGGGCGATGTCTTTACCCGAGGCGACTTACGATATCTGCGATACAATTGGTTCTGTTTCTTACGTTTGACCAACTGGAGCACAGGCAGGTGAGGTGACTTGCGCAGGGTCACACAGTGGTGTCAGTAGTGGGACAGGAAGACCAAAGCCTTAACTACAACAGCACAGCCAACTAAATAAAAATGTGATGCTGCATCAAGTTTTAAAAACGCAAAGGATATATAAAACAGACACACCTCCCAAATCTAAATAACAGTAGACAATAAGTTCTACACTTTTCAAAACCTTAATAAAGAATACAAAAAATCGCAGGGAAAAAGAAATTCAGAAACAATTCACAAAGATCAAGGTCAAATCTTAACAATGGCCTCCTCTTCCTCTTGGCTGGGTGAAACCCCCCGCCTCTTCTCCTTTCCCAGCTCCTTGTAAGCTCAGACTCGCGCTGCCATTTTACTTTGCCTCTAGGAGTTTCACCTCAAACTACAATTCCCAGAAGCCCTTGTGATAGCCTGGCTCCCTGCCGCTGCCATCTAGTGACCTGGGGGTTTACAGCTCTCAGCCACGGCTCTGTCACAAGGTAATGGCTTCCCATCCAGGATGTGTACCACCCTGTAGCCATCGTGCCAACTGTTACAAGAGACAAAGGAGAGCCATGAACAACAAAAAACTAAAAATCGTCATCTGCGAAGTTTGACCTCTTTGGATGGCACACAGGCACGCCGCTTGGGAATTGTGTTTTCTTAGACGTCACACGTGCACGCTGACAGACGTTAACTCGTTTGTTTGGTTACGCCGTTTTAGTTTTGTCGACATAAGCACTCTGTGCCTGTCCTCGGTGAAGGGCGCTATATAAACCACTTGAGCTCTTCAGGGTGTGGACGGCGAGCCATCAGGCTCTCCTCTCCTCTCCTCTCTGACTGATCCTGACACACAGCAGCAAGTCAAATCCTTGTGGTCTCGTGTCACAAAGAAATGAAAGGAACACCTGAAAGGAAGGAAGGAGGGAAGGAAGGAAGTAAGGAAGGAAGGAAGCTGCGTCACGATTCGCTCCCATGGCCTGTGCCCCATCCTGTCCTGTCCTGTCCTGCTCGTCTTTCCTATGCTGCTTTGCACAGCTGCTTTTCCTGTTTTCAGCCGCAGAACTCCATGTTGACCTTCGTCCGGTGCCGGCCGAGGGTCACTGAGAGATGTTTGGAGGTCTCGTTTTCTTTTTATTTTGTGGGTTATTTCTTGTGTTCTGCTACTTGATGGCGTTTTGGGATTTGTTCGCTTGTTCCTTTTTTTCATTTATTCAATAAGTTCTCACCTTATAAAGATTCTTTGGGATGCCTCGTCTCAACAAGCCACAGTGTTATGGTTACCATCTCCCCATGTAAGGCGTTTTTGGAGGTTTAAGTTCTTTTTTTTTGGACTTAAACACGTCAGCTTCTTATTTTGGGCCCAGGCAGGCCGAAGCCTGCAGGTAACAGTTGGGGGTCCAGCAGTCTGGGGTGAGGCCATTTCTGGGCAGCTCTATGAAGTTCAGTGTTACGGTCAAGACAAGGTTTCTCCCCTGGCTTGTGATTAAAATGCTTGTTCTTATGTTCTTTGTTCTTTTCTCGTTATCACTCCTTGTTTTAATAATATTTTTATTCGTGTTTATTTAATTGTATATTATCTTTTGATTCTATTCTGTTTGTCCATTACTCCATATCTATGTGTTCTCTTATGATTCTTGTACTTTAGTGGCTGGCATGAGAGACCCCCCTCTGTAAAGATTTAAACATCAGAACATTCAAACGCTCGACACGAGAACAGGCCATGAAGCCCAACAAAGCCCACCAGTCCTGTCCCCTCCACGTCAAGTCGAGTTGTGAAAGTCCCTTACGTCTTACTGTCCACCACACTCCCTGGTCACTCATTCCAAGTGTCTCTCGTTCTTTGTGTAAAGAAAAACTTCCTAATGTTTGTGTGAAATTTACCTTCACAAGTTCCCAGCTGTGTCCCCCTGTGTGTCCTTGATGAACTCGTTTTAAAGTCACCGTCTCGATCTGCTGCAGTAATTCCCTTCATCATTTTAAACTCTTCAGTCAGGTCTCCTCTTCATCTTCTTTAAAGGCTCAGCTCTTTTAATCTTCCTCATCGCTCATCCCCTGTAGCCCTGAATCAGCCTCTTTGCTCTTCTCAGGACCTTCTCTTGTGCTGTTATGTCCTTTCTGTAGCCTGGAGACCCAAACTGCCCACCGTACTCCAGATGAGGCCTCACCAGCGTGTTATAAAGCCTGAGCAGACCCTCCTGTGACTCCACACGTCAAGGCGCTATATCACCTGACATTCTGTGAGCCTTCTTAATGATTTCTGAACACTGATGGGCAGTCGATAGCTTAGAGTCCACTACGACTACTCAATCCTTCTCTTAAGGTGGACTCTCGATTTTCAGACCCTCATCGTGTATTCAAACCTCACATTCTCACTTCTTATGTGTAATTCTTTACATTAACTGACATTAAATTTCATTGTCCACAAGTCTGCCGTCCAAGTCCTTCTGTGATGATATAACGGATTCCAAATTATCTGCTAATCCACCTCTCTTGATATCATTTGCCAACTTCACCAGCTTGTTCCTTATATTCCTATCTAAATCATTTATATTTATTAAAAATAGCAGTGGCCCCAGCACTGCCCCCTGCTGGTCACCACTCTTAACATCGGCCAGTTCCAATGAGGTTCCTCACACCATCACCTTCTGCTTCCTGTGTCTGAGCCAATTCTGCACCCATCTAACCCTGAACTCCCACTTTTTTTAACTTGATGCCCAACCTCTCATGTGGCACCTCATCAAATGCTTTCTGACTTTGCACTGTACAAGCCAGGGGTTGACGGTGATCTGCTCCCTTGAGGGACATGTGCAGACATTACGGAGAAGATTCTCAAACTTTGAGAATGAATCAGATTTTTGCCCAAGGCCAACCCCTCAAATGGGAGCCAGGACACATTCAAATGTCCTCCAAATGTCCTCAAATGTGGCACTTGGTGCCACGGCCCACCTGCCATGTTGTTTTGCCTGCTTATGGTAAAGTCATCCCTGATGGAGGATCGCAGGAATCATGGGAAAGAGGGGTCCTTTCATCGGATTGGCTGGCCCAGTGCTGTTTCAGCCGTGGAACTGGCCAAATGGGGAGGCAGCTTGATGGATGAGGTCTCCAGGACTCTAAAAATATCCAAATCTTATTATGGGATATCATCTACTATTAAATTCTGCTCCGTACTTCTAAAATTTTTATTTTGATACTCTATTGAGGATTTGTTCAATTCTGTATATTCTGTTGTATTGACCCCCTTTTTCTTTTTGACACCCACTGCATGCCCAGCCTACCTGGTAAGGGGTCTCTCTGTGAACTGCCTTTCCCGAGGTTTCTGCCATTTTTCCCTACAAGTTTTTTTTGGGAGTTGTTCCTCGTCTTCTCAGAGAGTCGAGGCTGGGGGTCTGTCAAGAGGGAGGGCCTGTTAAAGCCCATTGCGGCACTTCCTGTGTGATTTTGGGCTACACAAAAATAAACTGTATTGTATTGTATTGTATTGTATTGTATTCTGGTACACCCCCCTTCTGGGTGGGATTCTCATCTGCTTCCTCACTAACACCACCTTGGCCATTTGTGAGTCTGGGCCTGCTTGTGGGGCTTTTTGGAGGCTTCAGATTCTTTGCACCAACACACAACAGTTCTGGCTCCTCGTGGCCAGTTGTTAAGATGTTGGGGTCTCGGGTTTTCTCTGATGAACCCACAAATCTGCCCAAAACAATGGCTGCCTGTGAAGTTTTGGCGTGTGAGGATCGTTCCTGCCTGTGCACTCTTGTCTCTGAGGCACTCGGTGGACCACGGTACTGAGCTCCTCCACGGCTGGTGGGTCTAACCAGGAAAGTCCACCTGTCTGCTCCGTCCAAAGGTGGACACCATGGGAAGGACACAGCAGAATAAAGACTCTGGGCCAGCCACGGCGCTCAGTGCGGAAAGAGGATTCTGGGCACTGAATGATGCCTGCTTTTCAGAGTCTTAGCAGCGAGCGGCATTAATAACGCTATCAGCTGGAAACGGAGCATTGATTCTAATTGGACGAGACAGTATTATCTGCCAACACTTCTTATTAAACAAAGCATTTTCAGAGCGCTTAATTATCTGCAATAAAACCCTCTCATTCCCCCTCTGATTAACTGCTGTGCCGAAGGAGGCCGGGGTGGGTGACATGCAGCCTGCCGAATTACGCTGGCTTAACCCCTTGTGGCTCGGGAGCAGGTGGTGGAGCCGCCCCAGAACGAGACGGTAAGATGGGTGACGCTGGCCTGCTAACAGATTTCTATTTGCCAAACGCATGGTGGACCCCTCAACATCCGAGTGCCTCGCTCTACGCGTCCTCTCATGTAAAATATGTGCCAGGCTGGGGTGATCCCCGCCTTGTGGTGAAGCACGGATTTTAAAGTAGGACGTCATCTCTGAATGATTACGAAGGAAAGGAAAGGTTCAACTCCTGCCATCTTTCTTAGGTGCTCATACTGCAGAGTCCGAGAATTAGTCTGGAATACAAAGTGCCTGAGCCTTAACTGGGCAGCTCACATGGACTAACAGTTCAGATCTGGAGAACTTTGATGGCCGCACTGGGAGTCATTGGGTGTGACGAGTCGATGCTGTCCTACTCCACCTTTATCTACTTCTGCAAACTGCTTAGATGGTGAGAACGCCGAGTCAAAGTAAGCCCCGAATTCCGTTTCTGCCAAGTCAGTATTTATAGCTGAGGTTCCTTTAGCTCACATGAAGCACGTCACACTTTTCTACTGTCGTATACTCAAATATGGTGTGGGTCTCACGGGTACCAGAACAGGTAATCAAAGAGAGTGAAGCGCCATCACTAACATGGCCTCCATTTTGAAGAGAAGCAGCCTCACTTTCAGTAAGCCCCTCCCCTTTTACGTTCTTTCTGGACACGGCTCTGACTCTAAAGAGCGACAGCTTGTCGGAGCATCGACAGCAACCAAGACTGCTCGCTGAATCTTCTCTCCTTTACTTACAATTTAGGACAATTGAACCCCAGCTCGTTTTTGCTCCTCCCTTGTTGTTGTCCACAACGTTAAACTGCGTTTTGCTTCCCTCCACTTTTAGTATCCTCTGTAAGTCTAATCCCACAGCTGGGTTCTAAGGTCCAACCCCACGTCCTTGTTGTAAAACCTGGAAACTGACATTTTGACAACAAACAGGGAAACGGAGAAGCTGTGGGGCCAACCGCTCCATCCATCCATCCATCCATCCAGTATCCAACCTGCTATAACATAACTACAGGGTCACAGGGGTCTGCCGGAGCCAACCCCAGCCAACACAGGGCGCAAGGCAGGAACAAACCCCACCGCAGGGGATTAATTACAGAAACAGCCATAGACTCATCAGTAATTCTCAGCAGGGTCGCCCTTTGCGCCCCATGAGATGAAGCAGACTGAGCTAAACTAATCCCACAGCTGTCTTGTCTTTGGTGCTGGACCCCCTTTCTGAGTGGCATTTGCATGTTCAGACTAAAAGAAGTGGCAGGTCAGGGTGTGGGTGGGTGCAGAATTGGCTCAGACACAGGAAGCAGAAGGTGATGGTGTGAGGAACCTCATGAGAACTGGCCGATGTTAAGAGTGGTGACCAGCAGGGGGCAGTGTGGGGGCCGCTGCTATTTTTAATATCTATAAATGATTTAGATAGGAATATAAAGAACAAACTGGTGAAGTTGGCAGATGATACTAAAATAGGTGGATTGGCAGATAATTTGGAATCCATTATATCATCACAGAGGGACTTGGACAGCAAGGCTTGGGCTGATTTGCGGCAGATGAAGTTTAATGTCAATACATGTAAAGAATTACATATAAGAAGTCAAAATGTGAGGTTTGAATACACAATGGGGGTCTGAAAATCGAGAGTCCACCTTATGAGAAGGACTTAGGAGTCGTAGTGAATTATGGGTTGGAGACGGTGGCACTGACCAGAAACAGGAGACAGAGCTGGAGGTGGCAGAGATAAAGATGCTAAGATTTGCATTGGGTGTGACGAGGATGGACAGGATTAGAAATGAGGACATTAGAGGGTCAGCTCAGGTGGGACGGTTGAGAGATAAAGGCAGAGAGGCAAGATTGTGTGGGTTTGCACATGTGCAGAGGAGAGATGAGGGGTATTCTGGGAAAAGGGTGCTAAGGATAGAGCTGCCAGGGAAGAGGAGAAGAGGAAGGCCTAAGAGAAGGTTTATGGATGTGGTGAGAGAGGACATGCAGGTGGTGGGGGTGACAGAACAAGATGACGAGGACAGAAAGATATGGAAGAAGATGATCTGCTATGGCGACCCCTAACGGGAGCAGCCGGAAGAAAAAGAAGAAGAAGAAGGAGGAGGAGGAGGAGGAGGAGGAGGAGGACTCGACATTATCAACGTCCTGACAGTGTTCAGAAACCATTAAGAAGGCTCACAGAATGTCAGGTTATATAGCGCCTTCACATGTGGAGTCACAGGAGGTTCTGCTCAGGCTTTATAACACGCTGGTGACGCCTCATCTGGAGCCTTGTGTGCAGTTTGGGCCTCCAGGTTACAAAAAAGGACATAACAGCACAAGAGAAGGTCCTGAGAAGAGCGACCAGGCTGATTCAAAGCTACAGGGGATGAGCGATGAGGAAGATTCAAAGAGCCGAGCCTTTAAAGAAGATGAAGAGGAGACCTGACTGAAGAGTTTAAAATTATGAAGGGAATTACTGCAGCAGATCGAGACGGTGACTTTAAAACGAGTTCATCAAGGACACACAGGGGGGACACATTTGGAAACTTTTGAAGAGTACACGTCACACAAACATTGGAAATTTTTTCTTTACACAAAGAATGAGAGACACTTGGAATGAGTGACCCGGGAGTGTGGTGGACAGTAAGACGTTAAGGACTTTCACAACTCGACTTGATGTGCAGTGGACAGGACTGGCGAGCTTTTTTGGGCTTCATGGCCTGTTCTCGTCCCGACTGTTCTAATGTCTAACGTTATTGTCGCACACCAGGGGAGACTCCTGATGCCAGCTCAGTTACTTTCAAGGTTCAGTTCCTTTCCCAGGGTAGTTTTTACGGACAAGGCTGCCATTTTGTCACAGCATAAGACTTGCTGCTGTAGGGAAATTTTGCAGAATGGAAAACTCCAAAGCAGACGTGGAAGGCCACGATAAAGAACTGGAACACCACGTCCAGCTCCAGTGTAGTCGTACGGCAAGCAACAGCCAGCATTCATTTGTGCCACATGCATTAGCAGCACAAGGTGATCACGCAGATTACGAGAGCACTCAACTCCAACACAGCTGAAAGGTCGCGCGCTCGTTCTTCATATCTTCTAAAGGAGGAGTGACGAGGACAATCTTACTGAGGATGACCCAAAAAAGACAGAGGAAAAGAAAGAGAGAGAGATAAAGAAGGAGGACTCGTCTCTTACCGTTGCGGCTGTTCTGCTTGATGGTGTTGGCCGACAGCTGAATTGTGCTTTCGCTGGGGAAGGACTGCGGGAAGGTGAGGTCTTGCAGGTCGGTCTCCGTGTTCAGAACCCACACTTCCAGAACTAGAAGAGAAGGAGGGAGGATTAGGACGGGTAAGAATGACTGGAAACGGCGTCAGCCATTGCAAATAACGCCAGTGAGTGGCGCACTCATGGCAGCCGGGTGAGCCCAGCCTGAAGCGCCACCCGCCATCTCTGTGAACAAATTGAGCATTTGAGATGAACTCCCTGCAGGAGTTTAGTTGACTGTGTCTTTCTGTTAATTAAGCTAAGTGGTTTCTGTTCACGGATCGTATTACTTTACTGCGGGTTTGCGTCATCTTTTATTAGGACTGGTCCAGGGTGGTCTTGAGCGGGATTTGTATTTTATTAGCAGAAAACGAAGATGTCAGCCGTGCCTGGAAATGCCTGGCATGAAAACGTCAATGAAGTGACAAAGGGTTGGATGCGACTGAACTTCCGAACACACACGCACACACACACACACACACACACACACACACACACGCACACACACACACGCACACACACACGCACACACACGCACACACACACACACACACACACACACACACACACACACACACACAATACTGAACATGATTTCTATCACAATAATCTCTGCATAAACTGCTCAAAACGATGAAAAGAAGACTTTATAATCCGAGTAGAGCATCAAGTCCATGACACTCCTGGGCTGTGGATCTGCTCAGTGAAGTAGCAGAGGGGCTCGTTCATCAGTTTCAGCTGCTTTGGTGCACTTGAGGGGGCAACAATGAGACGACCCCCCAAAACAGGAATGAATGGCTTAACACGTGGAGGGAGGACATGGACATTTTTCCCTCCTCGTCTGTTTTGTCACTCGTTTTGCATTTGTCTCCGGTCAGTGTCACTGCTGGTAGCATGAGGCCATACCTGGACCCTACAGAGCTGGCACAGGTAGTTCAACTTCTCCATCAATACCACGTGGCATTGCCAGAAGGTTTGCTGTGTGTCTCCCAGCACAGTCTCAAGGGCATGGAGGAGATTCCAGGAGACAGACAGGCAGTTCGTCCAGGAGAGCTGGACAGGGCACCTCGTAGAAGGTCCTTAACCCATCAGCAGGACCCAATGGAGGAACAGGCTGAGCACTGGCAGAGCCTACAAAATGACCTCCAGCAGGCATGCAGGCAGGCAGGCCACTGGTGTGAATGTTTCTGACCAAACAATCAGAAACAGACTTCATTATGTATATGGCTGGCGTCTTCTAGTGGGCACTGTGGAGCTCGATTGGCATAGAATACCAGCATTGGCGCCCTGTGCTTATCACAGATGAGCACATGTGACAAGCGTGACAGGGTCTGGAGAAGCCATGGAGAACGTTATGCTGCCTGTGACATCGTTCAGCCTGACCGGTGTGGTGGTGGGTCAGTGATGGTATATCTGGGGAGGCACATCCATGGAGGGGCACACAGACCTCTACAGGCTTGACAATGGTGGGCACCACAGGACTGCCAATAAGTATTGGGATGAAATCCTTGACCCCCACCGCCACTCGCCTGACACCTCTGGGTGGGACATTATGTTTCGGTCCATCTGACACCTCAGCCTGTCCAGGAGCTCAGTGATGCCCTGGTCCAGATCTGGGAGGAGATCCTCCAGGACGCCATCCATCATCTGACCTGCATGTCTTTGGACTGTGGAAGGAAACCCACGCAGACACGGGGAGAACATGCACACTCCTCACAGGGAGGACCTAGGGAGCGAACCCAGACGGGTCTCCTCACTGCGAGGCAGCAGCGCTACCCACTGTGCCACCATGTCCTTGAGTTTCAAACCTCCCAAATTGATGCAAACTTTGTAAACATTCATTTTGGAAATCTTATAAAAAATTAAGGAAAAGCACAGACCATAAGAGGATATTTGAATGCAATGCCTCAGCAAACTCCCAGTGCAAACCCAACAGTCAACATAAAGTCAGATGCTAAAGAGACAATAATGAGAAACAAATCATAATAGTATCTGAAATATTAAACACTCCTATCCTGATGCAAATATGAAACCCAACCAGGGAAACCGACACATCAGAGCGAGTCTGCTTTAAAGGTAACGGAGAAGGAATGGCCGGACGCTTGACACGCGGTTAAAATAATCTTTAACTCTCCTCTTTTAAGTCAGTGGGAAACCGATGTGTTTTACTATTTGAAATTGGAAAAAATCAAATACTCAGTTAGAGGATTCGTACAGACTTGTTTCAAAACATGGCAGGATCTAATCAGTAATATTTTAAAATAAGTTCATAAAGCACAGAGAATTTATTAATTTAGGTATGTTTACAAGCCTTAAATCTTACGCCGTTTGGCTTGCTCTCTCTCTCAGGGGTGGGGATCGATCTGTTCTTAACTCAATGTTTCTTTTTGTAAAATCTTGATTGCTTTGTATGGATTGTAATAAAATTAATAAAAATAAAAAAAAATAATAATAATCTTTATTTCATACTAGCTGTGTAAGCCCATGTTGTGAAAAGTCTCAGAAACTATTGAAATGGTCAGAAAAGAAATTGAAATGTTGAGATGTCAGGTAATTGAAAGGGATGACTCTGGGGGTCTGTCTCCTAGCAGGATTCATTTTGCTGACGTGCTCGCCTCCATTGTCTATCAGCGGCTAAGTGAGTTTCTCTCTTTTCTCAGCGGTTTAACTTTGGTGACAGAGTTGCTTTCTTTGAGCTTATGCTCCTTGTACTTCTGAGGCTGGACAGACAGACAGACAGGCAGGGAGGCAGACAGGAGGACAGACAGACAGACAGACAAGCAGGCAGGCAGACAGACAGGACAGACAGACAGGCGGACTGACAGACAGACAAGCAGGCAGGCAGACAGACAGGACAGACAGGCGGACTGACAGACAGACAGACAGACAGAAGATGAGTAGGGAGGCCGGGTGATGCCTGCAGCTCACTTTTCCACTCCGCTGTGAAGAATCTCTAACACGTCTGATGAAGCTGAGGGGCTGGCGACTTCACAGACTTCAGCACCTCAAACAACACGAGAGGAAGCTCAGCTTCACAGACTGGCGGTGATTTGCATGAAAATGAAGCAAATGGTTTAGTTAAGTTACACCAAAGGGTCTGAGTAGTAACGCTTGTGGCAGGCGGCCGGGGTCCATGCCCAGCTGGGACGTCCCTTCACTGTATATTCAGGGGGAGCAGCCCTGGACAGTGCAATACCACCCCCTGGACACTAGATGGCCACCCCCCTGGGTTGGAGTGGTGTGTTTGGGACTCCTGAGCCGGTGTGGGCAACATGTTCGTCACACCCGGTGATCAAGCACCTGGAGCACTTCCGGGGTTGAACTATAAAAGGAGCCAGCGACCAGCACTCAGCGGCCGGGGTTGGGTGGAGGAGGACAAAGTTGTCTGTGAGAAGTGGTGGTGGTGGTGGTGGTGCCAAAGAAGAAAGTGCTTGGTATTTATGTGTGTGCTTGGGACTGGCACTGCCTGTGGGGTTCACGGGGAAGATGTGCCCCACAGGTGAAGAAAGAAATAAATACTGGTTTTATTTTACATGTGCCTCAGTGTGAAGAAGTGTCGGGTTGGGCGCAGTATAGCGCCTTTACTCACACACTATGTATCCCATAATGCTCTGTAATGCTTTCTTTTGCATGTCTCCCTGCAGGTTACAAAACTCACTTAGAGGCGTCGCCTGATCCCGAGGCTCTCCATATCTAAGTAAATGGGGAGTGGTGGCCACCGTTTGTAGTCGTGTGAATTTGCTACGAGTCCTGAGGCGGCGCTCGATGAAGGGCGCCATATAAAAATAAACTGAAAATTCATCAATTAACCAAACTGTTCAAGGGTTCATGACAAGCATTCAAAGCCCTGCTGAGCTCGATGTCACGTCTAACCTGGAGAGAAAGAACAAAAGAACGAATGAACGAACGAACGAACGAACGAATAGTTTGAGGGCGGCTCTAACTCACCGATATTGGTGCCGTTGGCAACGAACTTGGGCTCACGCAGGTTGTCAGCCAGCAGGAAGGCGCCTTCCTCCATTACGTCCAGCAGCATGGTGGCAGTGTGAGCTTGCTCCGTGGCGTTCATGTCCTCCCAAGACTCGAGGGCGTCAGGGCGGAGGAGATTGTCTACCGTCTGCACAACCGCCTGCAGAGAAAGGCGTGCCGTTTATATCTGCCGTGCGTTTCCTTCACCTTGAGCACTCACGGGGTCCTTACCTGAATATACAGCCGACAAGTGCGTTCCCTCTTCTGGAACTGGAAAAAAGAGAAAAGGAAGCTGGTTAGTTAGCTTTTAAAGAAGGGATTCGAATGAAAAGATGAACTCGGCTGTAGGTTGACTTGAGTCCCAAAGCCAAGTGTGTGGCGTTGGTCCCTGGCAGTCAGCCACACGTTCTTGGACTGTGAAAACGCCCACCCAGTAATCCTCAGGCACCAACTCCAGCCCTGGCATTCATTTATTAAAGGGGCCCACTGTCTCCGGGGTCCTTACGCCAACATTCTTCATGTTGATTGGCCACCGACAGACATAAAATCTCACTAACAGTCGTACAACTTGTAACTTAAACTCCCAATGGAATCTGATGGGCAGCAATCCGGGGCCAGCGAGAGCCGATTCAAAATGACCGCCTCACAAACCTTATTATAGTTCCGAGTTGCTGACTCCTTGTTGCCGGGTCTCAGGGCTTGAAGTTGAGAGTCCAGGATGTCCAGGAGCTGCTCCATCAGACGAACCGAAGAGCTGACATCGCCGGCGTGGATCCTCTCCTTCGTGTGGTTGACCAGCTCTCCGGCGATGTTTGCGGCGTTCTCTCCGCTCTTTATCTGCGTCCAAGACACAAAGTCAGCTCTAATGTCCCAGTGGCTGTGCTCAGTCAGATTAAGAAAACTTGACAATAAACGCGCCAGGCGTACGCTGCCACTGCTGTGCGGCAGCCACACTTGTCTCTCAGGCTTAAGGTGACTGTCCTGTCTTTGTCATTTCTGCTGTTTTTGAATTATCATTTTCCATCCATCCATCGATTATCCAGCCCGCTACATCCTAACTACAGGGTCACGGGGGTCTGCTGGAGCCAATCCCAGCCAACGCAGGGGGCACAAGGCAGGAAACAAACCCTGGGCAGGGTGCCAGCCCACCGCAGGAGTTATTATTTTCCTTGTCTATTGATCATAGTGTCATTTTTGCTAATATCGCTTTGTTTAAATGTTAGCATTTCTGCCTTTGTTTCACAGTCATGTTTATTGGGAGGCGGGAACATCGTGACATCACTGCAGAAGGACCGCCCACAGCCTTTCTAATTGGCCCGCGGAGTCTCGTGGTGCTGTTGTGCAGTCAGGGTCCCCTTTGTAGGCTCTCTGTGGATTTTGCTCTTATTTGAATTCTTCTTTCTGTTTTGTGGATTTTTACCTCAGCAAGCCGGTTGGACTTTGCTTTGCTTTGGGTTGACGTTTTTTTAGGCCAAACGTTTTCTCACATTTCTGCATTTTTTTATTAATGTGCTTCTTTGATTGTGCAATAAATTCTTTGTTTTGGTCCCTTTGCCAGGGGTTTACTGGTTATCCTTTACCTTAGCAACTAGTGTTATGATCTGGGGACGTCTTCATTTTTAATAAATATTCTAACAGCATTTTATTAAAGGTAAACGTCAAACGGGGTACAATTTATTTTGTCCTAAAAGGTATCTGTAAAGACTTAAAACGTTTTATTTTATCTCTTTTATTGTAGTTGCTGCTGTTTGGCATACTTGTGTTTGTCGTTGTCATGGTGATCTCTCCCAGTAGGCACTGCATGTGACCTCATCTCAAAATGATTGACACGTGTGTGTGTGTTTGGAGAAGATTCTAGTCATTCGGTTATTTGGACTTTTAGGTTTCTTGACATTTCTTTCATATTGGGCCTTGTTTGGTTTGAATTGTCTTTTGTTAAGCAATTCCTGTTTGTCGATTTTGTTCTTTTTGTTTATTTCAAATGCAGTTCTTTATCTGGGTGGCACGGTGGCGCAGCTGCCTCGCAGTAAGGAGACCCGTCTGGGTTCCCTTCCTGAGTCCTCCCTGTGTGGGTTTCCTCCCGCAGTCCAAAGACATGCCGGTCAGGTGGATGAGCGATTCTAAATTGTACTTGGTGTGTGCCCTGTGGTGGGCTGGCACCCTGCCCGGGGTTTGTTTCCTGCCTTGTGCCCTGTGTTGGCTGGGATTGGCTCCAGCAGACCCCCGTGACCCTGTAGTTAGGGCTGGATAATAGATGGATGGAGTTCTTTATGTTTAAAGATTTTGGTTTCTCAAGCCAGACGTTTCACGTGAGACATTTTTGGAGCATTTCTCTCTTATTATAAAAAGAAAATCTTGGAAGGAGACGAGATGTGATTTTCTCGGAGTCACACTTATACATCCCGCGAGACGAGTCCACACCTGGGGCCGGAAATAAAAGACAAAGAGTGGATGACAAAGTAGAACGTCGTAAAGAATTCAAAAACGTTGGCGCGGTACGCATGCAGAGCAGGTTAGAGGTAACGGCAGTACGTGCAAACAAACGGAAATTATCTCTTGGTGAAATAACGGAACAGCGAAAAGAGATCGAAGAGATTGTTCGGATTGCAGCCTTGTGGATCGTCTAACTTGTGTTGCCAGCGAGAATTAAAAGATTCCAAAAACGTTGTGAGACGGAGACTTTTAAGATGAGATTCTTTCACGTCACGCCGTATTTTCAAACAAGACCGCCGTCATCTGACCGCTCAGTCGTGCGAATGCTTTTGGCAGACACGCTTCCTGCGCTCTCAGCTCTTGTAAGTTTTATCAGGACAGTCATTTTATACGTTTGAGATGACATGTCAACGACAAAGCCAAGAAGAACGAGGAGGGACCAACATTCGAGAAAGTCGTTTAATTTATTAGAGAGAAAAAGAAAGGACTTTCACTGTGTGGCAGGAGGCTGGGGGCCAAACTCAGCCGGGACGCCGGGAAGGACCAAAAGGAAATCTAAACGTCCCCCGGGCCACGAGGGGGCAACCGCCCCGGATAGCGAGGGGACCCCAGGGAAGTGGCAGGGTGGCTCAAACCGCCTCATAAAGCTCTACACCTGTGACGAAGGACCTTCTAGCGACGCCCGGTGTGCTTCTGGGTGCTCATGTGGCACTTCTGCCACACCAGGAAGTGGCACCGGAAGAACGTCAACGAGCACCTGGAGCGCGTCCATCCGGGTGACTATAAAGGGGGCCGGAGCGGGAGATGGGCAGGAGGAAGGGAGGCGGCCCACGGACACTGAAAGGCCCGAGTGAGGGCGACTGGTGGGGGGGCACTGTAAATAAACGGGCGTTTAATAGAAACACTGGGTGAGTCTGCTGGTGTTCGGCTAACTCTCACAACTCACAGGCAGTTAGACGTAGCGTCGTCACGATGAAAGCCCAAACACGGAGTCAAAATTCAATGCGGTCTTGAAGAAAAGTTCATTCCAAGTATTGTTTTTACAGTAAAAGTGAAAATAAAGCTCATGTAACAACAGCCACGAAAATAGCAATCTCTTTAAAGTGTAGAATGAAACCCGCGGGCGGGCGGAGCGAACTTTAACGGTCAGGGCCTCATTTCAGGTGCGTGAGTTAGGGGTCAGGCTGCTTGGGGTGAGGCAGCCTAGCGAAGGTCCCGGCCTGTTCTGTGGCTCTTCTTATCAGAAGCTTTAAATCCTGTCTGCTGTTTTGCATGAACTTCATCAACGTACGGCTCACGACATTTGATTGTGGGACAAGAAGGAGTAAACAAAACAAAAGAAAAGGAAAGGAAGCGCTTGTTACCTTTTGGGCCACCTGATTGACCCACGGTGAGGTGCAGTTGCTAAGGTCAGGACCCCCAGGATTCCACATGACAGGGGAGGAAAGACACTGAAAGGCTGCAATACCTGCCAGGAAGAAATCAAGCAGTGGATTAGACGGAGACCTTCAACAGGACAGCCTGTGCAACTGATTAGACACGTCTGAACCTGAGGACACGTCGGAAACGTACAAACGAGGGACCACAAAGAAATCCAACGAGCAGGGTAACTGCAGGGCCAACGCGGTCAGCACCTCCATCGCCGTCTCCCTTTCACTCTGAATGATCTCTTCAACATGCCGCTTGTTAGACGCTGATGAACCCTAAAATGGCGTGTCACTCACACGCATGAGATCGCAAACCTCTGACCTCCCGTCGACGGCCACTTCATCCAAAGCAACGTTTGGACCGACGCACATCACGTCTGACCAACTGAATGGTCACTCACTGATGAAGAGCAGGCGGTCCCGGCACGAGGCCACTCCACTGGACCACTGCAGGGGCCATCACAACATCTCAGCACCTCCTGCACTTCACACCTCAACGAGCCCACCGCACCGGGTGACGTCTGCAATTACAGACACTAAATGTGCCAAAGCCCACGAGTCACCCGCCGCTGTGTCGGACGTAATGGCGGCGGCTCTGGAGGGACACGCTGCATGTGGCGCCTTCACAGAAGAGCCACGGGTGTCATCTGAGGACACACACAGAGGGGCAAAAGGCGCCCGCGCCAAACACACTCGGCGCGTGAAACACGAAAAGAACAGCAAAGCTTCTGCCCACCACAATGGCAGACATTTAGGACGGAGCTGATGAATCAAACACAGTTTATGTTTACTCACTTAGCAGATACTTTCATCCAAAGCAACTTACAAAAAAGGTCAACGTAATCGAGAAAACATCAGCGTGACGGCACAAGGCTACACAATTGATCATCATAAGTGAGGAGCTCCAGCAAGTTATGAGATCACGTCAGTCACACCCTAAACTATGGCTGGGGTGGCGGGCCACGAGCTGCTGATGGATTTAATGGGCATGGGTGGCTGGCAGTGTGTCGTTGCAGTGACACAGCTGTCACAGTCGTCCTCGACCTCCCACCCGACATTTTATGAAATAGCAGTGCTGTGCAAATTCACACCTCACAGCAACTCCCTCAAGGCTCAGTCCACACCTCACGTCCACAGGTCACCAGTTCACGTTCAAACGAGTTCAGGCTCAGTCGGTCCGTTTTGTGAGAACAGACGACCCAGGAGTTCACGTGTTTCAGTTCTGCATGCCTTAGATTAGGCAATTACAGTGTCCGGGAATAAAATACAATAATTATTTTAAATTTAATTAAATTTTAATTGAAATACACTATTGTGTTATACCCAGCGACAAACACGTACAACCATGTATGCTAATATCATCCTGCTCAAAAAGAGAAATGAAATAGACGCCAGTAGACAAATAAATTACCAACCATGTGACACAACTGGTGACTGTGGACCAGTGAACTAACCCATTACGCTGCCGGTCAAATTACGCTGCCGGTCAAATTACGCTGCCGGTCAAATTACGCTGCTGGTCAAATTACACTGCCGGTCAAATTACGCTGCCGGTCAAATTACACTGCCGGTCAAATTACGCTGCTGGTCAAATTACGCTGTCGGTCAAATTACGCTGCTGGTCAAATTACGCTGCCGGTCAAATTACGCTGCTGGTCAAATTACACTGCCGGTCAAATTACGCTGCTGGTCAAATTACGCTGCCAGTCAAATTACACTTCCAGTCAAATTACGCTGCGTCAAATTACAGTGCCGGTCAAATTACGCTGCTGGTCAAATTTGGCTGCTGGTCAAATTACATTTCCAGTCAAATTACGCTGCCAGTCAAATTACACTTCCAGTCAAATTACACTGCATCAAATTACGCTGCCGGTCAAAATACGCTTCTAGTCAAATTACGCTGCTGGTCAAATTACACTTCCAGTCAAATTACGCTGCGTCAAATTACACTTCCAGTCAAATTACGCTGCGTCAAATTACGCTGCTGGTCAAATTACACTTCCAGTCAAATTACACTTCCAGTCAAATTACGCTGCGTCAAATTACACTGCCGGTCAAATTACGCTGCTGGTCAAATTACGCTGCTTGTCAAATTACGCTGCTGGTCAAATTACACTTCCAGTCAAATTACACTGCGTCAAATTACACTGCCGGTCAAATTACGCTGCTGGTCAAATTATGCTGCTGGTCAAATTACGCTTCTGGTCAAATTACGCTGCCGGTCAAATTATGCTGCCGGTCAAATTACGCTGCTGGTCAAAATTCGAGTCACAATGGGGACAAATCTAAAGTGACCTCACAAAGTCCAACGTTTTCCTAAAAGTGAAAGTGGAGTTTCACAGCGTGCTCATGTCATTGGGTGTCAAGGGTGCAGTTTAAGCACAAGCAGGCAGACACAGACAGCGGCGATTTGATTAAAGTTATTTTTTCCAAATACAAATAAATGGTATAAAATGAGTATGAAATAAATATTTATGAGTATGCACTATGTGTGCGTATCCCAATACCGTATTCAGATCAGGCTCCACCCCTACATGACAGGGTAACGTTTAACCAGGACCTAAAGCAGATCCAGAATGTCACCTAAAACTGAACTGAACTCACTCACATTCAAGGACTTCACTTGCAAATACGTTACGTTAAGGTCGCCGGCTTACAAATGTGAACTCGATCACGTACAGCACTGGCTAATAAGATGCACATTTTTAAATGTATGTCACATTTAGTTTTTGTGGGCTCTTTTTGCATTTTGTATTTTTATGTGACATTGTAAAGCCATGTAAGTTGGGTCGAATGACAACTGATAAAAGGTCAGAAAGAATGGAACTGGGGCGGCACGGTGGCGCAGTGGGTAGTGCTGCTGCCTCGCAGTTAGGAGACCTGAGTTCGCTTCCCAGGTCCTTCCCTGCGTGGAGTCTGCATGTTCTCCTCGTGTCTGCGTGGGTTTCCTCCCACAATCCAAAGATTGGATTGGCGATTCTGAATTGGCCCTAGTGTGTTCGTGTGTGTCCTGCGGTGGGTTGGCACCCTGCCCGGGATTGGATCCTGCCTTGTGCCCTGTGTTGGCTGGGATTGGATCCAGCAAACCCCGGTGACCCTGTGTTCGGATTCAGCGGTTTGGAAAATGGATGGATGGATGGAATGGAACTGGCACTCTGCTTGGCTCTGCTTCCTGCCTTGTGCCCGCAGTGCTGCCAGGGTGGGTCTCCGCTCCTTGCATGGAAGAATTTGGAATAAAGCAATTTCAGAAAAATAAAAGAAATGGATGAGTGTGTTTAGCATTTCAAGCCTTGCGCTGGCTTCTCTTTTTAGCAACTGGTCTATTTTGGGATGCACCGCATTGTATTGTAACGAATGCTACAAAGCAGACTGGGAATTTAAACGGTGAACTTGTGTTGACAGTCCTTGTGCTGCTACAGCTGGAGCTCTCAGAAAGTGTGCGTCACACACACGCCATCGTCATCGGGAAAAATGGCAGTCACTGAAAGAGCCAGTCAAGTGCCGGATGCAAATCACAAAGACGGGAAGCGGCAAAACTCTGGGAACACAAAGTCCTCTCCGTGGCACAGAACTGGAGCCCTGTCTGTTGAGAGAAAGAAAGAAAGAGAGAAAGAAAGAAAGAGAGAAAGAAAGAAAGAAAGAAAGAAAGGCACTAAAGCATTTCTAGTAATGCCCATTATGAAAGGCACTATACAGAAGTAAGTGAATGACTGAGGTAAAAGGCGTTAGAGCGCCAACAACACGCGGCTCCATGAAAACACTGTAATACTGTAGCACTCATCTTGAAAGGCACTACACAGAAAGAAAGAGACACAGACGGCCTGTCACGTCTTTATCTCCAGCGGGCTTCCCCCCAGACTGGATGTCCCGGCATGTCACGTACAGCTTATCTATGGTGCCCAAGCCCACCGGTGCCCAGCTCTTGCCCTTTCCCTGCTGACAGGAGGCTGGCGTCCCCCTACTCAGTGTGACAAGTGGTACACGGAGGCCCAAAGAGGCCTGGCAGCAGCGTGTGAAAGCTCAGCGGTGCTGCCCGCGGCCCTGGAGGCGCGCCACTCATTTACAGGAGGGTCTCCCGAGTGAACGGCTGACTCACTCCAGCATGGCAGTCTCTCACTTGAACATCAACACGCGCCACGCTCACAAACAAACAGTTTTGGGTGGAATGTTGCTGTAACAGCCTCACTTTAGGATCAAAGGGGACCAAACCTGCCAACGTCATCTGCTGGATGTGCAGTACATGTCGTTGGAAGATTAGTGATGCCAGTGCCTGAAATGCTGGCCTTAATTTCGAGATGGCCATGTAAGGTGGCAGGTGACCCTTTCATTGATAGCACAGAAAGTGTCCCCAGTGATATGAATCATGAGCTTCAAATGTGTTGCTGCCAAGACGCTCGGTACCAGAGCCCAGGGTTCCTTCCTCCAGACTCGTTCCTCATGGCCCGTTGACTGTATAAAGGAAACACAATTTTCAAATGTGACCAAACTGAGGCTCATCAGATGTGACGACGAGGCAGAAGCCAGCCAAGATGAAAGCATCATTCTGCTTTGTCCTTCTAGGCCGTGAATTCAGTTCTCAAGGCCTTGCCACGTTTTGGGAGTCTCAGATAAAGTTGGCAGACTTCTTAATTTCCGCCACTTGGTGACTACTGAGAAACGCCGCAGATTTCCATGCAAAGCTCCCTGAAAAGTGACTTGTTTATTATGTCGTGATGAAAATCCCTGTACGCAGCACAATAATTGATCGCTGACGTGCAAAGCGGGAGGAGGGCGCCTGCAGACTTACAGGTGACAGCGAGAGAATCGTTAGCAGAGATTAAGAGGCTCTGCCGGGAGTCCGCGCTGCCTCCAGATGTACGCTGTCTGCTTCAAGCTGAGCGTATTTATTATTCGCACAAGAAGCCGCAGTCATGAGGAGCGCAGAATCACGTGGCCGCTCTCCATACAATCCTTTAATGATGCTTGGGAGAGCCGCTTCCTGCCGCGGCGAGTGCTGCCAATCAGAGTGACAGAGGGACGAATGGCCTGCCCGAGCGCTGGCATGACCAACCCTAAGATAAAATCAACCTGCTCGATGTGAGATCCCCAGCTACATCTGCTCTGAAAGGACACACGTCTGCTAGTGAGGAAACGGAGTGGCCTGAGCTGAAAACGACAAGCCCCATCACTAAAGGGGCAGTCTGCCGTGGGTCTCTTGCCCCCTTGGATTTGGGCAGTTTACCCCCAATGTTCCTGACGGATCCTCTCGCGCTCCGTTAGACTGGAGGGGAGGCGTCTGTAAGCTGCCATCGTCAGGTCTCTCCACTCGTGCTCAATTGGGTTTGAGTCCGGGCCATTGAAGGACAGACCGGTCCCAAAGCCATTCCACAGGTGCCTTGGCTGGACACTTGGAGTCACTGTCACTCTGAAAGGTGAACCGTCACCCCAGTCTGGAGCAGGAATTCTTCAAGGTCTTCTCCCTCGATTCTGGCCTGCCTCCCTGCCCCTGCCACAACTCCACAGCACGGTGCTGCCACCTCCCTGCTTCACCGTAAGGTTGGTATCAGGCAGGTGATGAGCAGTTCTTGGAGTTCTGCCCAAAGAGTTCAATTTTAGTTTCATCAGACAAGAGAATCTTCTTCCGTCGAGACTGATGGACTGCTGCTGAGATGATGGTGTCCTTCTGACAGGTTCTCCCATCTCAGCAGAGGCTTTCTGAAGCTCAGTTTGAGTAACCACTGGGTTCTTGGTCACCGTCCTGACTAAAAGTGGAGTTTGGTCAGACAGCCAACTCCTAGTGGTTCTAAACTTCTTCCCTTTCACAAATCTTGAGGCCACTGTGCTTCTGAGAACCCTCAAAGATGGTTTGATCCCCTTGTCCCGATCTATGCCTCCCCACAGTCGGAGGTCTACAGAGAGCTCCTGGCTTTTGTCCTGACCTGCACTGTGAACTGTCGGACCTTCAATACACAGGTGAGTGTGAGCCTTTCAAAATGATGTTCAGTTAATTCAATGTGCCACAGGTGGACTCCAGTGAAGTTCTCAACACATCATGGAGAAACAGGAGGCACCTGAGGACAATGTGGTGGGCCGCAGCAGAGGCTCTGAATATGTCTGGGAACGCGAGATTGTGAAGAAATGTGGAAACCTTTACTGTCACTTATGGGTTACTGAGTGCAGATGGATGGGCAGGCATGGCACCTTTAAAACATAATAAAGTGTGCAGACCCTGAAGAGGCCACTGTGCGCTCGGACCCAATTTTAAGTAGTTTTTGATATAAATTTTATTGTTGGATTTATTCTTAAAATTTAATATATATATAATCTTTGTCAATACTGTTTTGTGTATTACTTATTCTGTATATATATATATATATATATATATATATTGTGGAGGATGGCCGGCTGTTTATCCCGGCCAATACCCCCAAGCCGCCAGGTGGAGCCCTCCTTGCAGCATGGAGGTCCCCAGTAGACCAGCAGGGCATCATGGACAATGGAGTTTTTATGCACTGCCCTGCTGGATGCCATGGGGGCCACGAGAGGGAGCTGCAGGGAGGACCGAAGAGTTCTTCGTGCCCTATGACCTGGAAGTTCGTCATAGGAAGAGCGATGGGCTTCTGGGGTGAGAAAAAACATTGTTTACCCTGACCCGGAAGGAATAAGGACTTGTGGACTGTTGGGCAGGAACACCTCCGGGTCAGGGAGTATAAAAGGACTGTGGGAGCTCCCAGACAATGAGCTGAATTGGGAGGCAGGGTGGCTAAGCGTCTGGGAGTGGAGGATTGGTTTATTGTTTGTTATTGAGTATTGTGGAGAGGAGCGTGCTTTGTGCACATTGTTATAAATAATAAATAATAATTGGACTTTTACCTGGTGTCTGACAGGTGTGGTCTGAGGGTACAAGGGTGCGAGAAAAACCCTAATCTGTCACAATATATATATACCGTATATACTCGCGTTTAAGTTCTCCCACAGATAAGTCAGGGCTTGATTTTACTGTAAAAGTATTTTATAATGTCGGTCGTTGAATGCCAAAAACTCCGAGAGATTATGATATGTTAACGCCCATCTGAGTAGAACAAAAAAAAAAAAAAAAAACTACGGACACAGTGAAGAAAAAAAAGTGAATGTTGAGAATAAAGTTGCCACGCCGACGTTATTCTCGTAGTTTATTTTGTCATTAAAGTAGAACGTCGTAAGCGTCATTTTAAAAGCAATGTGTCATTTACTAGATTTTCTCAAACCCCGTCATAAGTCATGTAGCACAATAAATGCTTTGTGTTAAGAGTTCCCTGACTCATGTTACTCGGCACACGCTTCTTAAACTGACTTCCTCTCCTCGACTTTATTCTCCACATTACTTTTTTTTGTTCTTCTCCGTGGCCCTAATACACGTCTGTACCTGAGAGAGTAACCACGGAGCACCTGTGTATTGTGCCAACGTGCCCACACGGTAATATCCAAACTATTCCGAAGCAACGTTTGTACCGATTTGTGTTTTTTTGTATCTCACACCCTCATACACCTTTTATCGTAAGAGCATCCCTTACCTACGATGGAGCGTTCGATTAGAGAAAAATATAAAGCTGATTTTACATTAAAAGTCACTGAAGTGGCGAAAGAAATTGGTAACTGCGCTGCCGACTGACCCCTACTCTCTTTTCTGTTTCTTTTTCCGGTCTCTTTGTGGTGGTGGCCTTTGCCACCTCCACCTACTCAAAGCTTCATGATGCTCCAACAATGATGGACGGATTAAAAGGCAGAAGTCTACGTGACCATCATCATCATCAAGTCCTTCTGTGAGAACCCTAAATCCAAAGAGGACTGTTTCATTTATGTTAGGTAGAATGCCCAGAGGGGACTGGGGGGTCTCATGGTCTGGAATCCATACAGATTTTATTTTTTCTCCAGCCGTCTGGAGTTTTTTTTTGTTTTTTCTGTCCCCCCTGGCCATTGAACCTTACTCTTATTCGATGTTAATTAATGTTGATTTATTTTGTTTTCTTATTGTCTTTCATTTTTCTATTCTTTAATATGTAAAGCACTTTGAGCTACTGTTTGTATGAAAATGTGCTATAGAAATAAATGTTGTTGTTGTTGTTGCCGCAACAAAATTCAATGTGTCTGAGAAACTGGGGCGAGATTGGAGGAGGCAAGAAGATGAATAAAAAAAAAAAATTGTGTCACATTTTTGAACGGGCGTATAAGTCGGGGTCTGATTTTATGATCGATTTTTCAGATTTCAAGACCCGACTTATACGTGAGTATATACGCCGTGTGGATTGTGACTGGTGACGTGTTGCAGACTGGCACATACACTTCAGAATCTCAGCAGACTCTGCTCAGGAGACAATAAGGACATTGTAGACGATTTTTCGTGTTTCAAGACCCGACTTATATATGAATATCTTTGAGCTAATATCAAAGTGGCTCATGCAACTAATCCTAGGAAATCACTAAAAATACAAAGGAGAAGGCACAGACAATAAATAAAATGTGCCAATCCTAACATTTGAGGTCTGCGCCTACTGAGTTGGCCTCACCTCCAGGCAGCCTCACCCCAACTCAAGGGAGAAGGCTTCTGACGTACACCAGGCCAGCTATTGAGCTCAAGCTTTTAAAGTTGAAAAATATCAGAAGGAGAGAAAGAAAAAAGGGTAAACCTCTAACACAAGAAAGAAACAAACTTCTTCAAGGTTTAAAGAAATCATTGAAGAAATTTCAGAAAAGGCACAGCAGGAGAAAAGCAAACAAGCTGAAATCACTAGAGGGGAGCAGAAAATCTGAAAAACACCAAAAAAGAGCAGGAATGAAAACGAGAGGCGCCGCTCCCAGTGGCTGGAGGTTCCCCTGATATACAAGCTGGGGCCGTCTAAGCAGGTGGTCCCGGCTCCTCTGGCTCAACACGTAGGGGGCAGGACAGATAAACAAAACAAATCCATCGCAATTTAACAAAACACCAGAATAAAAATAATCAATAAACATCCATCCATCCATGCAGTATCCAACCCGCTATATCCTAATTACAGGGTCACGGGGGTCTGCTGGAGCCAATACCAGGGTGCCAGCCCACCGCAGAATCAATAAACAGCATACATCAAATAAATAGAACAGAAAATAATATCATAATACACAAAACTCGGTTTAAAAATCCGCCATCTGACCACGTTTTGCCCCTCTTGCCCCATTCAAGCCACCCCAGTAATAATCAATGAAATATCTCATTAAAAACCGGGATGCCAAAGTTAGAATTGTCATCCGAGGGAAGTGAGTGCCATGAGTGCCATGAGTGCCATGACAAGAACGGTAGGACTGTGTGGCAGTGCCACCGGGCTCCCGCCCTGACATTAGTGGGCCGCGTGTTTAAGTAATGTGCCATTTAGGCTGAGCCGAGTGCACCGGCCCTCTTGCCATCATTTCCACGCACCGACAATTACTTTGTGTCACTTACTACAATCCTATGGGGGCCGTAGAGCTCATAAAAGCCTTGGCATATACGTGGGGGCGAGGTGACGTGCTTTCAGATTGCTTGACCTCTAAAAAGAAACAGAAGCCAGCCGCTAAATTGTAACTCTGTTAAAGACAAATAAATTCCGGACAGAAAATGAGAGGGTGGGCGCAGATGGAGGGCTGACAGGCTGCTAAGTGGAGGCCACAAATGGCCGTTTATCTCCTTCTCTCTCTCTCTCTGCCCCTCGTTGGAAAAGACAAAGACCGTGGCTTACAGAGAGCGGGATGAGCCTGACAAATCTCAGTGACGTCACCTGCCTCTACCATTGGTGTCCTGCTGTTGTACTTCTGTACTATTGAGCCGCCACCCACTGAGAAACATTTAAAGGGAAAGAATCTGCGCTTATTAACTGTGAAAAGATGATTGGACTTACGAGGAATTCACCTGACATGTAAGAAAGCTTCACTCTCACCCTGCCTTGTCTTGTACAACCCTGACTCGGAAAAAGTTGGGATAGTATGGAAGATGAAAGCCGAAAGCAGCGATTTCAGATTCACTTTGACGTAAAGACGAGATGTTCAATGTGTTGAGTCGAGTCCACTTCATTTTCTAGTAAATACACCACCATTGCTGACAGTGAGAGTCTTCAACATGATCCACGTTAGGGCCAACAATGAGCTAAAGATAAAAACGAAAATCACGATGTGGGTAGAAACAGACCGTGTTCACCAGGGGCCTCATGTGTAACGCCGTGCGTAGAACTCACACACTAACGAGGCGTAAGCACAAAAGCGGAAATTTGCGTACGCCACAAAAAAATCCAGATGCATAAATCTGTGTGAACGCCAACTTCCACGTTCTTCTGCTACATAAATCCCGGTCCGTGTGAAAAGTAATGCTCGTGTATGCGCCTGCTGTCCCGCCCCGTCTCCTCCCAGAATTACACCTCTTTGAATATGCAAATCAATATAAATAGCCGTTAAGCTCAGTGTTCTGTGAAAAGACAAAGACAAAAACACGAGGGAAAATAGAATTTCAGCGAATACCAAGTGGAGGCAAAGAAAAAACGTACTATTTGTTGGTTTAAACAGTGGGATAAAAAAGAAAAGGAAGTTGATCGAGTGACATAGTGTGTTGGAGAAACTCGCCCGAAATAAAAAAGAACTTGTCAGATATCAAAGTCTCCGTGAAAAGGGGAGTCGTAGCCCACCGTCTGAGGGTCGTATGAAAGCTTATTAGGGTACAGAGAAAAACAAAATAGGCACACAGTAGGAAAAAAGCACGAAATGTTAACTTCAATCTCGAAATGTCCACTTTAATCACGTAGTTTATTTTGTCATTAAAGTAGAACATCGTAAACTTCATCTTAAAATCGTTTAATTAACCAGTTTCTCAAATCACATCGTAATTAAAGTCGCACGTTAAATGCTTTGTTTTGTATGTGATCTTCTATGTGCTCGGTGTGTGTCAATCACTACGTGCTTCCGGGCTTTCTCTTCCTCCAACAGGACACAGAATCCATGACATTCGTGATATTCCAGCTCTCTGAATAATTAAAACACTGACATTTATACATGATATCATTTTCATGATGATGGGAGTTAAAGCAGGTTATTAAACACGGGCACACGGTGGCGCAGTGATTGTTCCTGCCTCACGCAAGATGCCTGCTGTGTTGTGCCACCTTCTATGAAATACTTTATTGCAGCAGTCCTGTCTCTTTCAAATGTACTAACCTCCAATTCCTGTCCTTCCTTTTCTTTCTCCAAATACCCAATCGCCACACAATCAGCTCTGTAATGGATGCTAAGTCATCTGTAAGCTTACGACAATTCTTCAAAACGTTTAAGGAACATTGAAATATCTTCGTAGTACGTGTTTAATTATTCTATCCTTCCAGTCTCGCACCAGCACCAGTGAGAATACAGCGAGAGGCAGGAACAATCCGTGAACGGAGCGCCAGCAGCTCACTAGTGCAGTGGCACCGTGTCCTCACATGTTTAATTATTAACAATATAGATTATTTAAATGAAGTTAAAGTTGTATCTGTATAATATAATAAACCTATTTTTCTGCATTTCATCTTAAATGATCTCGTCATCATATGTAAATACGCGCTTTATAAAGTAGCTCAGCTTGTGTAATATTCTAACTGTATCACACGTTTCCAGTGAGGTGATTGGACGTATGAGTCCTAACAGGTCTACGAGGAGCACCTGATGGCTGACTGAGTGCGTTTAGAGTTCTTGGGATGAAACTCTTTGTGAACTGCGAGGTCCGCACAGGAAAGGCTCTGAAGTGTTTAACGTATGAGGGCAGTTCAAATAGACTGTGCTCATGGCTGAGGCAGCGTGTGCTTGATGCTGAAACCTGATAATTCTCTTTCCGATTGGCTGCTGTGATTCCCACTCAGATACAGTGATATAAATACTCCGAGTGGTGCAGTGAGAGGAATATGGAAAAAGATGATCCGCTGTGGCAACGGGAGCAGCTGAAAGAAGAAGAAGAAGGTGCAGTGAGAGTAACAGCGCTAAAGCAGTTCTGGTATTTAGAACAGTCTGACCATTCTGTGCACCATTATATTGTTACGAGTTAATTACAATCAGATGCGTTACACTAATAAACAATATACGGTTAGTTTCAGTGTATTTATAAAGCCGCGTCAGGAATGTGGATCTGATAAAGAAAGATAAACCACACGAGAACAGTGGCACTGCTTTGACGCTGAGTGCCACCAGTCTGCAAAACCGAGCTGAGAACTTGAGTACACCAAGTTATGAAGTACCGTGGAAATGAGCGCAGCTTTACACCAAGTTTAGGTTTTATACATCGCGATTTGAACGTGGAAAGAGGAGTATGCAACATTTTTGTGCGTACGCACCGTTTATACATGAGACCCCAGGTGACTGTAATCCAGTTTTGGGGTCCAAACCTCATCCAGGAAAGGCCCAGCAAACATGGGCTGAGGATCAGAGATTATTCCCAGAAATCCCTGGAACGTTTAAAAACAACACTCTGTAAAGAGCGATCGGAAGGGATTTGGCTACTTCACCCTCAGCAGTGCATAAAATAATTAAAAGAGTTGAGGAATCGGGAGATATTCTGAGGTGTAAAGGACAAGGGCGCAAGCCTAAGCCGACTGACTGGCTGTGATCTCTGATCCCTCAGAAGGAACCGTCCTTCATCAATGAGTGACAGAAGAGCAAGGGGCTGAGGGGGGCTTTGGACATCCGCTGCACTGTGCACCAAGGAAGCCATACGTTAACATGTCTGTGAGCGTAGAGGCATCTTGGATGGGCCATCACATGGTGGAAATGCGCAGTGTGGTCAGACAAATCCATATATCAGGTACTGTTTTGGGAAGGAATGCACATCGTGTCCACCGGACCAGAGAAGAAGAGGACCAGCTAGCCTGTTAGCAGCTATAAGTCCAAAAGCCAGTGTCCGTGGTGGGATGGCATTGTGTCAGTGCCCTGGGCAAAGGGAATGGCATGTGGCCATCAAGGTGACATCTCTTCAATGGACGCCCAAGCAAATTTCAGCGTGACAAGGCATAATGTCGTGTGTCCTTCATTAGGGCAACCAATCAGGCGGTTGAATCGCAATCCACTTAACATGCAGAAGGTTTAATTAAAGTCTGACCAAACACAGGGGCGGCCAAGGCGCTTGGACTACAAGACGCTCACTGCTGCCAGACGCGACGGTTTCAGCTGCCTGCCAGTCTGTGGCGTTCACAGAGAACGGGGGGACGACAAACATTTCCAGACTTGTGCGATCTACCCTCGGAGAGGAGCTGCGTGGTGGAATTTGAGTGTTTCAGCTGAAATGGTTTGTTTAAAAACTGCGTTTAGGCCGAAAGAGAAGCACCTACATTGGGAAGTCAGGCATCCTGGTGTCACGTAAAAGTCAATGACACATATCTGGCAATGCCTTACCACGCCCGAAAGACTTCCCGTACACGGATTATTACTTATAGGCTTTGACAACGATCCTGATTTAAAAAACAAAATGGTTTTATAGTCCAGAAATGTGCATCCAAAATGGAGACACGTGCGTCGGGAGAAAGAGGAGGAGGAGGATGAGGAGGAGGACGTGTCCTCCATGCTAGACGCTCAGTTACACCTCATGTTCACTGCAATGACGAATACGGAAAGATGAAGCAGGAGATTATTCTGTTTGGACTGAGGAAGAGGAGCAACTGTTATTGAGATGAAAGCGGCAGAGAAAACGGAACGAGCAGAATCCAATCGGGGAGGGCCACAAAATAAGCCTGAACCAATCAGAGTGAGATTCGAGTCTGCGTTTCCACTACACCGCGGTGCTGAGTGGCCATTTTCAGAACTGCTCATTTTCAGGGGTCACAAACGCCGAGGTAGTGTGGACAAAACGCGGAAATAGGAGACTAATGTCTGCACGTTTTAAAGGAAAATGTACAAGTGTGACGGTAGCCCAGCTCCACATGTGAACATGCTGACCAATCAGATGGCTTTTCCTGCTGCCAGGCCACTACGTTTGCCCTCTGCCGTCCCGCTCCTGGCTTCATTCAGCTGGCAGAGTTTGCAGGCCACTGGCAGGTTGCTCTGCAGTCGTATTTTTCCTTATGATGCAGGTGGCAGACGATTCGTTTGGAGATGTGTTGATGAAGCCCTAAGTGAGCTGCTAATTATTCCATTCCATCAATGTTAACATCGTGTTTCCAGGTGCATTACAAGCCCTGACGATACTCACAAAAAGACGACGCGGAAAAGCAAAATGCCAAACAATAAACAGGCATCTAATTAACAAAAGCAAAGACGATAAAAACAGAAGTAGAGGACCGATTTAGAAAGACCCCCGGCAACACAACCGCATCCCATTACCTCAGTGGTTCTCAACCTGTGGGGGTGCGAAGTAACAAAAAGGGGGGCACGAAGATGTGAAAAAAAGAAAACAAGAATCGAAAATATGACAAATCCATCCATTGAAACCAAAACAAATGAACTTAAACTACATTGTGATACTAGAACGATAAATATAGAGTTAGATAAATGTCGATAAAAGTTAAGTTGGTATAATAAAATATGCATCTACGATATATCATTAATTAAAAAAGAACAAATTGGTATTAGTGGGCTCCTTTCAAAAAAAACGTTAGGGGGCGCGATTAAAACTTATGAACACTCGGGTCGCAAATACTTAAAGGTTGAGAAACGCTGGAATACCTGATTGAACGCCCCCTCGATTACCTCACGATACCCGCTGAAGTGCGCCTGACACACTCTCGGGGCGCAGGATTGTCACCTCGAGTGCCTGTCTACTGCTGCTCATGTGACATCAACTGTCAGCATATGGGCCTATTCCTGCCAACTACGCTATCTAGCTATCTATCTTTGTAATTATGTGATCCTGCCGACTATACTAAAATGAAAATCTATCTATCTATCTAATCCTGCCAACTACACTATCTATCTATCCATTATATAGTGCCTTTCAAATGTTTCTAAGTCAGGTCTTGATTTTACCGTATAACTTCTGGTATTTTATAATGTACATAAATTCACGCTATTGGTCCAAGAGATCGCCTGAGAGAGTAACCATGGAGCTCACTGCCTTTTTTCTATGTATTGTGCCTACGTGACCACACGGTATTTAATACCTGAACAATTCTGAAGTGACATTTGCACTGTTTTGTGTTTTTTTGTATCTCCCCCCTCACACACTTTTATCGTAAGAGCATCCCTTATGTACGATGGAGCGTTTGATCAGAAGAAAATATGAAGCTGGCTTTACTTTAAAAGTCATTGAAGTGGCAAAAAAAGCTGACAACTGTGCTGCTGCAACAAAATTCGATGTGTCTGATTTTTGAACGGGCGTATAAGTCGGGGTCTGATTTTATGATCGATTTTTCAGGTTTCAAGACCTGACTTATACGTGAGAATACATGTTGCAGACTGGCGCATACACTTCAGAATCTCACCAGACTCGTATGACAATAAGGACATTAAAGACGCATTACACTGTCACATACTGTTGCTTTATTTTACAGTTTTAATGACGTGTAAGCACTTTAATAGAGTTAAACATAAGGAGTTACTTTTAGGTGTAAGAGAACTTAACTCAGGCCCAGGGTTTAAATCAGCCATCTCTGCACAGCTGGATTTCAGCTCATTCTTTGTGGCCACACTTTACAAAGTCCTGTCCCAGTTGGCACCTTCCCATCATTCTTTGCAATGGCAGCCACTGAGAAGCTTGTGACGCCAGCACTGGGCTTTGACTCAGTATGCCAGGTTCTGTTAAAATTCCTTCTTGTCCCTGCTTGCGTGTGGCGATGTCAGCAGATTGCCATGTCGGATGTCATTTCCATGACAATTTCCCATGAATGGCATGCCTTCCAAGTCTCCGGTAACGTGAGTGATGCCATTTCACTTTCTGAAGGCGACATGTCAGATCCCACCTGGCACAGCTCTGCTCCGTGCGGCCCACATGCTGCATGGATGTCACAGAACAGCTGAGGCACAAGGAATTGATTGAAAGGCTCAATTAGCGCAGATAAAGTGTCGACGCTCAGTCTGACTTATTTGTACCAATCTCTGTGATCCAGTGGTGTACCAGGAGTGCCCTTCTTGCCCTATAATTCAGGTGTAATGTGCCACTGGAGGCTTTTCACTTTACATCACAGTCTTATAATCGGCCCGATAACTAAATGTGCGTAGGTTTGATTTTAAAAACGACGAGCAGCGATTATTGAAAACACCAGGTTTCATTTCTTAACTTTTGACACTAAAATTCGTTTCTCATATGGCAAATTGCAGAACTCACTCTGGGTCTTTAAAGAGAAGCGGCCACACACAGATAGAAAACAACTACAAAGTGTCACGTGTGCGTGTCGGAGGACCTCCTCATAGGCTGAGTCGAGATTGGCAAGAGGGGGCGCTGCTGCTAACGCCGTCTTCTCCTTCTTTCCCCAAAGTGCTGAGAAGCCACCTGGTGAAGGTCATTTGCTCCGCCCCTTCTAGTCCCACCGACATAAAAACCCAGGCGTCCCACAAGGAGCGATGAAGATGAAGAAACCAACACATTCCTTGGCTGTACTTCAATTCCCCACTAACGTGCTATTTACACTCTTCTTTTTCATTATTTTCTCATCTTCATTAAAATAAATGGGACAACCCAGTTGGCACCACAGAGTCTTCTTTGTTCTCCTGAACTGTCATGCCCACACCCTCCCACGATATTAATACCTTGCCGTAGTAAAGAGCAAAGACGGAAAGAGAAATGAAGGAATTAGAAACAGATGTCACACACGTGCGAGTACGAGGAAGCTGTATGGACCAAGTGAAGGTAATGCCACGCCTGGCCAGGGGGTGGCAGAGCGCGCTAAACCGTCTTCTGTTATCTCTACAGACCAGATGTGGGGAAACCTGTCTGACTCTTCTTTGGTTGTAGGCTTGGGAAGTGCGTCGAGTCTTTGTTCAGCTTCAACTTCTGGTCTAATAAGGAGGTCATCATCCTGCCGACTACGCCACTGTGAAAATGATCAGCCACCTGTACAATATCCCTGGCTGCAGTGGGTTTTGAAAATAAGACAGTAGTGTGCTTGATGGAGTCCAAATAAGAACTGATAAATAGTTGTTAAGATGGCGGCTTTAAATGCCAAGACCAGAAGTGATGTATGGGAACCAGAAGTGACCTCCTTCTGAGGTCATTCATGGAAGTGACGTTCTTCTAGGCGCCTGAACAGGAAGTGACATCTTCAGGGTTGAGTCACATAGGTTTTCCCATGTCTGGTCTGTAGAGATAACAGAAGAAGGTTTAGGACACCCTGCCACCTCCTGGCCTGGCGTGGAATTACCTTCACTTGGTCCATACAACATCCTCCTACTTGCACGTGTGTGACGCAGAATAAACAAGGCAAATAAAGAGCATTGTCAAAATAACGACACCCTAATAGAGGATGAGTTCCTGCTCTGTGCCAAGTGCCGAACTGGACAGGCCCCGGCTCCACGTGACCTTGAAAGTGACTGAATTGTGTTCACCATATGGCTAGACGGACGATCTCGACTGACGACATTTCATCTCATTGATAATTTATGAGCACGCGTTGACTATTCATCTCCTTTTTCATGTCTCATTGCAAGACGTAATAGATAACTAATGTGATTACTTTGTTTCTCTGGTGCCTGATTTATTGCTATTATTTTTTATTTAGCAGGCCACAACTCATTTGGCATTTTATTAGCTTGTTCATTTGCTTATTATGAGAGCTGATTCTACGCTCTAACATGTGACCAAGTTCATTTGGGCCACCTTTTAGATTGAATTATTTGCTTCAGATTGCCTTAAAGTCACATCTTTATTGTGCTTTTGCACATTTTGTTCTTATTGTTTTCAATAAATACGTGTTTGATAAAAGTTTTGTCTCATCAAGTCAAAGTCTTTCATGGTTTCTCTCCCTTAAAAGAACACTTTGGGACTTTCAAGTGTATTCAGAAACCTTCTAAGACAGTTTCTCCACTTTGGGCCTCGTTCGACCAAAGCCTGATTGTGGACTTGGGAGGTCAGGCTGCCTTGGGATGAGCCTCTTCAGCTTTTCTGGCTTATTTCCGAGGCTTCAGACTCTTTTTTGTTCTGTTTCCGGCTCCTATTCCTAAAAACAACAGACACTAAAGGGTGTTAGTAGCACACGTTGTGAGTGAAGATGTTCTACAAGAGCGTCTGGTCAACAAATTCAACTCTCAAAGAAGATCACAATCTCCTGCCTGTTATAGTTGGATTAGTTCGGCTCAACATGACCTACAGGTGAGATGGCAAGAATATCCCTGACACGGTACACGTTCGAAACACACCACAGGCGAAAATACAACAAAAATAAATAAAAAAACACTAAACACGAGAGCCAGCGTTTGAATGAGATTATGAATTGATAAATTACATAGGAAGATGTCAAATGTGATAATAAGCCATGGACATGATGCAGAGAGGAATAAAAATGAAAGTAACTCAAAGAGACACGGTAATAAGTCGTCAAATGAAGCTGGATGCTTTAGAGTGAGGCAGAAATTCAATAAATGACAAATAGCAGCAAGTCATCAAATTAAATAACGAGTTATGAACATGCAACAGCAAGGAGTACAATGAAGAGCAAAGCGGTGGATGGGATAATAAGTCACCGGGAGGGTGAAGGCCATCACAGGGTGCGCTACACCAAATCAGGGAGCAGAAAAACAGCCAGCAAGTCCATGAAATGGAAAGACAACATTAAAGGAGATGAAGAAACAGCAACCACGTGAAACGGTAAGAAGTCGCAAGAAGTGAGAACGTCAAAGAACGCACCGGATCACCGTGTCAATGTCCAGCCAGGAATACAAAGATGGAGACGCTGCTGGGACTGGCTCTGGACTCGGCCACCAACAAACCCGAGGGCGTCTCACGATTGTAAATGAAGATATACAGTTATTCATTTGAAAGGATTTTATACCCACAAGAATCACAAGTGTCTTACGAGTTTGTGCTTGGAGGACCAAAAATGTAAGATTAAGGGGGGGTGGCAAGGCTGGAAAGGAGAACCAAAAGAGATTGTCTGGAAATGACGTCAAAGTCAAAAATAGATAAATAAATAAATCAAACAGACAGACAGACAGACATCTCTACTTGTTAACTGAACCTAAGCTACCGAGAGCCACAATAACAGGGCTTTTTATTCCCCCAGAAGGGTAACTCCATATGTAAAAAAAAAAACGTATTTATATGTAAAGGACATTACATCACTGACGTGACGGGATTGGTCACGTGTGACTACTTGGCACATAAACACAAAAGTAACCCAACGTTAAAAAATATTAACATCGTTAAAAATGACACAGAGCGCAAAATACAGAAGAGAATCGGATTACCTCTCGGTTATAAAAGAAAATCTTGAGACGAGACTCTTGACAAGAGATATTTTCAAATCCCGCCTTCTTCTCCACCATTTTTCAGCCACGCCCACAGTCCTCTCGCCTCTCATTGGTGTGAATGCTTTTGTCAGACGCAGTTCCTGCGCTCTCAGCTCTTATACATTTTTACATTTTCTTCACGTTAAGTTCCCAATAAAAGAAGACGTATTCTGTCCAAATCTTATTGAAGAATTTCATCCTGAAGGGCTATCAAGAGAAGAAACGAGTGCACAGGCAATCCTAGCACCGCAAAACGAGGAAGTCAAACGAATTAACATGAAAATTGTGGCAAATTGGTTAAATGCATATCAATAGATATTGCTGTCGAAAGGAAATGTAGTCCAGTTAACATCAGACACCAAAAGAGATCTCGATATGCCATTCGTATTAAATCATTATATATTCTATTGTCACTACACGAGATTATAGACTGTGACACCTGCCCGCCTCGCACTCTCCACCTTGCATTTTTTAACTTGCACTGCGCTTTCATTGCTCTTTAATTTAATATTGGTTCGCTTCCCGGGTCCTCCCTGCGTGGAGTCTGCATGTTCTCCCCGTGTCTGCGTGGGTTTTCTCCCACAGTCCAAAGACATGCAGGTTAGGTGGATTGGCGATTCTGAATTGGCCCTGGTGTGTGTTTGTGTGTGTCCTGCGGTGGGTTGGCACCCTGCCCAGGATTGGTTCCTGCCTTGTGCCCTGTGTTGGCTGGGATTGGCTCCAGCAGACCCCCGTGACCCTGTATTCGGATTCAGCGGGTTAGAAAATGGATGGATGGATGGAATTTAATATTGTTCTTTATCAGTATGCTGCTGCTGGAGTATGGGAATTTCCACTTGGGATAAATAAAGTATCTATCTATCTATTATATAGTGCCTTTTATCTATCTATCTATTATATAGTGCCTTTTATCTATCTATCTATCTATTATATAGTGCCTTTCACCTATCTATTATATAGTGCCTTTCATCTATCTGTCTATCTATTATATAGTGCCTTTCATCTGTCTATCTATTATATAGTGCCTTTCACCTATCTGTTATATAGTGCCTTTCACCTATCTATCTATCTATCTATCTATCTATCTATCTATCAAAACGTTTACAGTTTCCCGTTAGAACAGATGATTAACAAATCGCAGGGACAAACATTCTAAAAAGTCTGATTATTTATTAGAGAGAAAGAAATGAAATTCACTCCCGGCCAGTTATTATACGTTGCGTTGTCACGATGAAAGTCCAAACATGGAATTAAAATTCAATGCTGTAAAAGCCATTTTCCCAGTCCTATAAGATTCAAGAATATTTGACTAGCTGACAAAGCGTAATCTATGGGAGGTTCCTATAACCCCCGTAAGTAGAATTGTGTTGGCATATTCTTGGCATTTCTTTGAGTAAACCTTATTCTTCAGTTAGTGACAGCCTTGCCACGTGTAAGGTGTAGAGGTGTACGGTTTTAAACCGCGACTGTGCCTGAGGGCCTACGGGCTCTCTGAGTGTGTGAATACAATGCTGATGTGAAGACTGTGCCGTACGCGTAAGGCGTACAGACGAAGAAATGAAGAACCTTTAAGTACAGAAATAACTCAAGTTTAGACAAGATACATTTTTCTTTTCTTTGCTTTTTATTCTACGTGTGTAACGATTTTTTCTTTTATTCTAGTGTGGATTATTTGCTTTTAACTTTCACTAAATATTTTTAAAATGAACTTTTGGACTGAGAGATTTCTTTCGACACGTGTTTTACCCGCGCTTGATCTTGCCTTAAACTTTGGCGGCTACAAATGCAATATTAACAAAAAGTTAATTCAAAAAATTGTTTTTACTGAAGTTTTACAGTAAAAGTGTAAGTTTTAAAAGTATATGTGTGTTAATTTTACAGCCAAACAAAATGAAATTGTATAATGCAATGAATACCTCTAACGCAACATGAAACATCATTTTCTTTCAATTTGTTATGTTTGACTCTTTTTTACTAAAGTTAATTACTCGCTGTAATGTAAAGTAGTTAGCTCTATTATGCATATGTAACAATTCCCATGAAAATAACAATTTGTTTAAATTGTACATCCGCTTCCTCATACACGAGTAGCAGAACTGCAAAGTGGCCAGCGGGTAGCGCCCACCTGGGGGTTGGCGCACGAAGTGAGAGGGAGGCAAAGCCCGCTAGTTTTCAATAAAATAATAAAGAAGATGTTGAAAATGAATCGAAAATAGTAAAAAAATAGCTGTAATTAGAACACCAAACAGCTGAGAGCGATACCCATAGAACGGCATACGCTACGCCCACCCAGGGACGCCCACCCAGGGATAGAGAGGCTGTGGCCCTTGAGACCCTGAAGTGGACCAAGCTGCTGATTATAAAGACCACCTACGGGTCCAGCTAAGCAGAGTATTCACTTAGGGAGCTGGCGGGCGTGATGGGGATGCCACTGCCGCCTACATGTCCTGCGTATCCTAGAATGTTACTCGATGGCAAGCCGTGAATTCAGCGGGTGACGCTATTTGAGGACTTGGATTGGTCCTTGTGTTAGAATTTGTTTCTTTTTTTGTCATTGTGATTTTTTCCTTTTAATTAGCTGCATGAGCTGAGCACCACTCCACTCTCCTACAGATAGCCTTTTATCTTCTGGGCTCGCTGCACGTTATGCCATTACAGCAACTTTTCTTTTTTGGGTAAAGACATGAGTGACCTTTAAAAAGAGGACAAAGCCGAATGGAATCCGTGAAAAGACGAAGAGAAGATGCGTTTTTTTTTACTGAACTTCCAGATGCTGCTCGCCACACTCTCAGATGTCTCATAGAGAAGCACAGCGAGGAGGTCCGGAGACGAGCCAATCAACGGTTCAAGCACAGGCTCCGCCCCCGCGGCTATTTAAGGGCCTTCAGCATTGCAGTTCTTTGCATTCCCTGCTTATCGGCTCTCAGTTCGCTTTGGTTTAACGTTGTGCCGCACTCTGAACTGCATCTTGGGTTTGGCTGCCCTCCTTTTCTCCTATTCCTGCCTGCCTATCATTTCTGAACCTACAACATAATAAAGCACTAGAGTGTGTGTGTCCTGTCACACAGTGCCATCTGATTGGTCAGCCTGGCTTTGGTGACACGACGAGAGAGGAGGTGTGAGTGTCAGACGCACAGGGAAGCGTAAAGGCGCACCCAGCCTCGAAAACAATGAGAGAGTCTGAGAAGGAGGCTTTACGGGAAAGCCCTCGAGAAGATGGAGACCAGTGAAGAAGTGTATGGACACACGTGAATATGGAGGGAAGGCGCGGAGAGCACACGTAGGTGGGGTAAGAGATTTCAAAATGGCTCTATTATCTGTCTTTGACAGAACAGTTTCTAGCTCTTAATAAATCCACAATGCCTTAAGAGGGAAATCAAGGATGAGGTGAAGTCACAAAATGAGCAAAGGCCAAAACTGTAAATGCTTCCAATCTGTCGTCAGAAGCAAATCCCTAAACAGTGAAACACACCATGGCATAAATCTTGAAAGTGTGCGAGACACAATCAAAGGACCGGATAATTAGGAAGTGCATGACGCCACCCTCTATGTATACCTTCTATTCAGTGACATCACGAGTTGTGACCTCTGGCTACCCTGCACAATATCCAAAATGGCAACGCCGTAGCACAAAGTGGGCATCGTGCCAGGCTTTAAGTGACAGCACATTTACCAGGAGGCAGAAATTCGGCTGCATTTCCATCCTCCAACCTGCAGAATTACAAAAGGTGGAACCTGATCAGAGTTGGCTAACATTTAGAGGAGTGTCCAGCAGGGGGCAGTGCCGTTTTTAATGTATATAAATGATTTGGAGAGGGGGCGGCACGGTGGTGCAGTGCTTCGCTTCCCGGGTCCTCCCTGTGTGGAGTTTTCATGTTCTCCCCGTGTTTCCTCCCACAGTCCAAAGACATGCAGGTTGGGTGCATTGGTGATCCTAAATTGTCCCTATTGTGTGTGCCCTGCGGTGGGCTGGCGCCCTGCCCAGGGTTTGTTTCCTGCCTTGCCCCCTGTGTTGGCTCCAGCAGACCCCCGTGACCCGGTAGTTAGGATATAGCGGGCTGGATACTGGATGGATGGATGGATTTGGATGGGAATATAAATAACCATCTGGTTAAGTTTGCAGATGATATCAAGACAGGTGGGCTGGCAGATAATCGAGAATCCATTGAATTGGCACAGCAGACAGGCTTTGAAATGTAATGTCAGTAAAGGGAAATGAAGTTTTACATGCAGGTTTGAATACGCAAAGGGAGGTCTGAAAATCAAAATTTCACCTCATGAGAAGGATTTAGGAGTCACAGTGGACTCTAAGCTATCGACCTCCAGTCAGTGTTCAGAAGCCATTAAGAAGGCTAGCAGACTGCCAGGTTATATAGCGCCTTGACGTGAGGAGTACAAGTCACAGGAGGTTCTGCTCAACCTTTATACCACACTGGTGAGGCCTCCTCTGGAGTCCTGGGTGCAGGTTTGGGTCTCCAAAAAGGACATAGCAGCACAAGAGAAGGTCCAGAGAAGAGCGACGAGGCTGATAATGGGGGGCTACAGGGGATGAGTTATGAGAGAAGATTCAAAGAGCTGAGCCTTCACAGTGATGAAGAGGAGACCTGACTGAAGTGTTTAAAATGATGAAGGTTATCAGTCCAGTGGATGGAGACGGTGACTTTAAAACGAGCTCATCAAGGACACACGGGGGGGACAGCGCTGGAAACTTGTGAAGGCCAAACTGCGCCCAGACATGAAGACGTTTCTCTTTACACAGAGAACCACATGGAATAAGTGACCAAGTAGAGCGATGGCCTGTAGAACTTTAGGGACCCTCACAACTCGACTCGATGTTATCTTGGAGGAGTTCAGTGGACGGGAGTGGCGAGCTTTGTTGGGCTGAACGGCCTCTTCTCATCCAGAATGTTACGTAGCAAATATTCTGAACAATTTTAATGATTGCCTTTAACACAAAATAAACCTTAAATATGAATTCTCATTACTCCAAAACCCTAGAAAGACACACCACATGGGACACATTGCTGGGTGATTATAACAAATTGCAGAACTCGTAAAAACGTAGGAAGTGGTGCAAAAAGGATCATCGAAAGACAAAACGCATTACACAACGTGAATCCTCCACAATTAAAAGCGCAGGCCGGGAGAGTCGGCATTAATAAAAACACAACGAGCAGTTCAAACAAAATCGACTTCACTCCGACTCCCTGCTAGTTCATCAGCTGCATGTCAGAGAGGACCCAAACACCAGGACGACGAGTGGCTTTTATATCGGCGTATCGACGACGTCACTCAACAGGACCCGGGGGTGACGTCGCCTGGCAAACCACAACGGTGTTCCAAATGAAAGAAGATGGTGGCAAAGCAAAAAATGACAAATATACAAACTTCCTAAAAGTAGTAAATAGCAAAAGTAATGAAATACTCCGAATCCTCAGTTTCAGGAAACACACAAATTATTCCCGTCTGCACAATTCCTGAAGCCAGCGAGAAATGACCAAAGTTGAGAGTTCACGGCAGTACTGGGACTGAAACTGCACACGTGCTACGCGGCTTTGGCGTGACGTCCCTCCTACGCGTGCGACTTCTCTGCGTTAAGGACCATCCGCCACACGCCACCGATGCCATTCTGCTGATTCCTCTCGCCGACCCCGCCAGAGCAATCGATTCTACAGGATTCCAATGACTGTGAATGAAGGAAGCGGGCGACTTACCTCGGGACCCCTTCGGGCAGGGCCTCTCCACCAGCACCCCCTGTTGGGTGGACGGCCACTGGACACCTCGAGTGATGCGACCTTCGCAGAGCTGCTGATCGGGAGCGTGTGGGTTTACCGGCAGGGGACGGTGGGTAAACGGAACGGCAGCCGTGACTGGTCGTGGTTCTGGCACCATCTGGTTGATGGCCCCAATAGGATGGGATGGCAGAGGTAAAGGCTTAGTGGTGGTTGAGCTCACTGTACTGGTGGACGTTGGGGGGACAGGCTTGACAGACGTAGTGGTGGTCAGCTGCGTGGTGGTGAGAGGTCCTGTGGACAGAAAGGACGAGATTGCAGTTTAGTTGTGCCCGTCTGGAGAAAGCAGAGGTACAGTCATAACAACAACAGCAATGCCACTCTGCTACTGAGCCAGGCCACCCACCTTGGTGCCTCTAAGGCTGGCACCTTCAAATCTAAGGGACTTGTCAGTGGGATTACAACTGAGAATGAGGCTTACAAAGTGACCTGGCTGGACTAAAATGAAATATCAATAAACACAAAGTGGTCAGCCTTACAAGAGCGGTGGGATTGCACCCATCGGTCCCTTCCTTGGGGTGACATTTGTCTGGGAGCTATTAAGATGACTGGCGAGACAAACAAATGGAGCTTCTCAAAGTGGGGCTGCCAGCCTTCAGTCTGTGGTATGAAGTAAAGCTACTGAACACTCTGACCGGTGGACACAACGATGGGCTCCAGGAAACAACGTGCTCAGGAGTCAACAGGAAATTAGCCGCTACGGCCTCTCCTCGGGGTCGGAGGGTACGGCCTGGTATGGTGAGACTTCTCATCCCAGTCCTTCTCTTTCATTGTAAGGGTATGGAATCTCCCCTGGGGCGCCCCTTCCCTTTCTAGTGTAACAATGGTCAAATGAAAAGAGGAGAGGCAACACCATGAGTGGGGGACTAACAAAAATAATGAGACAATGGCACAGGGACCCTGGCGCTCCAAAGGGTGCCGATATGCCATGTAGGCCACCAGCTTTTGCCAGTAAGCTTATTCATAGATCTCAACTGTGAACTGCGGGGGTACTGCCTCCACGTGGCCAGAGCATGAGAGACGTCTCTGGTCTGTGCAGCATATAAAGGAGGAAGAGGTCCTCCTAATCCATAGGAAGCTTTACACACTGAAGGTGAACATAAAGTGAGTGACAGACAGCGGGGGCTCATGGCAGAATCAACAAGATGGGGACCTGATCAAAAGGGAGAAATTACAGGGGAAGGGCAGAGCAACCACTGAAATGGAATAGAAGACAGTGCATCAAGCATTACAAAAAAAACACGGTGCTGTGAAAAAGTATTTGCCCCCTTCCCGATCTCCTTTGCTATTGTCCACAGTCAATGGCCTCAGACAGTCAGACAAAATACAATAATAGAGAAAGAGAACCTGAGCAGTCACACGATATAGCAGGACTATTTCATCATGGAACAAACCCATCATCACCCATGTGAAAAGACAAAGGTCCCTTTCTTTCAAAACTTGGTGGCAGCACTTGCTTTAGCGGCATTATTGCGACTGAATGTGTCTTTCACATCGCCCAGTCTTCTCTGCAGAAACGCTTTGACCGAGACACGATGGCAAGTCTCATTTCCAGTGACTCTGACGAAATCTTCTGTCCTGCTCCTTAACCCAGTGACATGTCAGCTTTAGGTCAAGGACAGAAGACTGGACATTCTCCTCCAGAATATTCTGGTCAGATGCAGAATTCTCAGATATTTCAATAATGGCAAGTCTTCAAAGCCTCCGCACACCAGGTTTGATTGTAGGTCTGATGTTCTTACCATTGACGTTTGACTTGGCTGTCATTATTCCAAAAGCCTTGGGGATCACCCAGCGGGTTTATTTTTTGGACAGATGTGTCTCTGGGATAGCAGGGGTTTCTACCTTACTCCTTTTTCGTACAGTAAATCCTGCTTAACTCGGACTAGAGTCTGGCACAATGACCTTCGCTCAGACTCCAGAGACCTGCAGTTATTTGGATGTTCTTTCAAGATCCTCTGTAACTTCTTGAATGACTTGTTCTGCGGTGGGCTGGCGCCCTGCCCGGGGTTTGTTTCCTGCCTTGCGCCCTGTGTTGGCTGGGATGGGCTCCAGCAGACCCCCGTGACCCTGTAGTTAGGATATAGCGGGTTGGCTAATGGATGGTTGGATGACTTGTTGCTGTGTCCTTGGGATCGTTTTGACAGGCCAATCTTTGCTGTTCTTTGCTGTTGGCCGCTCCGAACCATTTTTAGTTCATCTTTTCTGGAATTCCATTTGGTAAGGCCTAGTGTTCTTCTAGAAGCCTTGTGGTGATGGCTTCGCTCTCATTGTGTCAAACTGTAGTCAGTGCATTCCAACAGGATTGGCCGTGTTCAATCAGCTGAGCCAAATTATCAATTAACCTTGAGAGCATAAGGGGGCATTTACCTTTTCACACGGGCAAAACATGATGACTTAAATAAAAGCCAGAAGCAATTCAGAAATAAGGCTGTAGGTTTCCTTTGTTCCCCTGATCAAATATTGCATTTTGTCTGAAGACCTGAAACCATCCATCGCAACTTCCTGTCCGGTATACAGTGGTGCTTGAAAGTTTGTGAACCCTTTAGAATTTTCTAGATTTCTGCGCAAATATGACCGAAAACATCATCAGATTTTCACTCAAGTCCTCAAAGTAGATAAAGAGAAACCAGTTAAACAAATGAGACAAAAATATTAGACTTGGTCATTAATTTATTGAGGAAAATGAGCGAATATTAGATATTTGTGAGTGGTAAAAGTATGTGAACCTCTGCAGCTAAACGTTTCCGGTAACTTCTGCTCATTCCTACACATCGCCATTCCTCCGTACAGAACAGCTTCAACTCTGGGATGTTGGTGGGTTTCCTCACATGAACTGCTCGCTTCAGGTCCTTCCACAACATCTCGATTGGATTAAGGTCAGGACTTTGACTTGGCCATTCCAGAACATTCACTTTCTTCTTCTTGAACCATTTTTTGGTAGAACGACTTGTGTGCTGAGGGTCGTTGTCTCACTGCGTGACCCACCTTCTCTTGAGACTCAGTTCATGGACAGATGTCCTGACATTTTCCTTTACAATTCTCTGATATAATTCAGAATTCATTGTTCCATCAATGAAGGCAAGCCGTCCTGGCCCAGATGCAGCACAACAGGCCCAAACCCTGATACCACCACCACCATGTTTCACAGATGGGATGAGGTTCTTATGCTGGAATGCAGTGTTTCCTTTCTCCAAACATAACGCTTTTCATTTGAACCAAAAAGTTCTATTTTGATCTCATCCGTGCACAGAACATTCTCCCAATAGCCTTCTGGTTTGTCCGCATGATCTTTAGCAAACTGCAGACGAGCAGCCATGTTTTTTTTTCTCTTTGCACCCCTGCCATGCACACCATTGTTGTTCAGTGTTCTCCTGATGGTGGACTCATGAACATGAACATTAGCCAACGTGAGAGAGGGCGTCAGTTGGGGTCCTTTGTGACCTCGCCGACTATTACACGTGTGCCTTGCTCTTGGAGTGATCTTTGTTGGTCGACCACTCCTAGTCTTGAATTTCCTCCATTTGTACCCAATCTGTCTGACTGTGGATCGGTGGAGTCCAAACTCTTCACAGATGGTTTTGTAACCTTTTCCAGCCTGATGAGCACCAACAACTCTCTTTGTGAGGTCCTCAGAAATCTCCTTTGTTGGTGCCATGATACATGTCCACAGACACGTGTTGTGAAGAGCAGACTTTGATAGATCCTGTTCTTTGAATAACACAGGGTGCCCACTCACAGCTGATTGGCATCCCATTGACTCGAATTTCACCTTCAAACTAACTGCTCATCCGTGAGGTTCACATACTTTTGCCACTCACAAATATCTAATATTCAATCATTTTCCTCAACAAATTAATGACCAAGTCTAATATTTTTGTCTCATTTGTTTAACTGGTTTCTCTTTATCTACTCTTAGGACTTGAGTGAAGATCTGATGATGTTTTAGGTCATATTTATGCGGGAATCTAGAAAATTCTAAAGGGTTCACAAACAACAAGAGCGAATGTCCTTCTTCACAACACCGTCCACTGAGCCCCCTGGACAAAGCCTTCCCATTGGTTCTCTCGCCCCCCGTGGCCCCTCTCAGCGACGATGCAGCCAGCTCAGTATAAAGTAAAGCATACCAGAGAGAGAAAGACAGACCTGTTGTGGGGTCAGGCGGTCCGAACTCCAAGGGGTAGCGTAACACAAACTTGTTGTTCCACACATACAGTTGGTTGTCCCTCGGGTTGTAGTCTACTGAGGAGATGTACTGGTAAGGGTTGGGGAAGACGATATTGACCGGCTCTTCCCTGTTGAGGTTTGTGTTGTAGGCGTACGTTATGAAGTCGCCGGCAGCCTCGCTGTCATCATCGACATAAACAGAGCGGACCACATAGAGCACCCCACATGCCATAAAGGCATTCGAGGCTAAACGCTTGTCATAGTCAGTTTCCCAGGTCCCTTCAAAGCGAAGGGTATAGGGGTTGACTTGACTTACAACAAGACGCCCGTTGTTTGCTTCAGTGGCATAAATGACCCACAATCCATTCTCATCCACTGCTAAATCAATATCTGACTTGCCACCCCAGCGGTACGGGGACGTATCGTGGTAGTTGGCGTTGGCGATAATGGCTTCACCGCTTTTGATGCGTGTCCGCAGGTCGTACTTGACGATATTGCGAGTTCGCTCTTTGTTGTAGAACACTGCCCCATCGTAAACCACGAACCCGGTGCCATCCACCCTGTTCGGCAGCCGGTATGTGGTGGTGGGACGGCCGGTGACGTAGTCATCCCAGGAGGAGTACTCCGTCAGGGTGTCCGTACGGTACGGCGTCCAAGGCATGATGTAGAGGCGGTCTCCGGCTTGGAGCGGGTCCTTGCACCAAGCCCCGGCCCGTTGCTCTTCTTCATTCATTGAACTGGGCTCCTGCACTTTCAGCAACGTCCCGGGACACACGAAAACTGGGGGTGGAAGGAAAAGGGAATTGGGGAATCGCGAGAGAAAGAGAAAGAGAAGAGACAAAACAGAACAGTGGGTAAGTTGGCATGAGAATCAGACAGAACACGCCTCTGTTACCGGGCATACAAACAAACAGGTAGGTACAGCTCTACAGAGTCTGGGCATATATAATCGGCAGATTATATATTAATATATACATGACGTGCATACAGGATTGGTATAAAAAAATCACGGGCCAATCAGAAAGGCGGACATTGGCACTGGATTGGCTAGTCTGCTAGTAAGCACTTTGAGCTGCTAGTGCAGGTGAACTTTAGCAGTCATTGGACCAACACCTAGGACGTGGTGGCATTTCGTTTGGAGTGAGTGGTGTAGTCGGCAGGATTTCTTTATAACAAATCCCATATGCATGTTGAAGTCGTATAAATGAAAGATTAGGTGCCACCTATGCATGTGCGTTAGACAGAGTCATTAAGCTGTAGCCATGATTTGCTCGTGTGGAAAACTTGCCTAATGCTCTGGTGCCCCACTGGAGTCCCCAAACTGAAAAAAAAAAAACACAAAACAAAACACCTTCAACATGACATGACCCACAATGCATTGCTCCGTTTTGTATTTTTTTGTGACCTCCGTGACAATACTGAGGGCATGAACCACATCCATTTGGAAGTAGGGATCTCCCCAATGCTGGACGTTTCTTTCCTATTGAATAAACAAAGGATGGAGTCGTGCGGCGTGTCCATTTCTGCTCGGACGTTGGGCTGCAAACTCAACGTAACCAGCAGGTGCCACGGATTTTTCTTTTTTTTTTTTCTTTTTTTTTCCTTCTTTCACATTGTCTCCAAGGCAAACCCCTCAGCCTACCAGTCCAGCTAAAGGGGTCTGAGATGAATGAAAAGGTGGCCTTCTAAAGTATCAGCCAGTTTAATAGCTTCAAGAAGACGATGGCAAACACGGGGGCATCAACTGGCCACAATATTTGGAAACTAGGACACCCCATCCACCGGCGAACCGAATTTCAAAGCAGCGGTAACTACACCAGCCAAGCTGAGTACCTGCACAGTGGACATGCCCTGGTTGAAGCTGGCAAAACAAGAAGACAGCAAGTCAGCAATCGAAGCAGTAAGCTTAGACGCCAGAGCCACCGATTCACAAACGAACAGGCAGAGGATCAGCATGGCTTGAAGACAGAAATGCTCCAGAAGAAAAAAAAGGCCCTAAGGGTGGCAGCCTTATTTACACACACAAACGTTGGGGAAGGAGGGAGCTGAAAGTAAAGGTTAATTTGTTGGTCAAATGTCCATCTTCACATCGGGCTAGGAAGAAAAGAGAGCAGAGACACTCCTGCAGCTCTCCAGAACGGCCGTCTTATTCTTCTTCTTCCTCCGGATTGTCCCGTGCTGGATGAATCACCACTAGGGAGCAGCAAGGAAGACAGGAATCTCTACCTCTCACTCACTCACTCACTCACTCACACTCACACTCACACACACAGTTAGTTGGCACGTCCTCCATTCCCATCTGCCAAGCCTACCTGAATCAAAATGGGTTTGCTGCTGGAAAAGATAAAGAGAGTAACAGAAAGAACTCACTGTGTCCTGCAGCCAGCCGGAGTGGGCCTGAGCAGAGCCGAGCCGAGCCGAGCCGAGCGGGAGGACGGGGCGGCGTCTCTGTGCAGGTGCGAGGCCTTAGAGAATAACAAAGGAGGACCAAACCCCCCCGCCCGGCCCCCTACCACCACCACACACTGAGGGAAACAGAGCCGGGTGGTGCTGGTGAACCTGACTGCAAACTGGAAGAGAACGCCACGGGCTCCACAGAGTCCAAAATGGAGACGAATTGTTTGATTCTGGCGGAGCCACCCGTCCTCATACAATGGGATGCTTCAAATGATCAGGCGACGTGCAGAGGACCACCGTCCCCTCATAACGCCAACTGCTGACATCTCACCTCCCCACTTTGTGCCATTAACTTGAATTTCTGGCCTGCATCACTTTTCACTATCAATCTGTTTCCCGGTCCAAAACCACAAAAGCAATAAAAAGATGTGTTCTGGTCAAGTTAAAAGAAAACGGACTACATAAAGCATGCACTGCATGGATTCAATTCAGTTCTGAGCACAAATAGGCCATTTTAGATTAGGGTTAGGGTTAGGGTCACATACTGTCACTGTTATGTAAGGTCCCGGCTTCTTTTGGCCCTAACAACGCTAACGAAGCATCATCTCTGTGCAGGGCGGCATATTAAATGGGAACTCTTAACGTTTCTCTGTCTTTGTGTAGCGAAAAGTTCTCTTTCATGTGACAAAGCTGACGAAACAAGGCTGACGTTCTTGTAATGATCACCACGAGAAAAAGTCCAGGCAATAATGGCAGTATTGAGCTCGCGGAGGAACTCAGAACCCCATGAATCAACGCAACGGCGCTGCTGGTGCCCAGCATGGTCAGCCCGCCACACAAACACCACATTGATTCTTGGGATTTTGAGTTCTTCCGCGAGAATCTAGTCTGCGTTTACAGGACAGGTTGGCCGTGGACAGCGTAATCCGCACCACCGCATTGACTCATGGGATTTTGAGTTCTTTCAGCAGAATAAACGCAGCATCTAAAAGGACAGGCAAGCCATAGACATAGAATTACTAGACGTGGCATGACCAGCAGCATTGTACGTCAACGTCGCTGCCATATTGCGAGTGGCACTGCTGTGGAGTGAAGTAATGGATACCGTGCTGCTCGGGATTACAAACCGCTGGACGCTCCAAACCAGATCCCGGGGATTACATTTCATAGGTAAGGCTGAATAATTGTTTTGGTTATATTGGGCCTTTAGAAAATCCCTTTTTATAATCTTAACTTTAGCTACGCCGGGCTAAGATAGCAAAGCTATGCATTTATGTGCTCAGGTGAGCCTCCAAACAACGTTCTGGGTGAACGTATTTAGTCACTAACCATGTAGATTGTTGTTAGCTGTTAACATTTCTCAAACTCTGAGAAGCAGTGGGAGGTCAGGTAGCCCATAGACGGGATTTTGACAAAGCTGTCCTGTGACGTGTGCCGTGCTGGTTTGGTGACAGACGCTGTACCGGCGTCATATGATCAAAGCTGCCACTCGCTTACATTAACAAACAAAGGAGGTCTGATGATTCCTTCTGAGGGTCCAGTCAAGGTGGTCAAAGTAGCTGAGCGTGTGATCCGACAGTCGACATGAGGATCTGTGATCAGTCAGTTTGTTCGGGCTGAGATTGATTCAGACATCGAGGAAACACAGTTTGAAACTGACCGCCACCATTTCATGCTCATGTCTTCAGTTGTGTCTGTCTTCTACAAACTAAAGCCGCACCACATTGACAGACTGAATCCTCTCAAATTACAGAGTGGCAACACACGGAAAAAGCTATGGAAGACAGTCCTGTGTCAAGGATTTGAGATCCTGCCCTGTATGTATTTAAGTAACACCATTGTGTGTGTGTGTGAGAGAGAGAGATTGAGAGAGGAATGAGTGAAAGGTTTTCAGAAATTATTAAGCCAATTCGTATCCAATCAAATTGTTTCTTTTTGTCATTAAGTGGATCATTTCACTGTTAAAAGAAAGACAAACAAAGAGAACTGGCAGTGACAGTGCCAAATTCACAATCAGTATGCCAGTTTGAAAAGAGAAGTTTGGAGGGCAGTTTTAAAATGTGTTATTGAATCGAGCCGACGGATATGAGAGGGAAGAGAATTCAAAGTTGAGGATCACAATGAGAGACACTCGAGCTCCCATAGCACCGAGTCTGACGTGTGGCACAGAAAGTCGAGCTGCAGATGAGGATCTGAGTGAGGAGAGGAGTGCCAGTCTGGAGGAGATCAGCGAGGTGTGGAGAGCTTGAAATGTTCAGAGCGGGATTTAGTATCGGAATCGGGAGCCAGTGAAGTTGAGAGAGAATCGGTGTGATGTGTTCAGTGGATTTAGAACAGCAAGTTATTATCCTGGCAGCAGAATTTTAAAGAAGCTGTAAGCGATGGATACGTTTTTATGGGATGCCAGATAGAATAGCATTACAGTAATCTATACGTGAGGTGACTCGGGCATTAACTGATACGTCAGTGCTGTGCTGGGTAAGAACAGGACAAAGTCTAGAAATGTTTCAGAGATGGAAGAAGGCAGTCTGAGAAATGTTACTTATATAGGAGGAATTATTTAATAATGATAATTATTATTATCATTATTATTTAATAGTGTGTAAATGGATATAAATAATTGCATTTAAACAATTCGTCAAAATCTGTAGTACGTAAACGATGCTGTTTTAAACGTTTTTTCACCAGAAAACCCGTTTTCCACGTCTACCTGTATTGATTTAAATGGCACTTTTGCCACTCGCAACATGGCGGACGCGCTGACGTATCGTGTCGAGTGACCAACACAGAGAATGCAGCGTCTATCTATATACGTCTATGTACAGGACAGGTTGGCCGTGGACAGCGTAACCCGCGCCACCGCAATGACTCATGGGATTCCGGGTTCTTTCAGCAGAATAAGCACGGCGTCTAAAAGGGTGGGCGAGCCATGTACGGCTTCTGCCGCCATGTTGATTGACGGGATTTTAACTTTTTTCCTTCAGCTCAATGGTAGAGCGGTGACGTCACCCGTCCCTCAACATTCCAGGAGATTCTTATGAGTGCCACCGTCGGGTTTCACGCCCTCCAGTACAAAAGAGTACTTTTTGCTACTACAGAAAATGGCAGGAAACGCAAGTCCTTCTTATTTTCCACCCATCCATTATCCAACCCGCTATATCCCAACTACAGGGTCTGCTGGAGCCAATCCCAGCCAACACAGGGCGCAAGGCAGGAAACAAACCCCGGGCAGGGCGCCAGCCCACCACAGTCGTCCTTATTTTATGGTGGTTAAATAACTTTTGCTCTTGTACGGCATTAGTAAAGGATTCCCAAGCCTTGTCCTCAGGTACGTGATCTTGGCAGACATATCAGCACACGCTGACGCCACCACAGGTATCTTCGTATGCCACATTGCACAGACTTGATTGTTGCTTTCTAAATGTCACCAAGACTAACAGAAGCCTTTATTAATGTCTTATTACATATCAGATTTGTGTGACCTTTTCTTGCATTTGAAATGACCGAGAGGGCAATGTTACCTCACACATTGACTAATTTGGGTGGCACCGTTTCCTATAAATTGAAGCTGTTCCTTCATTCTCGTGAAGTGTCCCGGTGGGAAACGTGCGTCTGCCATCAGGCCAACGGCACACGAAGGCAGCACAAACCTGCAAGACAGAAGACGCTTGAGCTGTCGTTTGACGGGCTTTCTGTTCCTCATGTGCCTCTAGCCAGTTTAGAAAAGTGAAACAAATTAATCTGTGAAGAAAACAATGAATGGTGATAGCTTTGGGACAGATACGGCCACAAGTCATACGTATGTCAATGTCCTCATTCTCACATTATTTAGAGTGAACTCCGCACAAACAGGTAGGAAACCCACACCAAATGGAAAGGACGTCTGTCTGTCTATCCCATAATGATCGTCTTAATCCTGAAATGTGTCGCGGGTTCGTTCTGGCATCATGGCTCCTCAGCGACCTGAACATGGAATAGATGGGTTTGAAAAATGAACGGATGGGCCACCAGAAGAGGACAGCAACCGTCTGAGGGAGCTGCGAGTGTCATGGCAGATGGAAACGGCTTGACGTCCTTAAAGTGAAGAGCAGGAGTAACTCAGACCAACTGGCGACCTATGCCTGTTGATCCAGTATACCTGGCAAAATTCTTTTTCTGGTATGGATGTCATAAAACAAGTTTTACTGGTTTGCTGAAAATGAGTTATAAACCCAATTACACGAGAAATATAAAACATGACTGAAAAATTAACGGCAAATATGATTTTGTGCGTTTGTGGCTCAAAGATGACGTCTTTGTGAATGGACTTGAACGTACGCCCGGTTAAGAATATTACCCAGAGTGCTCAACCCGACCGGTGCGTTGACTCAAACAAGAATCGTCGCTGCGTCTCGCACTCTGTGTGTTTCGCGTCAGCAAGCTGTGCCGTTCATACCGTTTTAAGAAAGATGAATACCAGCTAACAAATCTACTGGTGCGGCACAGCGTTAACAAGCGTTTTAACAGAAGAGAGGGGTGCCAGTGGGCACAAGTATTCAATAACAGATTTGTTCAAAAATGTCTATACAAATTCTTTAGAACTTTCTCTCCTGAAACCATCACAGTTTTTAAATACAACATACCATGAAATGAATTTTTGGCCATAACACCCAACACTGAGTAAAAATGGACGCTGAAGGCCATGAGGTTTTACATGACATCCACCAACTGCCTTACCCTGCACACCGCTGACCATACTCTGTGCTAGGGATGGCGGGCCAATGGGCAGGGGGACGTAAGCACCAAAGGATGTAAAGTCAGCAGTTGTTGGACGGGAGCTTCTTGAATTTCACTCCTCTCGAGATGCGGCCTCACCGACACTCGAGTAGAGCCGCCAGCAGCATCCACTCAACGCTATGCCAGGGTTTTGCAAAGACAGACATTTGGAGAGCTGCCAGGGTCCCTTCCCTACTGGTCCAGCAATGTGAAGTGCACTCATGATGGTCACCCACGGCTTGTCTATCAAGAACTGCATCCGCATCATTCTTCCCATGAAGCCTGTGCCATCTAGCATGAGGGGATTGGATGGAGCAGGGATGTGGCTGGGGAGCCATGTTGATCTTCAAAAGGGCAGACGGTCTGTAAAGGACAGATTGGTCAGAAAAACCGAGAGACAAGCTACTAGGAGGCAGGGGAGCGAGATGCTGATCAGGGAGAATGGCTGACTGTGAGGAAAAACAGGCTTCTGATTTAAGAGAATAGACAGAAGCGCACAGGTATGCGGCTGGAGTGGCGCCTTCCCAATTGTCTTCAAGCGTGAGCCCAGAGCGACAGAGCGACCGATTAAGAAGGGGACGGGTCACAACAGCAGATGTGGGGGCATAAGTGGCAGTGCCAATAGCACCTACCGTACAATGCTGGGCAGGCGCCTTGGGACAGGAGTGTGCAAAATGGAAAAGAGATTCCCCTTAGCCTGCCCTGTCGGTATAAATAAGAGGAAACTCCAGCGTTTCTGCTAGAGAAGTTAATTAAGGCAGCAAGCACCCAATTAGAAAAGTGGAAAACAAAATAAGCGCAGAGGAAATCCCTCAGGTGTTTTCCCCGAGCCGATTAACAGGGAACGCCATCGAGCGCTGCAGCTCCCTCACTGGCCTCAAGCATACATGGATCCCTGAACAGGCCCCTCATGAAAATGAAACCAACGGGATTTGGGGGCCCTAAACGCAACGTCAGTGTTTGGGCGACATTGCCATTTGGTGCTCGCGCTGATGGATACGACGTAATCGCTTGTAGCTCTATGAAGCCTCGCTGCCATCGCAGAGCTGGGTGCCCAGAACGCAGCTTATGAGCACCAAGCCTTGTGCATTTGTGCATTAGAGACGGGCACACCGGTCAGTCAGCTCTAGCAAGGACCCCCTCAGTTCAAGTGAACGAGTGACGGTGACCGTAGTGACCATTTAGGGGAGGCAGGTGGACAGACAATGACTGCGTTATTTCCCAATTCGTGTTAGCGCAGGTTTGACCGTATTGGCGTTTTATTATCTCAGGTGTCTCGAGGCTCTTGTGTTCGTCATCAGCTGGCTTTGTGGTGTTTAACCAGCTTTTTATGTGTGTTTGGAGGTTTGGCACATGGAGGTTTCATTTTTGACTTTAAGTTTCATGATAAGGGTGTTGTTTATCGTTACTATCCCGTGTGTTCTTTTTTATTTTCTTGTTACGCCATGTTGGCTGCTCCAGTTCACGGGAGCCACGATTAGTGATATCAACGGTATTTTCGGTATCAATATGGTAACGTGTGACAGGCTCCGTATCCCTCAACGGATATTCCAGAACACTCGTCTTTTGTAGTCGAGCCCGGTGTTCAGTTTTGGTGTTTGCATTGGCTCTTTAGCCCTGACTGTCTTTGTGGCTGCGTCTCTTGGCACTCTCGTCATCACTTCCAGCTCACAGGAATTCTAGTCACTCGTCTAATGATCAGAACAGGGGTGGGTGGCCCGTTGACTTGGCCTGAAGGGGTCACTGTCACTAGTAAACCTATGCCCGTCATACCCTCTGCACCCAACACAACCTAAACCCTCAGGCCTTTAATGGCTGCTTGTCAGTGAGGGCCTCATCACAATAATGTTCAATCAAACGTCGCCCATGTTTTTCCGCTCAGTAGTTGTGAGTAGAACTTCACAAATTCGTCCTTCAGGGCTCTCCTCCCTAGCGAGACGCCACACCTGCTCTCCTGGGCACCCTGCCTTTACGTCTCCATGATAAAAGCAGGCCTGAATAGCATTAGGAGGGTTGCTGCCACCTGGAGGTTTCAGCTTTGGTTGCCAGCTTGTTTCACCCGAATCCCCACAGCACACAATGAGGGCAGCTGGTGCCCCCATGTGGCTGTGGTGGTGGGCAGCCTTCTACCTTCAATGAACCGCACTGTCAAGCAGGCCTTTGCCGGTGGCGCAGAGGTGGCCAACGGGAATTCCTAGTTACGTCATCAGGTGGCTGTGTGCTCTCCCGGATGCATTCAGCGTTGTGTGCCGTGGTGGGACAAGCAACAAAAACAGTTTTAATTTGCACCACCTAAGCCAGTCAGTTAGCTTTAGAGACGAGGGAAAGGCGGCTAATTAGTGTCTCAATTAGCGCAACAAATGTGCCGCGTCTCCCGCTTCACACCCCTGCTTTAACGCTCGCTCTCACAATGTGAATTACAGAGTTGAGAACGGCAGACTGGCACAGCATGGGCAAAGGTGGACAGGGGTGAGATTGGAAGGCAGGTCCTCTCCGAGTGATCATTCCCAGCAGCCTCCACTAGGTGCCGCTGTTGGCTTTGTCCTGTGAGATCGCAGGTGGCATGAAATTCAGCCGCCCGCCACCCGGGATGTCAGTTGTTAACTTTAGATGTTCTGTAATTATCTGCTTTGCTAGCGCTCATTGAATTCTACAAACCGAGATTTAGGCCGAGTGACGCTAGTCATAAGTTAAACAGGGCAGAATCAAATTTAATTGAAAAAAACTAAAAGTCTGTCTTTGACAAAGAGCTGATCAGTAGAGAGAATGAGTAGAGTATGCGGAGTAGAGAAGAGAAGAAAATGAGCTGATGTCAATAAACAGAGCCAAGACGAGAAGGGCGCAGGAGGAAGAGTAGAGCGACAAAGAGCAGCTAGTGAAAGAGAATAGCGAGGCATGGCAGAGCTGAGCAGGAAACAGAAGAGTCCAGCAATGAAGACGCGATCCAATAACAGAGCCAGGCAGGCACAGAAGAGGAGTGCAGAGGGGTGTAGTAAAGTGTAGCGTAGTCGAGAGGAGTCCAGCAATGAAGACAAGAGCTGAGGGACAACGAAAGAGTAGAGTGAAGAACAGCATAGACAAGCGGAGCAGAGTCAACTAAATGAGATCAGTGAAGACAAGAGCTGAGACAATCGAGTAGTGCAAGAGAGCCAAGCATAGGAGACGAGTACATAGGGGTGTAGTAAAGTATAGCGTAGTCGAGCAGCACCTAGTGGGCACATGAGGGCAGTTCAGAGAACAGAGAGACATGGCATGTAGAGTACAGTAATCAAGTGGAAAGCCGGGCAGATTGTGGCACAACTAAAGAGTATAGTGAGGCACGACATAGTCGAGAGGACTAGAGTGGAGTAAATCTGAACAGTCCAGTGTACAGTGATGAAGAGCAGCGGTGAGGCAGATGAGCAGAGTAAGAGAGCCGAGCACAGAAGAAGAGTGCAGTGAGGTGCAGTCAAGAGGAATAGAGTGGGGTGACTGTGGGCACCTCCTTGATCAGAGAGATGCGACAAGCAGTGCCCAGTAGACAGTAGACAGTATAGCTACAGAGTATGGCGAGGAGAAGAGCAGAGTAGGATACAGCAGAAGACAACAAGCTGGAAGAGAGCAAAGCACACTGGAGGACTACAAGCAGACAGAGAGCATTGTAAAGCATCACATAGAAGAGCAATCGGTCCGAACTGTACAAAATGGAAAAGAGTATAACAAGGTAGAGTAACGTGATGTGGAGTAGACGAGCGGGCATAACAGCGCAGCCGCACGGAGTAGAGTAACAGATGGAGAGAAAAATACAAGAGGAGAGGAGGTCACAATGGAAGAGATGGCGGCACTGAGGCTAAGACGTGCCCATCAGAGACGGTTAGAGCAGATCTGAAGAGGACAGAGGAGAGTTGGGCACAACGAGAGTAAAGTAACACAACGCAGTAGGCAGAGCTGGGCAATCAGAGCAGGACTGGTGGACAGGAGGAGCACAACAGACATGATGGAGCAGAGTACACCAGAGGAAAGTACAGTGCGGCTTACGACACACAAGAGAGCAGAGTTTAGCCAGAGCTCCCCTACATAGCTTGGGCTGCCATGAGTTTCTTTTAAACATCGTGTTTCTACCGTTTTTCATCCATGCCAATGCCTCTGTTTTATGGAGCCGAGAATTATACTCCGGTACGTAACGTAGCACATGCATTACAAATCATCCCTTAGTTAAAGGGGGACCAATAGGTAAAGGGGTCTGTGCCCTGTTTCAGCCAGGATCCCCTGTGTGGAGTCCAAATTTCACATTTTGATCTACTCTCTTCATTTTTTTTTTATGTCAATAGTGTTGATTATTTACTTGCTTTATGTCAATGTGTGTTCTGGGATGTTCCTTGCATTTTTATTGCCCCAGGGGACTGCCTTCAGCAATATAAATGCTGAAGAAAACCCACAGTCCGTTGCGGTTCATTGCTGTGTTCTTCTGTGTTTATAGCCTTGTGATTTCTTGAAATGTTTGAACCCTTTGCTCTGTTTTTGACCGTCCTCTGTGCCTTTTCACTAAACAGCCTTTTATTTGTAAACCTTCAGTGGTTGTCCTTGTCTTGACTAGTCAGACTTTGATGGCGTTTCTCTCCCTAATGGGACACTTTCACTTGGACTGTTGATGAGGTGCTCTGAAGCACTGGAGAGGTCCTAAGCCATCATGTGAGGGTCTTCACGTCACCTGAGGAGGTTAATAATTATTGCGTTTGTGTAGGCAGCGTTCCACTAAATTTACTGAAGTGAGGAGAAGTGGGCTAACCGTGATGGCAGAGAATGGCGCAAAGCGAGTAAGATGAGCAATGACTGAATCTGCTTACGACATTCAGCTGAGGCGGGCGCCCCTTGCAGTATTCAAGTGACCGACTCCACACCGTAGCCCAGAGAACTGCATTGTAAGCAACGAGTGTCAAACGTTCCCATTGACTTCACGCTTGGGGAGGCTCTGGAATGAAGACAAAACAAATCCAAACATATGACCGTCCCGTATAAACGTCTCGCGCTGTCATGCAACTAATAACGTGTGTGTGTGTGTGTGTGTTTCCGAAGAGTCTCTTTCATGGCAGACGTGGCCTCTTCTGATGTTCCTGGCGACGCTTTAGGAAGCTGTGGAGGAAGTCCGAAGCCGCGAGTCATAACCAGAGCAGAATCACATTTGTCACAACACAAGACTTGCACTCAGAAAGCAGCAAGGTCACAAAAAAATACAAAGACAAACCCCCGAATTCGAGTGCTGCAGACTTCAAAATGGTGTATATACTTTGATATCCTAGGAATCGTCTTGAGCACAAGGGTGTGACATGTCATGGAGAAGGAAGGCACAGACGGGAAGGCAGATGGAGGAGGAGCAGGGGTGTCAAACTGGCTTCCTGGAGGGCTGCAGGGGCCGTGGGTTTCCCTTTCTTTCTCCATTAATAACCAGCTACTCCTGCTGGGGGGACCGAGCAGGTCGCCATGATGTTAATCGAGTTGCATTTTGTTTCATAGCCCAACAAGAATAAGACATCCAGGCTATAATCGGCCCCCATTTGCTCCTGCGTCTTTCAACCAATTTCTGCCCCGATGAAATATTTGGAAAGGAAAAAGTGAAGGGCTGAGAAGTGCGGTGGTCCACAGAGCACTTGGACGTTGAGTGATGTGGCGAGAGGAGAGCAGTAAGAAGCATGGGGTTCATTAATAGTTGGTTTGTGTGAAGATGGCAGCCCTCCAAAACTGTTTGAGACCCCCGTGTTAGCTGGTCGCCTCTTTGGATGCCTTTATTGTTTGGGTGCCAGTTAAAGGGAAATAAATAAATAAACCATTAAACGAGTCAATTAAAATGAAGAAAGGAAATCATTAGTTACTAAGTGAGAAGGTGGCTAAACGAAAAAGCGCAGCCATTGCGGCCCCTTTCTGTGTCTGCGTTTGACTCCCCTGCTCCAGACGAACACATCTGGGATCTTTCATACCACAGACTCACAGCCAAGCGGACCAAAATGTCGAGAAGAACGTGGAGCCCCCCACCCCCTCAGAAAAGAAAAGGGGACGTGAAGGCATTCAGGGGTCCCGAAAGACACCACTCATGTAGGGGGAGTGGCGTCTAAAACAGAAAGGAGAAAGCGTTTCATTAAAACACAAGAAGAATCAGAAGAGAAGGCGATGAACGTGAAGTCACTGATAAATCTCATTTGTGTTTAGAGCACCTTTCATTTTACAGCCTAAAAATACAAAAATGGAGGTTTGTGGTGAAGGAGAACAATTTCATGAGCCGCCCCGCCACCGCCCCGCGAAAGGCAAAGGGGCAGGCAGCAGACCCAATGGCCGCACTTCCCGTCTCCACTGCCCCAGGGTGCGACACGCCGGTGTCCTTAATCAGGGAGCTCATTTTTAATAAAGAGAAATCAGAGAGTCGTACCCTGACAGTGACATTAGATTTGCAGCACACGTGTAATTAGAGAGTACGCCACACTAAATTTAGGGACGCGGCCCGACACAAGTGACAACGCGTTTCTCGTTTTGGTGTTTTAATCTCCACGGTTGGCCTTAAACAAACGGAATCGTTTTTCTTAGTAGTCGTCAGCGGAGACTCGCGGCTTTATTGAGCACATCAGCCAGCGATCTGATCTTCCAAAGATCATCGAGACCCTCGTCACGTCCTTCATATTCGTCTGACGTCACTGAGTCTTGTCCTCTTTTATGAACTCCTGCTTTATTTAAATGGCGGGAAGGGGATTCTGTCTTTTATGATTATTGTTGTCACCTCCACTCCCAGTTCGGCTTACGATGCCAGAGACGCAGGTGACAGTGCGCCTGATCCTTATCGCTATTACCGCCCACTCTCCTCTCTTTCTCTTCAAATTATGATTAAGATCAGCACTGAGAAAGAGAAAATGGAGACCACAGACAAACATTGACGAAGATCAGCTGGCGGGCACAATGATGACACAAATCACACCAGGACATCGTCAGTCTGAGCTTAAATGGACAGCAGATGCTGAAGATGAAGTCGTAAAAAAACACGCCAGAGTTTCCGACCAGAAGGTCGATTTGATCTGACGAAGTAGCACAACATCTGAAAACGAAACTGTAGTTGATAGAATGGAGCATAAATTCGGTGAGCCAGAAATCTTATTAGCAACACAACTGCCCAGAATTCCTTATGGAATCGTCAGGAAGTGCACTGCCATCATCGTTATAGTGTCGCAGACTTCACGTAACTGTTGACTTCTGGTCGATTTCCACTCATGAACAACCACAAATGGCAGCGCCCATAGAAAACAACATGGCCTCAATAAAAGGATGATAAATATTTTTAATAAGAGAATGATAATCGCCCACCCTGACCCGCTTACTTTTGGGCACAATCGTGGGGCACCTGGGGCCCAGCATTCATAGGGAATAAGGCAAGAACCATCGGCGGACAGGCAACCCTAAAAACGTTAACAACTGTCAATATGTCACAGGAAAGTCATTCACAACAGTCCTGCTGAAGACGACTAGCAGCACGTGTGTGTGCCACGTGCCCCGGAGCTTCTAAGATCTTAGGGAGGTTTGTTATTCGTTTGGAATTTTTATGATTGGTTTTTCACTGCCATTTTATTTATTGATCGCCGCCTTTTGGTACTTTTGGCAATTTGGTTTGTGTTGCTACCTTACAATGGCGCCAGGGAGCACGTCTTCTGTTTTAGACCACATGACATCTGAGCCATGGTGAAGATCATAAAGAAAAAGAAGATGTCGATAACAGTCAGAGAGCTGAAAATAAACTAACAGTTTGGTTTGGTTCATTAGTGTTAAGAGGGCATCTCTTCTAAAAATGTACGAGATTCATTCCAACTCGATTTGAGTGGACACATCTAAAAAGTTTGGGTACCGTCAACCTGAGTTTGTCCTGCCAGCCGAGTTCCGCGTTTCAGTCCCCATCGGCCAATCGGGAGGCGACTGTTACAAGTGGGGCTGCAAAACATTTCTGGACGTGTGAGAAGAAGCCAAACAACAGATCCATTCACGGTGTGTACCCCGAGTTAGTGTACATCGACTGAAAACAGGCCTTGAGTGCTGATGCCAGGCTTTGGTCCTGTGCCAAGTGAGGTACTGGCACGCTCAGCTTAGGCCCTTTCATTTTCTGAACCTGCTTATTCCAATTGAGAGTCGTGGGGAGCCAAAGCCTATCTTGATGGCATCAGGCACAAGGTCGGAGTTAACTGAGGGCAGGAGAGGGTGCCAGTCTACTGCAGGGCACACACAGTGAGTCGACTTAGAGATGCCATATTCTGAACAGCCTTAAAATGATGGGAGAAGAAAAGCAGTAATCAGAAGGCACAGAGGTAACGTGCCAACCGTGCCCTGAAATCCCAGGCTGTCACAAGTGTGCTGTAAGCCCAGTTTTGTGAGAAAAGCAAAGTAGCACTGTGGATTACACAGACAGCGGGCAACACGGGGAGCGGCACCATTAAGGCCCAGGTGGGCACCGCTAGCACTCAGCGTCTCAGTTTGACCCCCACAACTTACTGTGAGGCTCGTGTTGCTTTCTCAGCAGCAATTCCAGAAATGAGCTGCTCACTTCTCACTTCTTGGCCATCAACATCCAAGCTGTCTGCAAGGCAAAGACCCATTAAGCTGTTACGATACAAACCGGCTATTTTACTTCGCCTGAAATTAGGCCAAAATGGGGGGAAATTAGTGCCCACCGCTACTGCAGCCATGACATCAGGCCACCTGCAACCTGAAGAGTAAAAGTAAAGAAGACATCCCTCCGTCCTGTGGCTCAAAGATGGCGCACCCAGAGATCGGAAGATCTCTGTCTGGACTCGTCGTCAAGCCGGTCTGCACCGGTTTATTGGACATCCAGCTGCTTTGATTTAAGGGTACTGAGGGGCTTCATCAGAAGAGAAATCACATGACCCAGTGAGGTCCACCTTTGACAGGCCAGTGAGGTGCGGGCACAACTAAACTGGCACTGGAGTTTGTAGTCTTCACTCCCAGGCTCAGAGTGGAAATGAATATTTGTAATTTGATTGAACGAGAGACGGCAATCTAAAACCCACCTGCAGAGGGCAGTGCCTCCCCCGTATCTTTTCCCTTGATATTCTGATGCCCTTTGGTTTTATTTGTGTCCTCTCAAGAGTTGAAGTTACTTTCACAGTTCGTGCTGCCAGTAAAACGCTGGTTTCTAATAGTTTTGGTTTACCACTCTGCTATCTTGAAGTCGGTCATGTGGCCGTGTTTGTCTTAGCGAGGATGCCACAGGAGGTGACGTATGAATGCCATGACCTGAACACTTGTTCAAATGCATCAGTGGGTACGCCAACGTTTCTGCACGTCCTAGAAATGGTTGGTTTCGGTTTTGATCGCCTTGTACGTTATTTTTATTACAGTGGGAAGGGCGGCGAGATGGGAGAGACACGGGAATAGTGTGTGTGCTACACAGACGATCAATGAGAGCTTTCAGCTGCTCGCTGCCACGCCGGCCATCATTTGACCGTTGACTGTGTCCACGATTACGAGATTTCTGGTAGTCCAGCCACATTCACACTACAGTGACCTGAGGACCTCGACCTGCTGCTTCATACGTATGAGACGTCAGCCGTGTCGGTGACTCGTTTGACTGCTCGAGTCAAGTCTCCTCTTATTAAGGACACGCGTGTATCGTCTGCAAAAACGGGCAATTAAAGAGTAAGGAGCGGGAGGAAGAATGGAGTCAAAGGGCAAAGCAAAGGGCAAGACGGTGAATCAAAAGAGAGGAAAACATTCAAGAAAACCGTAAAGCAAAATCCAAAGTCAAAGTCAAGGTTCGGTCTAATCTCGGATACTGGGGACTTCCCGATGCATCCTGGGATACAATGCCATGGAAATGGCAGACGAAAAGTCTGTCAACCAATGGCACCTATGGACAAAACAAAATGGTGTGAAGTACAAGTGAACTGCTAAACGGAGGTTCTAAAATAACAGCAGGGTTGGAAAATTTAGGTGTAAAAAAATCCAAACGACACCAACGACTTCTTCTGGGAAGGCTGGAAAAATTCAAATTATTATTAAAAAAATCATCCCTGTTGGTGTAGAGCATAACCTGAATGAAGGTCGTTAGGAATGGGCTGACTGAGAGATGGTAATGGAGGACCTCCTTACACCACGTCGACTTGGAGGGGTACCTGATCTCTGAGCAGGCGGGCGCTAATTTCATCCTCAGCTCTGCCGCTCTTGGTTTTGTAGAATGAGGATGTGACCGCCAAGATCTACGCTGACCATCAGCCCAGAGCACACACACCGATGGCCGGTCTGTCACTCTGGGTGTCACCAGCCCTTCTGAAGGACATCTGCTGACAAGGTTTCAGGACACAAGCATGGAAGCACCGGCCTGGGTGGTCAGGTCTTCCATTTTCAGCTCCCCAGGAAGAAGAGACAACGTGGAAGATGGCCTCTCCATTAGACGGCCACAACATGACGTGCCCAGGGCTCTTTGAGGACACTCCAGCCGACTTTACTTGACTTTCTGTAATTAAGGATGAAGTGTAAATCAAGCGGTGGCATTCCCGAGAGCGAAGAGCCGAGGGGACGGCCAGGGGGCTGCCTGCACGCCTAATGGCAAAGGCTGCAGAGATAATGAAGGCCGCTTTTATGGCGCTCGGACGTGTTGCTTATTGCCGATGACAGCACAGCACCCTCCGCTGCAAAAATAATTAACCATTTTATAGGAATAAGAAGTACGTCTGATTAACTCAACGACCCATAAAACAAGCTCCCGCCGGAGGCTCTGATGTCTCAGCTTTCATTAAAAGTGCTTTGGGTGGGCTGAGTAAAGGCACCGCACGAGTGAGGAGGTGCAACCAAAGTGGGCTTCCATGTAATCCATGCATCCTTTGAGCCAAAACTAACAGGGGTGCAAATGTAGTGTCCCGAGCGAGCAAAACCCCCCGATGTCAACTGGGTATCTGCTGGGAAGGAGCTCTAAAAACGTGCTGGGATTCTCTTACACTGTGGAAGGTGCTGGTAAATGTTTGGGGGGTTGTTGTTTATTTGTTATTTATTTATTGAAAGTCTAACCAACCATCCAGCCGCGTGTTTCTCTCCTGCTCTTTGGTTTTCAGTTTTGACTTCTCAACTTCTCGCTCTGTAGCTAAGGATCTGCGCTGGCATCTGAGAGGTGGCCGGTTCAAATCCCGTTACTGCCAATAGGGATCTTCCTCTGTTGGGCCCTTGTGCAGGCCCTTAACCTGAAATTTGCTCCAGGGATGTTGTAGAATGGCTTGCCTTGCATTCTGACCCGCAAAGATCAAGCAAAAGGGCAATTTCACCAAAGTATATCAAATCATTAAAAGAACTTGCCTTTGTTATCATGGGCCAGAGGTTTCTACGGTTCTCTCTCTCTGTCCCTTGCTGGATATTTTAGACTACAAAGCCTTCTCCCCACTATTGAGCCTGCATCTTACGTTTGGGGCCAGGCTGCTTTGGAGTGATGAGGCCTACACTTTTAGATCAGAGCGGTGGGAGACTGTGGGTCCCACTTCCACTTCACCTTTATTTCTAGAAACACAGCAATATGTCATTTTCTTCTCAAAGATATGCATGTGAGGTCAAATGGTGGCTCTAAGCTGGTCCGGGTTGTGACGGTGTATAAGAATGGGCCGTGAAACCGACTGGTGGCTCATGCAGTGTTGGTGCCTACTAGGATGCTCATCGGTCATCCATAAAGGACATAAAAATGAAAGGTGAAAGCCTTGCAGTGTTTATGAGAAACTACAGAGAAATAATAATAAAGTATCTATCTATCTATAAGTCGCAGAAGAAGTGAGCAGATTTCAGCCTCTCCTGTCACTGGGGTGACCCAAACACGACACGTCCCTACTTGAAAGTTAGCACAGAGTATTGGGATGTGGTGACGAAGGGGGGAACAGCACTACAAATGTAGCACATGTGGCGCTCGAGTCTTCAATTTAGAAAATATTACAATCAATAAAGCCCGCCATCGGGAACCTCAAATATCCCTTCTGGGTCCGCAGTCTCACAGATGGAGGGAGAAACTGGGGTACTGCACATGTGGCAGGTTTTACAGGATCAGCCGAGGGGGTCACCAAATGCAATGTGTTCAGGCGATGGCATATCAGAAGGGCGGCCTCTGCAGTTATCGGCATGAGTGCTCAAGACCACGCAAAGAGACCACCAGAAAAACCAAATTTGATCCACCAGCCTTGTGTTTGGGGTTAGCAGCAGCGAGAAGAACTTGCTCAGAATTGAAACAGTGGTGAAGAGCTAATTATGTAGATCTGTCTATTATATAGTGCCTTTCATGTCTGTCTGTCTATTATCCTGCCAACTATACCACAATTATCTGCCTGTCTGTCTGTCTATCATATAAAAAAAATCCTGGGTTGAGACGAGACTTTCTCAGAGAGACACTTTCACATCCTGCGAGATGAGACTTATTTAACCAGGGAAGTAAAAGACAAAGAGTAGATGACAAAGTAGAACGTCGTAAAGAGGTTCAGAAACATCGGCGTGATACACACGCTGAGCAGGTTAGAGATGATGAAAGTACTAGAATTCAAAATTCTCAAAGAAATGCTAGTAAAGATCGCATTAGCGCAAACAAAATGTTAATTATTACTCGATGAAATAACGGAACAGCAAAAAGAGTTTGAATATATTGTTCAGATTTAAACTTTATGTCGGAGACTTGTAGATTGTCTACCATCAGGGAAAAGTCGTGCTTCTTCCCAATGAAGAGGCGTATCTGCGAGAATGAAAAGATTTGTTGTTTGGTGAAAGTGAAATTCACATACCCGAGCGGCAGAGACATGAAGTGACTGGCACGTAGCGCGGGCCAGGGGGGTTGGCGAGCGAAGTGAGCAGAGGGTGAAGCCTCCTAGTATTATATATGTTCCGCCCAACTCACTAAAGAACTTCATTTAAAGTAATTTAAGTATCAGCGCAAGCAGAAGGTGTCCATGAAGAACCCACTGGTTGCTCAGAGCGGTTGAGACGCGGCGCCTGACAATCCTGCACTTTTGCTATTCCTGTTTTGTCTCCCCCCCCAGATAATTAAACAGTACATCCCACGGGACGCAGAACTTTATCTGCTTTTAGCATCTTATTTTCACGACACACACACACACACACACACACACGACACACTTTATAGACAAGTGAAGCTGCTGAATGGCATGAAAAGAAGAGCAACTGTGTTTAGATATTAAGTGGGCTGCCTGGCGAAGCGACGCGAGGAGGCCCTCCTGTTCGATGTAAACACGGGGTATTAAACTTACTATTAAATATAAGACCGTACAAAAAGGGGGCAAAAAGAAGTCTCACTTGTAAAGCTTCACATTAAAGGTTTGATACAGAAGTGCTGAAGGAACTATGAAGGGTGCTGTTTAAACTGAGTAGACAGACAGACAGATGTGAAAGGCACTATATAATAGACAGACAGACAGATGGACACTGTATCTGTCATCTGCACCAGTCCCTGCCGCCAGCTTGCAGCAGTCTCTCTGTCAAACACAATTTGATTGGCGGCCATGGAGGACGCTAAGGATGATGAAGAACGCAGGCAGGTCTGACTTGCTGCTAGATAGACAGATAAGTGCGAAAGGCGCTATATAATGGATCAATAGAAGTGAAAGGCGCTATATAATGGATTAATAGAAGTGAAAAGCGCTATATAATGGATCAATAGTAGTGAAAGGTGCTATATAATGGATCAATAGAAGTGAAAGGCGCTATATAATGGATCAATAGAAGTGAAAGGCGCTATATACAGCAATAGACAGATAGATAGAGCGATAGACAGACATGTCTTAATTCATTCATTAGGGGGTCCGCTGTCAGGTTTCTACATGGCCGCTGAACCTGCGCGTCACGAGTGTCGTGTAATTCTGGGATGTCTCTAATGTGCACACTTTGATCGCTCCTTTCTCCAATCACATTGTATAAATCTTTTTTTTTTTTTTCCTGCATGCCACTATGGAATGAAACGCATGCATTCGTAAACCACTTTTTTATGCCTAAAAACAGAAAAAAAAAAAGGTGTTTGTCAGTAAATCATTTCTTGTCATTCCCAGGATATCAAACCAGTTGTATATACACGTTTTTTTCGAGTTAAACAAACCAACATCTGGAGTGAGTCATTTGCACGTCTGCTTCTGCACAGTTTCTTTCTACAAATCTCCAAGTAGGCATTTCAGGTTGGGCTCTGACATCCCAGCAATCTCCAGAGTGTGAGGCTGGCACACTTTTGGGCATTGCTGGGACTGCTGCCGCCATTCCCCAGATCCTGGTGTTCCTTCGGCATATACACACGTCACACATATATGTTTAATGTAGGATGTCTACAGAGACACACTGTTAAAGTTTCATTTTTGTTAGTTTTTACACATTCAAAGGAAGGTAAAGGAAAGTAAACATGTTTTCCATAAGGGAAAAAAAAGTAAAAACACAAACAAATAATCAAAAAATCCAAGGAACAAGAGCAATAACAATCTGTTGGTGAACATTTGAAAGAGGTTATAGAAACAAAATTGAAGGAGTATTAAAACAAAAGAAAAACCAAATTAAAAATCAAAATTGGAAAAGCAAAGAATCACAAAGAGGGGTAGAGGTGGCTGTGATTGAGGTAGGCCCAGGTAAGCTGGAACTGGTTGCCATGGAGACATGAGAGTTAGAGAGGAGCTGATTGGATGGCAGGTTCGAGTACGGACACACGGAAGCACCCAATGGTTGGTTGGAGGAGGTAAAGAGAGGATTCTTTTGCCTTTTATAAATTATTATTACTTTCTTTTTTTTTTTTTTTAAGAAAAAAAAAAACTGTCTCACCCTAAAGGAAGCAAAGAAAAGGGAAAAAGGGGAAGAGAGTGAAAGAGAAAGAGCAAAAAGAGAGAAAACAGCAAAGAGAGAGACAACACGCTGGAAAAAACAACAATCATAATAGAAGTAGTAATAATAATAGTAATAGTAATAGTAATAGTAATAATAATACTAGAGAGATCAGAAGTTGGAGAGGTTTGTTACAGAGGTCAGGAGATGTGTCCCATGTAGGTTAATAAGAAATTAGGAAGTGAAGGCGGGAGGAACAATGATGGCTGCAGCCTTATCAAGTTTTTTGATGTGAAATTACTGCAAGGGTTGGTTTTGGAGAGGAAGCTTGTAAAGTTGTGAGCAAAGACACAAATAGATAAACACAGGAGACGTCCGCGTCTATCTATCTGTGTCCATCTTGAAATACAGAGAGAGAGAGAGAGTGAGAGAGAGGGAGCGAGAGAAAGAAAGAGGGGGAGAGAGAGAGAGAGGAGAGAGGGAGGTCAATGTGCAGTACAGACATGTCAGCATGAGCCTCCTTGGGAATTTCGTTATTTTTAATGCTAATCATTCTTTTCTACATGACGCCAGAGAGAGAAAGAGGGAGGAAGAGAAAGAGAAAGCTAGAAAAAGAGAGAGGAGAGAGAGAGAGAGAGAGAGGCAGAAGAAGAGGAAGAGATAAGGGGAGGGAGGGGAGTAGACATTAAACATGAGCACAAAACAAGGTGCTGGGATTAGGGGGTCTGTGGTTGTTATGTTCATTGTGGTCTTTACCTTTTTGGTCCACTTCTACTCAAGCATCGGAAAAAAAGAGAGAGAGAGAGAGAAGAGAGAAAAAGAAAAAATAAAATGAAAGAAAAAACAAGTGCAAGGAAAAAAGAGAAAAGAGATTAAACCGTCTGTCTCCCTTGGCTTTCCTTTCTTTTATTTTGGTTTTCCTTTCTTACTCTTGGTTTCAACTTTTGACCATTCTTGCTTTGAGTTTTTTTTTTGGTAATCCCTTTACCCATCCCCTCCCACCTCCACAGTGCTGCCAGCTCTTGCTCGTCCATCCGAGGTGACCGCAGGAGCTTATCTGCCTGACCAGGGTGGGTGAGCCGGTATGTGGGTACCTAGCGCCCACCCGCCCCCACACTTCATACATACACAGGGACGTGTCTATGGGAGGAAAAAACAGAAGAAGAGAAAGAAGATGGAAGGACAGAGAAAGAGAGAAGTGGAGGAGGAGAAGAAGAAGAAAAGCAGAGGAGCAAGTGAGAGAGAAAAAGGAGAAAGTCAAAGAGATCCTCTGTGACCGCAATCTGAAAAGCTCAGTGTCACCGCAGTGTGACATCGATCAACCTGCTGTCATAAAGGGAGAGAAGTAAATCAACATCATTCAGTCAGTGCTTGGCTTTAATTGGCCCGTTTTCACGATAAACATTTGCCACTCACTCACTCGTCAGGGTTCAGGACCAGGACTCCGGGGCTCTGCCAGAGTTCCTAGAAGATTCCTAAATAAACGTGTTATTCCTTGCACGTCACACACGCAGGCAACTTGTAAACCGGTGCTCCCGCCCAGAGCTCCAGGACTTGCCAGTCTGCACACGTGCGCAGGTAACCACACTGTATACACTCATAACGATCAGGCAATCCCATCATCCTGTTCATCCATCCAATCAGTGAATCAGTCGTTCTGCACAAAAGGAAAACAAAAGTTGATTACTCAGAAAATTCATAAAGCAAATCAAATTAAGCGGCACATCTGTCCCCCGTGTAAGTCCACGGTTTGGGATGATCATGTGGCTTTCCTCCTGCCCACTGAAAACATATTTTGGGATTTTTTTTTGTTTTTCCTGCACCCACACTTTCCATTTTGTGTAATCCACAGGGCATTAGCATTTATTTGGGGGTTACAGATGTTGGAAATTTTAGATGGTTTTTGAATATGGAGGACACGGAGAAATTATTTACGCATTTACTTTTAGTAGCTTTGACGGATGCAATGTTTTATTCAATTCATTCAAAATGCTGCTGTAAGAATCCTTACCACATAACCCCTGTCCTCGAATCCTTACAATGGCTGCCAGCTAAGTTTTCAGCCGATCTGAAAATCCTTCTTCTTACATATAAAACTTTAAATAGACGAGGCTCTGCTTCTGTGGTGGCACAAAGAGCTCAGAACTGCGTGGGCCTAAATTTGTAAAACTGGGCCTAATATCGTTGTTCAGTTTACAAATCCAGTCATTGTAACATAAATTGGGGGCATTATGGCGGTTGTGGTTGCATCTACTTTGAATGTGTTTTTGTTGATTTAAATCCTGTCACAAGTGTTTGCTTCTGAAAGCAAATCGTCTGACTGGAATCCATGGCAGAGTGACGGCCGCTGAGCAGACTCTTATCAATCATGGAGAATCCATTGAACAGGATCATCTCCAGACAGAGGAGCAGCTTCAGCGACAGACTGCTGTCACCGTCCTGCTCCACTGACAGACTGAGGAGACCCCACACTGTGTGACTCGGGGGGTAAACGTTAACATTATACAAAGTTATTGTCTGTTATACCTGCATTGTTATCACTCTGATATTTAATACTGTTCTCAGTATGGTGCTGCTGGAGTATGGGAATTTCCTCTTGGGATTAATAAAGTATCTATCTATCTATCTATCATGCCTTTCATATCTATCTATCTATTATATAGCGCCTTTCATATCTATCTATTATACTGTATAGTACCTTTCATATCTATCTATCTATCTATCTAGTATATAGTGCCTTTCATATCTATCTATCTATCTATCTATTATATAGTACCTTTCATATCTGTCTATCTAGTATATAGTGCCTTTCATATCTATCTATCTATCTAGTATATAGTACCTTTTATATCTATGTATCTATTATATAGTGCCTTTCATATCTATCTATCTATCTATCTATCTATTATATAGTGCCTTTCATATCTATCTATCTATCTATTATATAGTGCCTTTCATATCTATCTATCTAGTATATAGTGCCTTTCATATCTATCTATCTATTATATAGTACCTTTCATATCTATCTATCTATTATATAGTGCCTTTCATATCTATCTATCTATCTTATAGTGCCTTTCATATCTATCTATCTATCTTATAGTACCTTTCATATCTATTATATAGCGCCTTTCATATCTATCTATCTATCTACCACTTAGTGATCTTCATGTGTGCCGTGTGAGTGACCCTGTCCTCCAGGGAGTTACCCCACTGTATCTGTGCAGCCTCCTATGTGGGTCACTCTCTTCTTGGGGTTTGCTGTAATGGCAGCTGAGCGTATGTGTAATTTCTTTTTACAAGTTACAACAAAGCCAAATGGCTAAAAGAAACAAACAAATAAACCGGAATGAGCAGCTTGAGAAAGAGAAACCGGTGAAGGTGTGCTCCACATAGGAAGCCATACTTCACAAAGTTTAATCAAAGACCAGCTACACCTCCATGTTTTGCAAAAAATCAGATGCCCTACATACACAGCGTACATCCTGAACTCCATCCATACACTTGATCTGTTGTACCAATTAAATGAAAAGCCGCAGGGAAAGTTGGACAAATGAGCCTGCTGAGTTGTTGGCTCATCCATATTTGACAAACCACCGATAAGCCCTCAGCTTCTTCCGATGGCGGCTCTCGAGTCTTTCACACACTCACTAGTAGTTGTGTTGGTAGCAGTTGGTAGAAGATTTTGAAATTGTATTTGTCACCTGGCAGTCTGATGTTCCTAGCAAGGGAGCAGCCTGTGTGAGGAGGTCCCCCCAAACCCCAGATGCAGCGCAGCAGGATTCACATGGGGGCTCACATGTGGGAGAGACTGGCCGGTTTGGTAAACACGTAATTCCTTGAAATGCTAGAATTTGTTAATGTATGAAAAAGTGCAGAAATGTGAGGGGCAAATCTTGTGGTCCCCAGAGGAGGAGTGGTGGTCCTGGACGGCCACATTTCAGCAGATCACTCGCTTTTCTTGTGTGTTACAAGCATCGAACTGCTTTTCGATGGCGTCGCCTCCGCACAGAGGTATAAATCAGCCTTCGCCTCTACCGTAGCAGTGGCACTCGAAATGTGGCCTCCATAATATGCACAGCGTCCATCTGCTGTGGGACTTTAGAAAACCACAAGCGGTGCCTCGAACCTGCCAACAAAAGTACAAATGGCGCCATCACAGTCAGTGGCCACAAATACAAGGTGGTCTCTAAATGATCAGGGTCTGCCATTTTCCTTCTCACTTTGTCTTTCTTGTGCTTTGCAGTAATCACATTGTTGTTGTGACCGCACTCGACGTGTGAATCATTTGTTTGCCTTCATAATGTTAAGGTTGTGTTATATGACATCATTCAGCAATAACGAATTTAATGCGAGAACGTTAATCATGCGCTTGTACCCTACTGGATCACTTTTCAGAATTTGCCCATCTATGACACCTCGGTCGTCTGCAGGTCCCCAGTCAGATTTGCTGCCACCGCGGCACACAAGTCTCTAATTATCCGACTTTTCTTGTCTCTTTTTTTTGATAATGCTGCCGTATGGCTAAGATGGCTACCAGGGGACATATGGAACAATGAAAGCTGATGCTTTGACATTATTAAGAAGTGCTACAGACGCTCACATTTTTACAGGGTAAGCAAGTTTTGTCACCAAATATTTTACTAAATTACTATAAAATGATTTAATTGGCCTTTTCTCAGGAACTTTTGCACACTAAACAATATCTGATGAATGTTGCTCAGTTAATTGCGTTTTTTTTTTCAGAATATAAACCTCCTCGGGAGACGTTCCCATTGAAGACCCCTTTTTATTTCACGACCATAAAATGACATTTTTAATTTCACTTTCATTTGGAGCCTACAAGGCTTCATTTAAGACTCTGGAATTGAGATTTTCAGAGTTTAATAATGAAAGATGGCAGCAGACGTATGTGAGGGGTTAAATAATATTAAAAAAAAATAAAATAAAGTGCCGCAGAATTCATTAATCGCGTCTCTAAAATCGACGACGAGTAAGCAGAGCCGCCCGCCGCTGATCTCCACAGACAAGAAAGGATTTACAAACCAAATTCAATTTAAAGGCCACAACAGAAATCAAGCCACCGCCACTTAAGTGATGCCATCGTGTTGTGTTGTGAACCCGAAGAAACGACTGAACACATAAGACGGAGGTCAGGAATACCGGGGTGCAAATCAGCAACTCAAACGATCAAACAGTCCTGTATGTAGAGCACTGAAGTCATCACAGTGTAAGGCAGAGGAGGCTCGAATTCAAGAATTTTTAATTAAATACGCAAACACGTTGGATAAACCGTGAAAGAGGAAGGTAGAAAAGCTGCAGGCTCTGATAGTCAAACAGCAGAATATTATTAAAAAGAAAACAAATGTCAAACGTTTGGTTAAACTGCAGCTCCTAACTGAACGACACAGAATGTGGTCCTGCAGACCCATCTCCCTATTAAATGCCGTGAAGTGGATCACTTCATCTTTTTATTTTTCTTATGCGCTTCTTTATCCAATTGAACTTTTATTTTTCAGGTGACCATAACATAAAATAGTTCTCAGTGTTTTGGAAGAGCGTGGATGCAAAGACTAAAACTGTCAAGACTGAAAGAGACGAACAAGGCGTATAAGACAAGTAACTCCAGTGTGAATAGTAGGGCGTATGAGAACATGAGGGCAAACATTAAGAAGGAAGGACATCAGCGAGGCTAAAAGACAGTTAGAGAGAAATATGGCAGATAAGGCGCCAGATGACCCGGACAGAGTCCTTCAGTATTTTAGTAGTAAAAGAACAGTCGAGGAGGAGGTGAAGTGCATCAGGAATAGTAAAGTAAAGGGAATTAGAAGATACAGACAGTGCAATAATGGACGCTCGAAACTTGTCTTCACAGTTGAGGAAGAAGATAACCTCCCAGTGGTATCAGGGACTACTGAGGGGGTACAGGGAGATTTAGGAATTGTAGATCGGGATTAAATAGGCTGACATCAAACAGATCGCCAGGACCAGACAATATGTACCCTCGAGTTCTCCAGGAGGTCAGCGAGTACAGATATGAACCCTTAACACATTTTTAGGAAGTCACTGCACACTGAGGAAATTCTGAAGGACTGGAAAATGGCAGATATGATCTCGTTATATACAAAGGGTGACCAGGCAGAGCCAAGCAACTTTAGGACAGTAAGCTGGCTTTGGATAGGAATTTAAGTTTTATTAAATATTATATTATTATTATTATTATTTATTTGTATAGGAATATAACTAACAAGCTGGTTAAGTTGTCAGACGATTCCAAGATTGGTGGATTGGCAGATAACTGAGAATCCATTGAATCATCACAGAGGGACTTGGACAGCATACTGGCTTGGGCAGACTTGTGGACGATGAAATTTGTTACTTGTGGGAGGTCTGAAAATCGAGAGTACACCTCATGAGAAGGATTTAGGAGTCGTAGTGGACTCGACACTAACAACTGCCACACAGTGTTCAGAAGCCATTAAGAGGGCTAGCAGACTGTCAGGTTATATAGCGCCTTGACGTGAGGAGTACAAGTCACAGGAGGTTCTGCTTAGGCTTTATAACACACTGGTGAGGCCTCATCTCGAGTCCTGGGGGCAGTTTGGGTCTCCAGGCTACAAGAAGGACTTACAGCAGCACAAGAGAAGGTCCAGAGAGGAGCAACTGGGCTGATTCTGGGACTGCAAGGTATGAGTGATGAGGAAAGATTCAAAGAGCGGAGCCTTTACAGAGATGAAGAGGAGACCCGACTGAAGTATTTCAAATGATGAAGGTTATTAGTCCAGTGGATCGAGACGGTGACTTTAAAATGAGCTCATCAAGAACACGAGGACACAGCTGGAAACTTGGGAAGGGGAAACGTCACACAAACATCAGGAAGTTTATCTTTACACAAAGAACTGCAGACTCTTGGAATAAGCGACCGAGCAGACAGGAGGACCTTGTGGACCTTCAACACTCGACTTGATGTTGCTTTAGAAGAATGAGGTGGACAGGACTAGTGAGGTGGGTGCTCATCCAGATTGTTTTAATGTTCATTCGGGGTTTCCAAGGCAGGCAATCCGTATTCTGACACTAATGTCTTCAAGCAAAGCTTACTTCTGCTTTTCTGAATTATTTTGTGCTGTTTTGGCAGCCATTTTGAATCTTTACGGGCACTGCCATCTCCTGTTGTCAAGGCAGTGACCTGTGTTGCTAAGGGGCATGTCTTCAGAGGTCGTGACCTTTCAGTAGCAATTCAGAGTAATTTCTCATCCGAGTTTCTGGATAAATCCCACCTGTGTGTGTATTTGGTTACAATTCCCTTTGTGCTTTGGGTGTTGACCTGACATTTTGATTTTTGCTTAACGTCTTCGTTTAGTCGCCTTTGTTACTCCAGGTAGCTGACCTCTGGCTCTGTTCTGTCCTGATGTCTCATTAAATATTCTCTGCTTTGCACTACGCTGAATATTAAACACTGATATGTACGATTATATTTCGTTTTTTAACGTTTATTTAATTTTCTGGAATGAATTGTGTGTATAAAATCAAAGTTATTACTGGTTTGGGGGGCTGCCGAAACCCTTCCCAGTATTACGTTCTTGGATCTAAATTTGTTTTCAAGTAGTTTAAAGTTACTCGCATCTTTTGTGGACACCTTCTTGGTTTTTGTGGTGCAGTTAGTATAGAATTAGCGCAGGTCACGACGTCACCTGGTCATCGGAGATTTGGATAAGGCCAGTAAAACATTCTGGATGGGTCTGCCTGTCATTTAATGTTTAAATAAAAATCTCTCGTGCACCAAATTAAAAATAAGTATATATCACCGGGCTCACTCCTGTCACCTGTGGACATTTTGTTGAGCCACCAGTCGTGTTCAGGTCACGCAAGTGACAATCTTCACGACTGTAATCCTAAAGATGCATCAGAGACAGAAAAGAAATGTGAAACTCCGCCACGCTTGGACAGCACGTCCTCGGTGGGCATCGAGAAGCACAAAAGGGTGGCTGCTAAGTGACGATGGCGGCGAGATGTGCATGACGGTGCAATTTAGCACGTCTCAAAGAGAAATAGATTTTTAATAAAGACACTGCGCCCCACCACGGTGAAATAAACGAGAGGCATAAACAGAACACACGTACTGTGAAAAAGAAGCCCCGGTAAACGTGGAAGTGTGAATGAGCCTGTAGGGGGCAGTATGCCTTCTTATCTAACCCCATAAACTCCTTTTCAGTCACTTTCATGTTTCAAAATCGCCTGGCAGACAAATTTCAGTGTCAGTTGGTGGAAGGTCAGACTTGCCCGTCTCGCTCCTCACTAGCTGGTGTGGGTGCCCTTCCTCATCTTTGTAAATGTTTGGTTCATCTGACCCCTTGAGCACACGCCGTGATGGGCCGACATGAGCGGTCAGGTTTACTTATCTGGCTAACTCCTTTATCCAAGGCGACTTACAACATTTATGATGCAGTTGGTGACATTTCTTTTGGCAGGCAGGTCAGGTGACAGTGTCAGTAAGGGGATTTGAACCCACAACCTCAGGGTTTGAGGTCCACAAGGCCCGGTGCCCAGTGCTGCCGGGAGAAGTTTTGACTCCCTACAACCAAGGACTGGAAAATGTGGGTAAAGAAACTGGGAGATTGGAGTCACACGTTGAAGTCCTCGCTCCAACAGGTTCACCCACTTTGTGATATCTGCGGATTACTCGCTGACACGCGCAGAAGAAAAAATATGGCAAGTGGACTACTGCGAAAGAGTGAGACGAGAGATTGCGTAATCACAGGTCTGCTCGGAGCTGCGTGTGCTTCACCGAATGGATCAACGAATGTCTAGACGGCCCCGCGAGGCCTGCGTAAGCCGCTGAACCCCATTCACGTTGGGGGCTAACAGTTGTGCCCACAAATGAGGAATTCCCAGGAAATGCAGGTCGCAAGCTGACACCAGTTAGGTCCCCGTCCTTTGTACACCCACGGCCGTCACTACTCCCGATTCAAAAGGTTTAGTGAAGTCCTCGGACCGGCCGGCTGCAATTTGAACTTGACCAGAGGGAAAGAAGAAGAAGTCGTAACGCGGTCTCTGTAGGTGAACTGGTCGGTCCTGCCGACATCCCCTAACCCTAACCTCATCAGTATCCTCGGTTTCCATATACGCTCAATTCTCATTATCCACCGAGGTTACGTTCCTGAAAAACAACGAGGGCTGACTGAATATGTAATCCCGTGTCGTAATCCGTTTAATCTGAACATTTCAGCAGCGCCAGGTTCACAGATCAGCACTTGCAAATGTCACCTCCTTCGTCAGATTGTCTGCGCTTTGTGGGAGGGCAGCGCTAATCGCTCTCAACTGTTCCCATCTGTTTGTTTCATTCTCATTTCTATTCACGCATTCAAATTAAAATGGCTCCTCAAAGAAGCTGTCATTTGTTTGTCACAATGACTGCCGAGTTGCTGAGGCAGCACCAGCACGCTCTCCCTTTAAATGTGTGTAAAGAATTAAAACAAAGTAAAGTCGAGTCCCCGAGTGGAGCGCTTCACGCAAATGGCGCCGCTTAAATGTCACAAGTGGGCGTGTCGCGTTTAATTAAGCTGAAAACTGCCGAGAGCCGAACATTAAATTTTCTTTTTCCAAACCAAAGCACATTGCAGGACCTGAAGGGGACACCAGCTGGACGCTTCTTTGTCACGCGGCGCTCGGGGGGCCAGAAAATGAAGCTGGAAGTGACATCAGCCTTCTTATTCTAATTAGGTGCCCTTCTCTTGCCCAAAGGGCACCCTGCATCTCCCTGTCCCTGCAGAAATTGTTTTGTTTTGTTTGTCACGTCTGCCATCCTTGACGAGCACCTTTACCTTATTTGGGGTCCGGCCACTCCTGTCTGCACGGCTGCTTGTGGGACAGCCGAAGCATTTAAAGCAGCAGATCTCGGCTGGCATGAGCCCAAAAGAGGACCTCATGTGTCGCTGCGCCTGAGATCATGTTGGGCCCCTGGCGTCTCCCGGGGGCCTGCCTGTCCGCTCATCAGTTCAATAGTTTCGGCCTCCTCGAGTCTCGGAGTGAGTGCTTTTGTGTCAGGAATATTTATTTGAAACCTTTGCTTTTCTATTACTCGAGACTCCCCAGGTGATTTGTCAAAGAAATCGTTAGCACGATGTGCGGCAAACGAGCGGCTCTGTTACTGCTCTGCTAAACGTCCTCGGCGTGTGAGTGGGAGGTGCTGATGCCACCCGGCACGTGGCGACTCCTCAGCCCTCCACACGCCGCCACCTCATTCACTCCACGTGGCGCTCACTCGGCTCCTCGGCACAGTCGCTTGGTATGCGGTGGCCTGACCACGTTACTGTCCGGCCGGCTGGCCGGCCAAATGTCAAGTGGAGTTTATTTCAGCGCAGCCGAGCACATTTGCTGCATTATTTATTCATTAGAGGAGGGCAGGAAATCAGACTGCGCTTTTCTGATGCAAAACCCGAAATACAAAGGGAACCTCTGGGAAGCAATTATCAAGGAGAAGATAGACGAGAGACGAGAGCTGGCGAATAGGCCAGCCAGCCAGCACACTCCAGGCGTGCAAGAACTGAGACTATCGGAGCAGGACGCAGAAGGCGTTACCGACCTGTAGGGGGCGCCACGGGATTCAAAATGAGCCTCACACTTTAACATCCACCTGGTGCACACACTGGGCTGAAAACATCTGGTGGGCTTCACATTCAAGATGGTGGCACGAGAGAACCAGATAAACATGAGAGAAAGATACAGTGAATGGGGAAAAAAAACAGATGGGTGAAAGGCACTATATGAGAGAGAAATAGATGTGAAAGGCACTATATAACTGATAGATAGATAGATAGATAGATAGATAGATAGATAGATAGATAGAAATGGCAGGGCACTATATGACAGATGGATAGGAAGACCCCCCCCCCGGGGCCAACACGTCACACAGGGGCAAGCACACTTTTTTTGTTTTTTTTTGGGTTGGATGTTTAGCTGCTGCCATACAACTTCAAGATGCTTTACAATTCTCTAGAAATCTTCTGTTAATAACTGGTAAATTTAACACTTCTGCCCCCATTTTTGAGATATACATAAACAGCAAATTCCATGAACATCTATAAAGTGGGCATGCTGGTATCCCAGGACCCGAATTTGAGACCACCGTAGTCAGACGATCAGTGTGACAGTCCCTGGGCTCCACTGGCATTAGCACTTAACTCTATTGGCCTTTTTTATTGTTAGGTAATGATGAGAGTTGTGTGCACCATCTGTTGGAATGAGAAATACAATTCATCTAAATAGTGGCCTTGAAGTGGGCATGTGGAGAGTGAAGCCTCAGCTCCGCTCTGTTCACTACGTGATTCAGCTCCCGGACTGAGCCCACTCTTATGGCTCCCTGACCTCCCACCACACGTCTCAAACTGCCACATGTGGGGGACAGAGAGCACACAAATCCCCTCCAAAGCGAGGCTGCAGGCCGTTTTACATACGAGGTCAATTCTTGGGGGCTCCTCCAAAGCCGCTTTAATGATTCCAGCATTCCAATGCCGGATTGCACTTGTGGGCAGGCAGGCAGGCAGGTGAGGGCATCTGTAAACTTGTACCCTCTTCTGCTGTCACATATGGGGGGATGGGAGGGGCGATGATCAAGCATGGCTTCTAAAACAGCAATTAACTGCAAATGTTCCTCATGTTCTTTCAACAAGCCTGGCCTGGATGAAGGCAGCAGCCAGTAAATGGTTTAGCGATAAATAATTTACAGAAGTGCGTCACTTGGCATGAGCTCACCTCAAGGTGGCTGCCACAGTTTCTAGCTGATTTCCCAACAGTGGAGAAGAGGAAAGGAGGATGGAAACGCAGGAAAAGTGCTAGCATCCGTCTCGGAGTTTCTCCACATGTACGTCTCTGTAAAGCTGCCGAAGCTTTATGACAAATCAAATAAATGAAACTGGCAACAGCTGCCATGGGGCAGCGAGAAGGAGGAGAGCCTGGAAGATTACTGGAGCGACAGAGACGGTGCCATTTGAAAAGCGCGTAGAATGTAAATACATCTGCACGACACCAAGAGCGCAATTAAATAAGCACAACTGCCTTACACATCTGTGGAAACGGGCAGCCATACGGTATGTGGTGGCGGTGCTGCTGTAAGAAACCACCTGACCTCCTGCGGCAGACACCCACCTTAGGTGACATGACAGTCATCACCATTGGGGTCTGTCCTAATAACAGTCTGGACACTCGGGCAGTGCGGATGGCTAAGAAGCAACCACTGGGGGATTGTGGGGGGGATTGATATTTAAGTCAAAGTCAGATCACATGACAGTCGATGTCAGGTCACGTGACTTCTAGTCGGTGGGGATGTCAAAGGTGACTTCTAGTCGGATGCTGGCCTCAACACCCGATTGTTTTGTGCATCAATCGTTCAGGACAGAATCGCGATGCTTCTGAAGGCCGAGTCACATTTCTCGACTTTTTCCGGCGATTTTCAGACAACAGACATCCCCAGTGACTCGGATCCCAGTGATTCCCACGGGGAGACCCCAACTTTGCACCTTGTCCCGTCACGACGTATGTAAGTGAAAAATCGAGATGGATCAAGATGCATCGATAATCGCTTTGCAATTCCATGGTGGCACCCTGAACTGCAATTGTATTGAATCACGAGCCACCCGCCGATCCCCACTCCCCCATGGTCTCTGCCGGGATGGCTGGCACCATGTAAAGCTCTGTGTGGCACTTGTTATTTGGAATGGCGAGCCACGTGGTGGCTTAGCTCCGAAATTTCTGCGATCCCCAGCCTATCGTCTGCTGAGACTTTCTGCTCACCTGTGGACCCCAGCAGCCATTGTTTGATTTTTTTTCTTTAAAGAGAGTCAAACGGAAAGTGTTCAACAGTTTGGCATTCACCGGCGGCACGGCAAACGGAAAAAGCTGCTGGGCAAAATGGAGTGCAGCCAACGGAAAAACGGCGTTTAGGTACGAAAACTACGGCCCTGGCACACTGTCTACTGAAGTCACGATCAAGCATGGAAACCTGCCCGAAGATTTCTTACTCAGAGGCATAAAATCCTGCGTAAAGACTCGTCAAACAGAATTATTATATGCATCTATGTCATGTCACAGGAAATGGCTCTCACACACAAGAAGCTATTTTGGGAATGGATCTGAAGAGGGTTGCCATGCAGGTGCCCATCAGCGTGGAGGCGGCGATTTCGCCGTGATTAGTGATTGCTCTCTAAGTGCTCGCCCATTCTGCCGCCATTTGTGAGCTTATCAGCTGAAGTAATGGCATTAAAAAAAAAAAAAAGGCAACTCAAGGACGCTGGTGACCTTCTTCTTTCTACTCACTGGATCCTAGTCAAGGCTTTTCCTTTGTTTTTAATGGGAAAAGTCATTTTAATTTACACGTTTTGTGAAATACTCGACACTTATCAGGAATCTAATCATCTCATGATGTAAATCATAACGACTGCTAAGGAATTTTAATGTGAAGCCGTCACCACGTCAGTCTGGAGCCTTCACAGATCTGGACAAGCTCCGGCCGGCCCACTCGGATAAACGCCTGCACTTTTTAGGCTGCCAGGCCTCATGGAGAGTGCGTTATGAGCCTGGCCAAGTGTGCTTAAACAAATGTGTCTTGTTATTGGAAGGCATTGTTTCACCTGTGAGCTTGTTAAAGCACTCTGAGCCAGTGCCAATGCCAGCGAGGCCATTCAGCTTTATTGAGCACACGGATCCTGCCGACTACGCCACTCCCGTTCTCAGTCAGACCTCTGGGCTTTGACACTTCACGCCGCCTTCTACCCATTTGTACTGATGGCAGATCTGGTTTTCCTGACGCTGTTGCCTCTCGATTTATTTACTTTGACTCCTCAGTGAATTTCCTTCCAACACTCGGAGCTCACAGACTTCTACCGTTTCCTCTTGCAGCGTCCACAGTCCCAGCATGCACATCATCTGCCTGCCCTGTCCTTTCCACGGTCATCCAATGAATGCCTCGCACCTTCTCTCTTTAGCCAATGACCCAGTGGGAGGCTCCACACGTAAGTCAAGGCTCATCGACGACTCCCTAGCGCCACCTTGGGGACAATGCTCGACCTTCGCGGCGCTCCTCCTTACCCTGTCGTCACTGCTCTTCACATCCCGCCCTGAGGTGTTTATCTTCTCTGTCGCTGGCTCGACTTTGGTGTTCTGTGAGTTTGCATGTTTATTGTCTTTTGGACATTTTCTATATTTTCTTATTGGTTTTGTCTTTTCGGTGTATTTATGTCAACTTGTGTTTATTTATATTTTGCCCTTCTCTTTTGTGATCTCCGATGCTTTAAAAATGTGCTCGTTCTTTAAAGTCGTCACATATCTGGTGTGGGGTTTTGAAGTGCAGAGAACGCGAATCTGTGGTCACTTTTTATGTTTTTTGCCTCCTTCATTTACGTTGATGGATTAAAGGCCAGAAGTCCACGTGACCACCATCATCAAGTCCTTCCATGAGAACCCTGAATACAAAGAGGACTGACTGAGGTCATTGATGTCAGGTAGAATGCCTAGAGGGGGCTGGTCAGGTGGCCTCGTGACCTCAGACCCCCTGCAGATTTGATTTTATTCTCCAGCCGTCTGGAGTTTTTTCTGTCCTCCCTGCCCATCTGACCTTAATTTTATTTTATGTTAATTAGTGTTCTCTTATTTTAATTCTTACTTTGTCTTTTTTTTCTCTTTCTTCATCATGTAAAGCACTTTGACCTTCATTATATGTATAAAAATGTGCTATAGAAATAAATGTTGTTGTTCTACCACGACGCCATTTTGTTTTCGCCAGAGCCGTCGTTCTGGCTGGGCACCTGACTCGACACTCCTGGTGACATCAGACAAGCCACGGAGTTCGGCCCCAATCATTTGGGGGATTCTGGGCTTGATGGATATTAACCCTTTCCTCAATGACAGATTTGAACTCTTCTTTTGAATTTCTCGTCTCGAATCTCTGCTCGCTTTCAATTTTTTTGGGGGGCGCTCTGATGAAAGATTGCGCCGATTCCCAGCCCGTATTCTGTTTTCCACATCTTCTTAGCCTCTGGTGTTTCTTAGGCAGAATGTGATGTTGATTTTGGACGTTTCAATTTTAGTTATCAGCCCTGCGTCCTTAAAGTGGAGGCCGAGGAGGCGGGGCCACCTGATGATGCGGCTGGGGGTGTGGCCTGAGCGCTGTAAAAGGAGACTCTTCAGTTTTAGGATCGAGTTTGCTCATCTTGTGCTTCAGATTTTTGAAGTTGGCTGTGGATTTCTTGGATTTTGAGCCCTGCTATCTTTTAAGGTATTTTTATTGGGTTTGTGTTTGTAGTTTTATCCACCGTTAGCTTTTTCCTTCATCAGCAAAGCCAATGTTTCTTAAACTATGACATCTGAGTTTGGGCCGCGCCGAGTCGTGAATCAGAATAGTACTGAATGGGAAAGGGCTGTGAATGGTTTGTGTGACGCCTTGCGATGGGTCCTCATGGGCAAGGGAGACCCCAGGTTGATGATGACGATGATCGGTGTCAATTCTAGAAGGGGCCGACACATCGTTAGCGATGATCTTTTCGTATTTTGCTTTTGCGTTCCTTAAAAGTCCACCTAAAAACTTTGACAGAACTTCACTTTGTTTTTTTCTGGCGCCTCCTGACTCACTGCTTCAGTAAATCCCCACATATGACATACGGACCATTCGATGCGTCTTGATGCCTACTTATGCAAGACGTCACAAGGTGTTTTGGGTTGCCCACCTATTGTTGGCCTCCTAGACCCAAAAAGAATTTCAATTTTAGACCATATTTTGCTCAAGAAATGACCTCCTTATGATAAAGAGTAAACCAACAGGTATCTTCAGCAAAAACGATTGGAAGGACTTGACGTGATGCAGGTGACATCAGCCGACCCCAGGGGTTCACATCCAAATGGGATACGAGGAGCCACAAAACTTTGTAATATCGCCATGTTGAGTGCGGTTTTACGCTAGTGTGAGGTTCCTAGGCATGAATAGGATCATATTTGTGATGTTTGAATCTTCACCGGTGGTCCCGGCCCTCCAAGAGCCACTCCCAGATTTCTAACATAAGCATGTGGGGTGTCGGGGATTACAATTATGCTGTGATTTTGGATTTCTGATCTTTCACCAGCCCTCTGTGGACCTCAATCAGAGGATGACAAATGTCTGCTACGAGCGAGGATATTTAAACATTGACGTTGAAGCCCCCTCGCTGCTGTTCTTGTTTAATGTGGACTTCTACCTCATGAAGTAAATCGGCACATTTCTTACAAACGCCCCGAATTAGGGTGACGTATGCTAATTCAGACATTTCTTTCCAATCTGTTTTCATCACTGGATATTTAACGGGGTCACCTGTGGTACCCCAACCCTTTCCTTTTGTTATTTGAAAAGAGATGTGTGTGTGTGAAGTCGGAATCCTGCCAGTTTAGCCAGGACTGGCACTGTCAGCGACCTGAACTGGGTTCACCAGTCGGAAAATGAATAGTCGGGCGTAGCATTGTTCATAGCAGTCCGAGGATAATTGAGAAGCTTCTGCTCCTCTGTCACGGCTCTGTATGGCGCCTGTCACACAAGACAGGGGTTTGCTGGCATCTGGACCCTAACTGGCCGGGTCGCCTTGGTAATGGAAGGGTGGAAGAGACCGCCACACAGGGCCATGTGCTCCCCCAATACAACAGGTGGGCCGCCTGTATACACACCCACAGGGCTGCTTGGGAATCGGAGTTCTAACGGGCAGCCCTGCAGGGTCTCACGAGGGCCACCGGGGGGAGCTGTAGGGAGGAGGTTGGTTCCACCTGACCCGGAAGTGCTGTCCAGATGCAGCGCGGGAGCACCGGAAGTACTTTCAGGTCCGGTATAAAGGAAGGCACTCGGGTGGGAGAGGACGAAGCTCACTAAGGAGAGGGAACAACTTTTGGAGAAGCCTCTGAGAGGTTTTTGTATACATAGAAGGTATTTATGTTTATGAGGTTGTGTCTGGGGTTTGGGGTGCTGCAGTGCCCCCTAGAGGTCACACTCTGTACTGAAAAGCCACACATTCAATTCCCTCAGCTGACAGTTAATCGGCCACATCACCGCGCACTTAAAGTTTGCACAAATTTAGATTTCTCGACTCCGTCTGTCATAGCATGCAAGCCGTGTGGGATTTTAGAACAGCAGGCAGGACACCTGCAATCCCACCTTGAAATTCAAGCCCTGGAAATAAAAGAACAAAGATACAGACAAAGACCCTCGCTCACATTATTAGATAGCATAAGTTATCACCACATCACATTAATACACCATTAGATGAGAAGTGGGCACTGTCCCTGGCAGCCTTGCCCTCACCCCCTCTGCCAGCCCATCACCACAAGCCACCATTAACGGTGGAGCAGGCAGTCTGTGAAGATTTGGAGAGAAAGTTTTAAACTTTAAACAGGAAGTCTTTGGTCCCAAAGTGACTGCCACCCCCATTTTGGAAGAAAAGAGGTTATTGGACAATCGGAGACCCCCTGACTCTTCCTCCCCATAATGCATCCATCGCCCTGAAGAAATAAAAAAAAAATGAAAAGAGATTCAATCGCGAGGTCAGGGACGCATTCCACAAAGAGACAGACACTTTTGCTGGCAGACGAGGTCCTTCCATGGTGCACGTGAGCCCCTCTGCCACTGCTGCCCCCTGCTGTTTCACGCTGGCGAATGCAAAGCTGAAATAAAGCAGTCCTTAAGTAATGACGTGGCTCTGGACCACAGAGCTGCAAAGAGAACAAGAATGAAGAAAACAGAGAAGAGCGAGACAAGAGAGAGAGAAATAAAAGAGACAGACAGCAGCAGTGAGAGAAAGAAATTACGAAAGACAGAGAGGTAAGGGAGGGGCGGGGCAGCTGAGGGCAAAGCAAGATTAGACTGAGCGGGGCGGGGCAACTGGTCGATCCGTGTCACTCACAGTGGCTCCCTGCAGGAAAAGCAGAGAATGACCCCCAAATCCTCTCCTGGCCCTGCAGTCAAAGGGAACCATATGTTTGTCATGGCGGGCTGGCGGCCCTGGGACTGGATGGCAGAGCATCAAACGGATATCCTACCAGCTCTCCTTGTGCTACACCCCTGGGAGACGTGAACAGCTCGAGTCGCTGTGGCGGTTCACTCAGGCAGCGCTTTGGTTTTGGGGGCGCTGAGATGGGCTTGGGCAGGTCCTCACCAAGGCTTGGCTGCCGTTCTGGCCATTTTGATGCCACCTTTGAAAGAACCTCAAGGGTCTGAAAGGCTCTGGATAACAGTTTGGGGGTACGCTGTGGAGCTCGGATGTCAAATAATCAAAGACAAGCTGCATTGAAAAGGACACGTGACTATTAGAAGAATGGTGTGTGCAAAGCAGACCCAACTCAGAGCAGACTTAACTGAAGACTGATAAACAAAATGGCGACGGCCGCGTCCTGGGGACTCAGAAATGCAGAAGAAAATACAAGCAGATTGGTTATTGTGTCGCTCAAAGGAATCGGCAGTGGGCGGCCTACTTCTGGGGGAGGAAAGGACCCAATTCACGTGTCATAAGATGGCCGCGCACTTCTCGCCTAGTGACCACCATGCATATGTGACATGAGGTGTTCACACAGCTTTTGTGTTCACGGCAGCACTTCAAGGTCACAACCGTCTGGAGAATGCGGGTCACATGACAAGAGGTGCTTAGAATTTGCAATGGTGACTGTTGGCATCAGCTGACAAGATAACAAAACGGCAAGCCCCATGTTGTGAGTGTCATGAACAATCTGCTGGTCGAGACCATAAGAGGGGTGTCTCCCGGTGTCCAGGTTCACAAACCTGATCTTCTCACTAAAGTCCTTCCATGGCCGCTTTAATTAACCTGTGACATATGACATCTAGCACATGACGTGCTCTCGTTCCTGCTCTGCCTGTATTGCAGCGGTCACTCGACAAAACTGAACCAATAAGAATGGCCCGTGCGTTGGAAACAAATAAACAGTTTACTGCAACTAAGAAACCAAGTGGCACTCCTCCACGGCAGGACATGCCCTAAGAGCTCTCCTTCCTAATTTGGAGGGTTGTTCCATTTTGGTGTCCGCGAGAACTTGAAGGATCGCTAACATGTGGGCGGCTGCAAGTGCTGACCAAAACCAAGATGGAGGAAAGGCCACGCGGTGTACTGTAGTGCGTGTGGACTGTGAGCATCTTCACGTTCACAAAAAGAAACCTTAAGAGGAGAAAAAGGACAAAGTTTAACAGAAGGTAAGCAAAAAAAGGCACATTTCACTTAGCAAGGAAGCGAAAACCCAGCGGCTCGTTTTCTTCAGGCAAATTAAGTCGTTTCATCGCAGCACATCTTAAAGAACTTTGGGATCGAGCACCGTCAGCTGCTCCTGACGTGACGACTTCCATTCGGTAATTCAACTTTACGCCAGTTGTGTTAAAACGAGGAGAAATGGGAATTCAAGTCCTGATAATCCATCGACGGCTACACATTCTGCTAACACAATTTTTGGGTTCACAGCCTCGCCTGCGCTTTACTTGGCATTTCAAAATGTCCGCCGTGAATCGAAAGTGAGGCGTAAGCTACACAGAACAGAAAGATATCACCGGACAGAGGACGAGTCTGTCTGTCCATTAACTGACGACCATTAACACCAACTAATCAAACGAGCGGCAAACGGGCCCAATGGCCTCCTCTCGTTTGTCCAGTTTGTGGAATCGGTTAGAAGATATAAATTACCAGGCAGTGTGGTAGACAGCAGGACTTCAGGAACCTTCACATTTAGGTTTGACGTTATTCTGGAGAATCTCGGGGACGGGGATGGACAACGACGTAGTCAGCGACACTTGAGAGAGGAGACATGTTGAACGTTGGGCAGCACCTGCAAGGAAGAACCTCACTTCGAGCTTGCTGGGCTGAGGGGTCTGTTCTCGACAAATAATTCTTTGCATTTATATAGCGCTTTTCTCACTAGTCAAAGCGCTTGGCAGGTTAAGGGCCCAACACAGCAGAGTCCCGTTTGGCATTTACGGGATTCGAACCGGCAACCTTCCAATTGCCAGTGCAGATCTCGAGCCTCAGAGCCACCACTCTCGATAAAAAGTTCTCATTTTACTGTGACTGAAACCGGCGTACCTGAGGGGCTACGTCCTTCATCCTCGAGTGTAAGACCGCCACGCTTAGTATGACTTGGACTGAAACTCATGGGAGGTCAGCCTTGACTCTGGACTTGGTCTCTACAGGTAGCCCTACGGGTACAAACACCTCCTGTAGGTGACGTCCTCTGCTTTCCCTTTGATCCTTTCATTCGTAGCTTTGCTGTGTGTTGTCGTTTTTATGCGTTTTTAGGTTACAGGTGTGTGTGTGTTTTTCAAAGATCCCTCAAGTCACAACTCGCCTTGAAGAACATGAATGCTGACTGGAGCACGCAATAATAAGAGAACTGCTGCTGATTGGCACTGTGGGTGACATTGCCAACTGTTTGGTGAGATTTTCCAGGTAAAGAGGACAGCGGTTTCAGATTCAGGACAGAGGACGGCGCCAGAAAGTGGAGACATGTTGACCAACACACACATGGAAGCATTAGACTGAGCTCCGTAGGCACCATGATAAGGACCTTCTAAACCGACGCCAGAGGGTGAAGTAGGCAGAGGCGCTGGAGAGCCGCAGGTGTAAGGAAGAATCTCACTGGTCTCTGAGCACACGACAATAAGGACACCATGAAGCTGCAAACCGTTTCAGAACAAGAAGGTACACCTGAAGTGCTGATACTGTAGGTGTGTGAGTACATGCTGGACATCGTTTCAGTTTGTCTTTTCCTCTCATCACACAACACTCGATACCCCAGAATGGTGGCGCACTTTAGGAGGTTCTGCTAATTTATTAACCTGACATCTCACACTGACACAAGCGTTCAGACCCACCTGACCAACCATCATTGAGATGTTGGGAGTCCCCCTGTGATTTGGAGTGCTGAGGAGGAGGAGGAGGAGGCACCCACCTGTCAACACGAGCAGCACAAACCAAGCCCTGAAGATGACGGACTTGCCTGCTCTGCTTAGAGACCCGGATTGTGGCCACCACAGAAAACGCCTACAGCATCGAAGGTTCCTAAGACCGCCGTGGTCTCCACTATTCTTAAGTGGAAGAAGTTTGGAACAACCGTGACTCAGTGCTGACCACCCAGCCAAACTGGACAATCGGTAGAATGGACTGGATAGGAGAGGTGACCGAGAACCTGCTGGTCACTTGGGCTGAGCTCCACAGAACCTGTGTGAAGGTGGGAGAAACTTCCAGAAGGACAACCACCATTGCAACAAACAAGACACAGGAAGGCCCGCTTGGAATTTGCTGAAAGGCACCTAAGGGACACTCAGACGGTGACAAGTAAGATTCTCTGGTCTGATGAAACCAAGATTAGCTTCATGTCAGGAGGAAACTGGACGCCACTCGTCACCTGTGCAATGCCAGTCCAGAGATGATGGTGGCAGCATTGGGGACCAGGGGACCAGACAGTGTACTGACTTGCAAGAGAGAGAAGGGAATGGAAATGAAGACGGGCTGAAGGTCCAAACCAAAAGTCAAGGAGGGTTTTCATCAAAGCCAACAAGTGACTGGAGTCTAAAACAAAAAACCTGAAAGACCACATGAAGAACTCGGATACCCTAGAAAAGCCTGGGGTGACCTTTGACAAATGATGGCAACCCAGGGAATTCTGGGCAAGATCTCCATGGAGACGGCAGAAACAGAAACTGAACACAGCAGCGCCTCAACTGGAAACAAACACGACACAGCGACAAGACGGGATTCAATAATGAGCGTTCGCAAAACGGGTTCTTGACAAAATCAACCCCATGTTTCAATTCCTTGGGTCTCAGAACCGCATAATCCCGGCCGAGCTCGATGGGAATTCATACACAAACATGATTAACGGTGGACACCCAAACAGACATGGTGAGGGAGCTGTGGACCTCAGGCCAGGATGAAGGTTCACAATGCAATGAAAACCTGGGAGTGGCTTGGGGACAACCCTGACAATGTCCTTGAGTGGCCCACCCTGAGCCCAGAACTGAAGAGACCTCAACACTGCCGTCCACCGATGGCATCCGTCCAGCCTGGCAGAGCCTGAGAGGGTCTGCAGGGAAGAACGGCAGGAAATCCCGCAAATCCAGGTGTACGAGGAAGACTCCGGGCTGCCAAAGGGGCTTCAGCTAATTAAAGTTAAATGTCAGCTTTTGGGTTTTAATTTGTTACATTTTCTAAACTTCTGCTATTGCTTTGTCAGCCTGGAGTTTGGAGTGTTGTGTGATAAGAACTGAAGGCCACCACATAGCAAAAAGTGACAAAGTGGAGACCTCTGAGGACTTACACACACACACACAGACACACACACACACACACATAAAAAGCGTTTACAAAGTCAGAATTTATGATGCAGAGGCACCGGGATATAATTACACAAGTTATACATTTTATGCATACTCAGTATATATGAGTATGAAGGAGTAAAATTAAAATAAATATGCAAACAAAATCAACATTCTGTAAAATGTAATAATAAAATAAAAACACAATGACATGCGCTGTAAGTGTAATTAATTAATTGTGTTTATTTCACGATTTCTCCCTTCACCATGACAGTGGCCTAATGGTCAGTGTCACGACTTCACACTTTGTTTCGATTTTTTATTGTTATTCATTTGGCCTTTAAAAACCACGAGGCGTCGTTTTGAGGGTTTGTGAGGCCGCGCGGTTTGCTGCTAACAATAACGTTTTCTTTTTTTTAATTTTGGGATGTTTCTAATCTCAGTTTGTATTTTGCCTGCTTTGTTTGCTCTCGTTACCAAGCTGTTGCTAGGCTGGGTCAGCAGGAAGTGTGTGGCACTCGACCTCGCCAGGTCAAAGGTGTAAATGTTTAGTGCCATACACTTCCTGATTGTCTGAGGTTGTGGAACTCCAGTGTTCATCAGTTTGTCTTTCCTGATGTTCTGCCTTTGTTTTCATGACTGTGATTTTGTCTCTTGTTCTTGCACAGGCAACTCGTATGTTTTATGGGCCTTTCTCGCTTTGTTTTTCTCCTGATTTAAATATTTCATGGCTACAATCCAGACATTGAAGACCTGACTGAACTCATCCACGTTACTCCCTGCAGAGAGACATGCCATCCTCCTGGTTATCACCTCAGCAACTCGGCCTAAGACTCTAATGATGGATCATTCTGACTCTGGACTGTTGGGGACTTCAACCAGGGGGTACATCAGAAGGAACAAATGTGATCCATTTGGGGACACAACAAGCTGGACCTGCTCTACCCAAATGTCTTTCCTGTGGCACAAGGGGGCAGATCTGACCACATCTACCTGCCGCCCACAAGCCTGTTATCAGATGGCAGCAGCTTTCTTATTATCCATGCCATTGGGGGTCTGTGCTTTGTTATAATATATATAGTAAATTTTATTGTCCCCTTAGATAATTCTTTGTGTCTCCATCTATCTATAATATAGTGCCTTTCATATCTTTCTGTCTCTTATATAGTGCCTTTCACTTCTATCTATCTATCTATCTATTATATATTGCTTTTCATATCTATCTATCTATCTATCTGTCAATCATTATATAGTGCCTTTCACTTCTATCTATATACTGTATCTATCTATCTATTGTGCCTTTCACTTCTATCTATTATATAGCGCCTTTCACTCTATATATTATATAGCGCCTTTCTATCTATCTATCTATCATTATATAGTGCCTTTCACTTCTATCTATCTATCTATCATTATATAGTGCCTTTCACTTCTATCTATCTATCTATCTCTCTATCTGCGCCACAGCAGTATTTATACCAAAGCACCCAGTGATGCCATTGACACAACAGCCGCTGTCTTGGGCTTGCCAATCACACCACATAACTAATAAAAAGACAAACTGAAATTCACAAAACTCCCATATTATCGTAATAAGAAGGAGCGCAAGACCAAAGCGTCGACTTTAACTCACGAGGTCCCGGCGTGTCTGCTGTGAATGTGCTAACTGAAGATGCACGCCCACTCCAATGACGACCGACCAATCAGAACGCAGCACTCACTAGCGCCCGGGTGCATAATTAAACAAATGAATAAAGAAATAACTTGTGTCACCTTTAGTCATTTATGCTCACGTGTCATTGCGTTTTTATTGATTTATTGTCACATTTCACAATGCGTGTGTTTCTTTGCATTTTTAGGAGTTTAAGCTGTCTGAATTATTCCGCCATACACAGTCACACCATCTGCCCCACCGATCCCATTTGGAGTCTTCCGGAGTGTTTACATGGCGTAATATTCAGTTATTCCAATGTGTTGTTCAAACGGATTCTTTTAAACTTTAACAGATAAACAGCCTCCTGGGAGCTTTAGGGGCTACAAGGGGGGCAGCCACCTCCTTCATACTTTGTCAGTTCTGTGATCGGCTCTCATTAGAGATATCGACGATGCTGAGCTGACGTTGTGCCATCACCCGGGCCGAGAACAAAGCAGCCATGAAAAGAGCACCCACACCTGTGAGGACCCTAAGTGGGCCGACCAGACCTGACCGCGTCTGAGGACAACTAAAGAACCACACAACAGGTACGAGAGGACCACGATGGATGAAGTCCGCCCTGAGGTGAAAGACGCCTACTGAAGGGTAACCGAGGCACAAAAGCAAAAGAGCAGCTGGACCAGCACAAGACCCCCTGCTGCCGAATGAAAGACCAGTCAGAACACGACGTCCGAGTTAAGCGGGGACCCCCTGTTGTGTTTTCGATTCCCTCGGACGAGGGTCTTGTCGTCATGGCGCCGTGTTGCGTGTGACTCAGACTCTGCCCACGTCACAACACGACCAGTGAGTTGGCTCCACCTACTTGCTTTGGCACCCCCCCAGTGGTCAGTAGAAAGATGCGTCTCTTTGTACAGGTGGTCTCTTACTCGTAGGCACATTTCTGATTTTTATTCCTCTAGTTTGTTTAGAATTATTTTAGTACGCTTAAGCTAATGGCTCTCTTGTTTGACATGACAGGGTAATGAAACGAGGACACCGAAGGGGACCCCCACAAGACGCTGGGCAGTTGGCAGCCTGGTCATCTGGCCGCCCCCAAGACACTTGTGGAACCCGCAAGTGCACCAGCCATCGAGCTTGTCTTGTCTGCAGGCCAGCCGAGCGGCCACGGGGTATAGCACAAGGGGGTCTAGATCCAGTCCCGGCCATGTTCCCGCTTAGCTGGTGTTAAGTACAGCTCCAGACATTTCAGCTGCCAATGAAAAAGAGGTTTCAGGGTTTAGTGAAGTGCTGTTGCCTTTCTGACTTCCTCCCTTCCTGTCTCATTTATTGATTTATTTATTTATTGATTTGTTTTGTTTGTTTGTTTTTTATTCACACAGAGGGGTACTCACTATAGGGGACGCATTCATACTGAATTTCCAAATACTTGTAGGTGCCAGGACACGGGTCAGGGAAGACATCTGAGCCGGCGACCACCACACACTGAGTCCGGTTGTTGCATCTGAGGAGAGAAGAGCAAAGAGAGGGGAGGTTAAGAAACCCACCGAATAAAAACGTTTATCCCCTTGTTAGACGCTAGGGGTCGCTGTCGCCCCTTAAACCCAACAGACAGGCACACTGAGCACAGGCTAAAATCACCAAGAAGGCACTGAACTCGCCGTCTTCTTCTTTTAGTAGTGCCCTGAAGCCCCTCTGCCACCATACACTGGCAAAAGCAATAAAAACAATACGACAAACCTCTCCTCCACTCCTCCCAGTAAGCTCTCTCCTATTACCTCGCTTGCTGGGGGTCTCCACCAGTCCTTTATATAGTCTTTGACCCGGAATGCCCCTGCTCTTACACCCACGGGTCAGATGGAGAATTGGATTTTTCTTCAGCCCGAAAGTACTTTGGGGGCTTCCGACCCCGTGGCCTGGGAGTATAAATAAAAATCTTCCCACAGCGTCTCCTGGCGGCACCCATGGTACCCAGCAGGGCCGTGATGCCAAACTCCAGATCCTGTGGCACCACTACGCTGCAGGGAACTCGCCACCTGTCATCTTGGGGGTGGCAGTGCCCCTCAGTAGCTGCCTTCTCTTCTTTGCAGCCAGCCACACCCTGTAGGATGAGAACATGTGGAGAGTCTTCATCACACGCCAGGCTGCAGGACCACTGGGGAAGACGTCCATAGACACGTCCCGTGCTCCTTGTTGATCTTCCTGCTCGCTCCGTTGGGAAACACAGGTCAGACATGGCAGTCGCGGCTCAAGGACGGCTTCACGAAGATGGCAGGACGCCGACGCACTGAGGGACAGAGCTGCTTCAAGGCGCGTGGCTTTGGTTTTACAGCTCAGAGCCACTCAGACGGTCACAGTGACTTACGGCCCGCTCCGTGCGCACTGGCACAGGGTCACCGTTTTCATCATCCTGGCCCCGAACGCCACCACAATGGACCTGAAATGAAGCGTTCAGAATGACGTTCAGCTCAGATTCAAGGGCTTTACCAAGAATAGCCGTTCAGGAATGACGGCCATTTTTACACACGGTTGCTTTTCTAAAAAGCTGGCCCTCCGAACACGACACCCAACAGCCCGATTTACAAGATGGCTCCCTCCAACCCAGCAGGCTCTCGGCTGATTTCACTCCGTTTTACTGTCTGAAGGCCGACTTGCCGGCCGACGGCTCGGTGGTTTGTTTTTTTTTTCCATTTTTGGGATGCGATGTTGGCAGCCTATTAGTGGGGGCTCGTTAATTTCTACACTTTCCTGGAAAGCCTCCAAAAGTCGAGTCCCAGTTGAGCTGCTAAGGTCTCGTAAAACGTCCTCGTAAAGCCATTAATAGCCGGCGCTTTAACAGCTTCACATCATCAGAGGCAGGGGCAGCGCTACAGGGTGGGAGACGGAGGGTCTCCATCGCCGCCAGAATGTGCGGCAGCCTGGTGTCACTCCTCAGTGAGAGCCTTGCACTTCATACATCATCATCATCATCCAAAGCACTACAATAAATATTGTATGGTTACCGGCCCACCAAACTGAAGAAACGTGATGGCCCCGGCGTCGTGTCGCTCTTCTGTTCTGCCTTTGAGGACGAGCAAAAATATCATCGAGTAGGACCAGGAGACGAGACGCACTCGGAAAGCAAAATGAAGTCGAAATCAAAAAATAAGAAGCAGAGGCTCAGCGCCACGGCGGCGGTTCAGAAGTAACTTCCTTCAACAAAAAGGGGGTCTTGTATCCGCAAACTCGGAAGAACAAGTCATTAAAATGGGCAACGTTCGGAATCAGGCGGGCACGACCTTCGAGGAAACGCCCCTAGCAACACCTCTCATTGGCCAAGCAACAGCGTCATCACATGGCGGCAAAGACGCCACAAAATAATTCACAGCACGAAAAGTACGCCGCAGTTCAATCGCCCGACCTCAGACCCCTCAATGCCCTCCAAGAACGTGCCATTTGGTACACAAAAAAAAACAAAAGTTTAAATCCAGTTGATGTTGACTTCCGCTCCTTAACGTCTGTTAATATCACTGATAATAAATCAATTCTTCAACAGACCCCCGAAGCCCCTCACAGCCAATCTGGGTCGATTCTTTTTCATGTCAGGCCACACAGCCTGCTGCTGGTTTTGCTTTGTTCATCCTCGTATTTATGCGACGTCAGGTGTGTTCATTACTTTGCATTTCTGTATTCGATCTGCTGTCTGTGTAGTCGTCTGCCGTGTCTCCTTTATACCGAGCCAGTTGGTACTGAAGACGAAGCTCTGCGATTTCACTGTGAATTTCAATTTCTGGCGGCACGGTGGCACAGTGGGTAGCGCTGCTGCCTCGCAGTTAGGAGACCCTTAAGGGTTCGTTTTCCAGGCCCTCCCTGCGTGGAGTTTGCATGTTCTCCCCGTGTCTGCATGGGTTTCCTCCCACAGTCCAAAGACATGCAGGTTTGGTGGACTGGCGATCCTAAATTGTCCTTAGTGTGTGTGCCCTGCGGTGGGCTGGCATCCTGCCCGAGGTTTGTTACCTGCCTTGCGCCCTGTGTTGGCTTGGATTGGCACCAGCAGACCCCCGTGACCCTGTAGTTAGGATATATCGGGTTGGATACTGGATGGATGGATGATTATTACTGATTTCATCCAAGTACTGACTGACAATCCAAGTACGTTAGACGAATCCCCAGAGCACCTTTGACATTTAAACACAACTGCTGCCCCAGCTGCCCTGAATGCTGACATGCCACTCAGTTTTCATGCCACGGCGCACAGAGAACATTTCTTTGGCCTCCCTGGTGTTTGTCCGTCTCATGAGCGCCCCCTAGCATGCACAGTGTTTGCGACTTGGCGAGTCACATTGATGGCTGCAGAAGCAGAGAGGCCGCCTTTTATTACAAACATGCACTTTAAAGGTCTGACATTAGATGGAGTCCAAGCTCTGCAGCGCCCCCCTCTGTTGGTGCTGCTGCAGTACGAATAGAAGGCCCAGGCTTGGCTCTGTTTCAGGCCAGGACCCTTTGTGCTCTTTCTGCATTCGTGTCATTGGCGAGGTGTGTCTGGAGGAGGAGGACGCACATCGAGAACGTCACAGAAATGGGCTTTCAATGGACATCCCAGAGCCAAGCCCTCTGTTGTTGTGCCAGTCCTTGGCAATCACTTCCCGGCTATCAGAAAGGGAATAATCCGTGGGGGGAACGAATGAATGTGGCCTGTCTGGAATGGGGACTTTCGATATGACCTCGGCTACAGGGTGATAAAAGAGGATGCCAACATGTCGCCACCTGCTGGACACTCACGGCCTATCGCTCATTCATCGCCCAAGTGCGCTGGCCTTAGAAACGTTCACAGTGGACTCCCGCAGTCCCTCATATATGACGACATACGATGGAGCTAATCGAATCTTTGTGGCAAACTCAAGGCATTCACAGACTTGAAGGGACGGGAACACATGCCACCTGGCCACCAAAAAACAAGATAGCATGGTATTGTGGCACAATGGTAGTTACTGTCATGGCCTCGCATTTGTATACCCACAAGCCTGGCAGACACTGGCATGCTGTGCTAGAACTAAATCTTAAAGGTGCTATGTGACTGTGGGCTTCTGGTATGGAAGGAAGGGGCGGGGCCAGACTCTGTGCAGGAGCATTGTGGGTCTTGGGGACGACTCTGTACTGCCATCTCTGGTCAATCTGGGACGATGACACGGACTCACGAGCCGCCGCTACCTCCCTGTCCTCACGGCCCACCATCTCCAGGCTGGGGGTCAGCGGTTTATCAAATCGCCCCTCTCATCTTTGCAGGCGGGCATCCGGATCCTCGAGACTTTTCGCTTTTCACTCTCCCGCCTTCAATTCCCTGCGGTGGAGTCGTTTTCGTATAGTCAGCAGCTCTTTGCCGGTGTCTCAGCATGAATTTTTTACGAGGCTTTCCTTTTTTACTTAAAATAAAGCTTGTGGTAGGAGGGACGCGACGATGGGGTTGGCAGCAGAATGGACAGGATGATGAGGGCTGAGCACCAGACACGGGGTCAAAGGGCGCGCTCACCCTGGCACTGCTGTTCTGTTTCATTTTCTGTAGACTTTATGCTCTTCCAGCTCCCTCATCCATTCATGGCTTCTGCTTCATATACGGTTGGTGACTTTGCTTCGGTCCCTTTGCTCACGGATTGTGCCCTCAGCTGTGGCCCGCCCGGCTGTGCCCCTTTAGCTCTGCGCTCTCCTTCTATTCGCTGCTCAGCTGCCCCTCGTGTGCTCCTCGGTTCCTGGGAGGTTTTCTTGGTCTTTTGAACCTTTTTGTTTTGCTCCATTTGGCTGTCATTCTTGGGGGACGCTGCACATCGGTGCCGGTTGAAGTGGCGGCCCCTTTCTATGTAAAGCGCTATATAAAAGTTATGAAATGAATCTCGCGCCGGACACGTCAAGCTCGGGGGGTCTCTAATGCGACTCGCTAGGGGAAACATAAGGGGGAAGGTTAAGGGTGCGACACAGGAGCTAACCACTCAATGGAGGAACGCCCACCAGAACACATTGGACGTCACTTCCAGGAGAGCGGCCGTGACTCCGCCTCTTTCTACACGGCCGTCCAATCAGGCTACCCAAGGGGTCGAACGGACCTCCAGACAGCTGACCTTGAACCAAGTCATTCGTCTCTGCCACTTTGTACCTTCCTTTATTGATTTTGTTTCCTCTGGGACCCCGACACTTCATCATCTCGTGTTCATGTCTTCCACGTTTGTGTAGATCTTCTTAAGTAACGAGCGAAACTAAATTGCATGAAGTAAACTCTGCTTTGTCACAACCGAAATTCCCACCATTAGCACATGTGTGGGCGCCGGAGGACCACCGGGGTCACTTCTGTGGCTGAACAAGGAGCCCCACCTCCTCCGCCCGGGGTCTCACTCAACTGGCTACAATCCGAGGAGCTTCGCCTCCATAAATGCCTATGGGTGGTGACCACAGGCTGACCGTTTTTGTTCCCCTTGAATACGCTGGCCTGTTACACGGGGTCTGCCCAGCTGGTACCCCAGAGGTGTATTGTGGGTACCTTTACCACTGTGGTCACCCTCTGATGGACTGGTGCCCGTCCCGGTGTTGTTCCTCCCTTGTGCCCGATGCCCGCTTGGCACCTCTGCTCTTAGAATATGGGGAGGGGAGGAGCAGAGGGGCAGCAGGTCCTTACTGAATCTTTTCATTTTGGTTTGACTTTGCGTTTTTGTAAATGTCATCGTTTCTCCCACTTCTTTGTCTGCCCCCTGCTAACTCTTTGGTGTTATTTGTCACTTTTTCGGTCCCTTTGCCGTATTTCGGTGCCCCATTTGAGGCTCATTCTCATTATCCTGAGGGTGTGGTGGAGAGGGTCAGTGATAACAACCCAATTCCTTTTTCTCTATTAATACAAAGACAAATATCAATCAATAAAACACAAAGTGACTGATTTATAACCTTCAACTTGAGCAGCGAGTCTCCGTTCATCAGGACTGTCACTGAAGGTCAAGGCTGACTTGGGCAGTTTTATGTCCTTCTATTTTGACTGGCATGTCATCGTCCACCTCCAAATTGGATTTTATTTTTTTACCTGATGCCATGCTAACAATTGAGGTGTGTGTGGGGGTCCACCCCAGCAGCACTGGCCGAACGGCAGGAGCCCAAGAGCACAGACGCCTCTCGATTGAAAAGAGAAAATCGAGGGAAATGCGAAGCAGAAAGCAAAGCCTGAAGGTGAGCGGGGGGCCCACCACAATGGAGTCATGAGGGGGCCTTGAATTCTGAAGAAGAGACATTTGGAATTCTTTCATGCAAGGAATTCTTTTCAAGTTCAGATGAGGAGCATCCGTCACTCCTACTGTGCCACCAGTTGGCACCAGTGCTGCAGGAGCCCTGCTACGGGGGCACCTGGCAACTCAAGTTTGAAGAGTAAAATTTGCACATACTGGGGGCCATGAGAGGAGCAGCCCTGGATGGGTCGCCGGCCTGGCACCGGGCACAGTCGCCCACAAAACCCTCGCTCATTCACACTAAACACGATTAGAGCCGCCATCTTCGGGATGTGGGAAAGAAGACTGGAGGATCCCCAGAAACGCATCCATATACGCAGGGAGAACGCGCAACCTGCACATAGATGGCATCAGGGCATAACATTTGAGTTTATGGGGCTGCGTGTGAGCATCGCACTGGCACCTCATTCAGGGCTGCTGGTTGCCTGGCACCCAAACGTTGCCAAGACAGCCTCTGGCCCCCATGGTTAGAGAAGTTAGAGAATGGATGGGTTACCTGAGAGGACACAGGCCTGCCTGGAGCTGCGAAGGGTCAAAGACATTGTCACCTCACTGTTGAGAACTTTTAGTACGTCTGCCTTTTCATCTCCAACAGGGCGACACCTCAGAAGGCCACCGGCCGTCCTGCCGAATTTCACTTTGCTTGTTCCGCCACGGGCTCTCGAGCCGCGCCAGAGATGCCGCCTCTACCGTATTTATCTCATCTATTATAAGTCACAAAGGCACCCTGTTATAGAGAACACATAAAAATACCTCCGTCCCCCAAGGCCTAACTAACAGGCTCCCGGGGGGCAGGCATGACATCAGAGCAAGTCTCGGCAGGCTCCGGCAGCTTTCCGCTGTGACCCAGGAATGGCACGAGCCCGCTCTCTGCCAGGCGAGTAAAGCCCAACAGGAGCAATTAGAGGCAGCAAAGCAGACAGCCGGCAGCAGCGCGCTTTAAATAGGAGAGCAGTCCTGGGGGGGGGCTTCAGAAGACTGGCACAGAAAAACCGGCTCTAAATGTCGCCATGCCCAAACTGGGCAGCCACTTACAGTTCAATAGACACGGACTTTGGAAAGGTTGGAAGAAGGTGGCAGGGCGCTATATTAGAGCCTGAGCCCCCCACAGAAGCTCACCAGTGTAGCAGTCCTCAAGGCTGGCATGGAGTCCAGATGGGAAGTGCTTTGATGACAATGGTGACCCGTCTAGTGATGAGCAACACAGATTTTGAGATTTTCATTTCCGTAGCCCCCGAAAATTCATTGTGCGTGTCGGACTCCCTACAATGAGGCAGCGGGGGGGTAACGAATATTGCAGTAGCATAAACCAACATCTCCTTCCTTGGCTGCCCTCCAGTGCCACTCCACATGCACTCCTCTGCCAGCCTATACCTTCACACTGCCAGTCCTGCCCCGCGTCACTCATAAGGAGTCACCTGTCACCAAATCGGGAGCCCTCCAGAGGCTCTGCGGCGACCATTTTCTAGCTGCACCAACCCTCCACCTTCCACCTTCTGCACCACAATGAACTGTGCCAGGCTTATGGGCATGAAGGTCACAGATACGATAAGAACATTTGTGCCAATGGTGGGCATTTGTGAAACAGTCCGTCCCCCAAAAGGCAAATCATTTCTCTCATCGCTGCTTCTGATCTTCCTACTGATGGCGTGGAGTCGTTATAACCGCACGCCTGTCGGCAGGGCGAGGGCATCACTGGCACAGCCCAACAATCCCTGTTAGCTGGGAGAGCACAAAGCCAGGACAGGATGCCAATGAGTGTGAGTGATAGAGTTCTCATTATTATTCACGTCAATTCAATCATTTGTGATTTTCAACGTGTTTTTGGTTTGACGTGATGCCCTCTGACCTGCCAGCAGCAGCAGCTTCACTGCAAAGAAATCTCCTTCACTGCCAATTATGACGGAACTCTTGGTGTGGACACATAATGAAGGGGACTGTCCGGTACGAGAAAGTGACCGAGCGACGGAGCAAGCAGGGGAACAGAAAACAAAAAAACGAAAATTCAGAAGGACACTTAAGGGGTCTGAATATTAAAAACATCAAATCCAAGCCACAGAGGTTCGTTTTATTTAAACCTTTGGCCGCCCACGCTGATGGAGACCCTCATTGTAATCATGAACATGTCGGTTGTGGTGGAGCTGAGGCTTTGCTGATGCGGAGAACTGAATTCTTCCCACACTTTGGATTTTATTTCGTGACGCTTACAATCACGTTACGGCTCATTTAATTCGCTACGTGCGGCCGTTTGATTTCTTTTGTTTTTTTTGTACGAGCCTCCCTTTTGGATTCTGTCGTTGGTGGCGGCTACGCTAGTGTGCAGGCATGTGACATCTGGACACGTGATGTCACTGTCACGACGGTGTGAACCTTAGCGATTGTCCGAGAATGTGGATAAGGTGTGAACTGTGACCGCTCCTTTGCTCTTTGACTTTTCCAGTTTTTTGTCTGGAGATTTAAGCGTTGGCACACAAAGCTCTCCCGTTTTGTCCCCAGGTTTGGTGGCGTGGTGAGGGTTTTGGGGAAAGTTAAAGTCTTCACAATTTTGACCCCACAATCTTTTTTCCCCACTTTGATCTCATCTTCTGGTCTTTTCTAAACTTTTTTTGCCAGTTTTCTATCTTGGCAGAACACCCAGTCACATAAAACAATACAAGGACCAACAGCAGCAAACTTTACAACAGGACTCATTTCATTAAATAAAACATTGAAACACAATCCTGTTTGAACACGTGAATTTAAATTTGGACATAAATATTCAAAATGTCTCACTAGAACAAAATGCAAAAAAATGAAACCATCCACAGCTTGGCTGTATTGCAGTAGTGTGCCGCCATCTTACATAGGTGAGACATAATACAGCACGTAACCTCCATGTTGTACCATCAGGAATGGGGAGGGTGACCACTGCCATCCAGAGATTGTCACAAAACGACGGTGACCACACGATAAGCAGGATGGCATTGGCAGAATAAACACAAACAAATGCCAACCAACCACACGCGACTCAGACTGCACGCCAAGGTGCCATGGCACTCACGTCCAAACACCCGTACCGTCTGTAGATCTCAGACCTTGTGCTTCCGTTGCTGGGCCCTGGTCTCACACCTCATGAAAGAACGTTCCGGATCATGACCTCATCACATTATGGAGGAGAGGGAAGATGATAAGCCTCGGTCAGCACTTTCGGGGAGAGTGGCGTTTCATCAATTGTCAGAGCGGGCCTTGTCCGTGTCTGCTTTGCTGTAATTTGATCTCACAGCCGAGCGCTTTGGCTCTGCTCAGCACTTCTCGAGGCTGTCGATTTCTCCTGCCAGCTGCGTCTCAGACAGCCTGCACTTGACCCGCCGCCTCAGGAGCCGACCTGCCTCTGGTGGGACTCTCATGGGGTGGTGGTCCCGGAGCAGCACGGGTGAGACTTCACCTGCCAGGGAGGCTAAAGTTATCTGTAATCCAAAATGGATGTGCCTGCTTGAAGTGGACAGAAGGTGCAGCGTGCCCACTTCTGAAGTGTCTGGCAGTAGCAGGCAGGGGTCTCACCTCCGCCTATACCCCCATTCACTTGCCGTTTGACCCAGGCCCTGTCTATCTGACTCTGTTGCCTGGCAACACTAATCACGTAGCAGATAGGAGGGGCAGGAGCTGTGAACGGTTCTCTGGTGTGGTGCCCCCTGTGCCCAGCAGACAGCGTTACACCAGTGTTGGGAAGGTCACCATGGAGATCATTTCATGTCCAGCAAGGACATCAGAACAACTACAGCAATAACAACCAATTACAATACAAATTAAGATTTTAGACTTCGCTTAGATAAAAGAATTGTTAAGGGTAGAATCCACATCAGGCTCTACTGGGAAAACTCCCACCGGAAAACTGACAGAACGCTAGCCAATGGATTCGCTGTTACCAGGCCGGACTGCTGACCAACGAAGGCGTGCGTTGTGAGGCTGAGTGCACTTGAAGTAGTGAAGAGCCTCAAAATCAGGCCAAGATTAGGCCTCACTTCGGGCAGCCGGACCCCCAAACTTTACACAGGCACTAAGAGGGGAAGTGGCTTTGAAAATGTAAAATGCTCCCAATACACTGGAAATGTTTTCACGATACACCAACTAAAAAGCCACTGAAGGGAGAGGAAACCGTAAACCTCTGGCTGGGAAGGCAAATCCAACTCCAAGAATTTCTTTATGGCGAAATTGCATTGAATTGTCCAGCTGAAGTCTTTTAAGACTGGACAAGACTGCTGCCAGTGTGTCCCACCCTGGACTGAAGCAGGGACAGCTTGTATGTTCTTTTGTACTAATGGGGACACACACACACACACGTACAAGTACACACCGCCTACCTCTGTGACATGATCTTAAAAGCATCAGGCAGGTAGCACTGCACGTTCTCCATCTGGAACGGGTCAGCATCGCAGATTTTGTCGTCTGTCCGGCCATAGTTGGCATTTTCAATCATGATGACGTCACTGCCAGGGCAGCGCAGCTCGATTGGGTAGCCCTCGCAGGCCAGCTCTCGTCTGATGAGTCCAAACGGCAGGGCTGAGCGGCTGAGACCTGTGGAGAGAGCAGACGTGTTTAAGTACGTGGGTTTGGATGGCGGACACATTGGATGAGGATGAGGAGAGACGATGGTCTGCACAAATTAAAAAGACACACCAGCCAGGCCTTTCACCCGTGGGAGGATTTTGGAGAAATTCACTTCTCCATCCATCAGCCCACATGGAGTCTCAATGGGACGGAGGAGACGGCTTGGGTTTGACGTCAGTCATTCAGAGAGCCTGCACACCAACATGAAGAAAGTGACCGTAAGCCCTGGATCTGGAGACGGCGTCCAGCCACAAGGGCTCAAAGTCAGGCCTGCTGGACCTTTGGATCTGGGTAACCGTGACAGGCCTGAGCATCGCACTGACCAGTCAGGCACTGTTTTTAGCTTCAGCTGCCAGGGCTGCAGTGCCCAGCTTGACTTTGTCTGGCGGGTACAGCTTTGACATACCCCCCCACTACCACCCATGGCCCTGGAGTTTATTCCAAATTCTTAGAACTCCCAGCTTGGGTAAGCCCCGCCCAGTCCAAGGTGGTCCTCAGTCCTTCGTCTTATTTCGTTTTCGTTGTATTCCTCTGCACACCCGCATGTCCACCTCTCACAGTCAAATTCATTTACTTTCTTTCTCTGTAGTAGTCGTCCCCTCCTTTTCCTTTTAACAAATTCAACTTTATTAGCGAAATTCCAACAATCAAAGTGTCCTCACACCCCGTGGATTAACGATTGTCTGATATTTCCCAGAGGCCTGTGCTGCCATTGAGGCCGTAATCAGACGTCACATAATGTCTGTGAGACCCCCAAAGGGGCCACAACTTCACTGATGCTCACCTCACCCAAGCTCGTCTCCCAACTGTTAGCTGAGGCTTCGGCCTAAATTAGGCCCAAAAGTGGGAAAAGTGGCTTTTCAAGTTTAAAGAACGTTTTGAATGTGAAAAAACCAAAACCGCCTCACAAGAGGGAGAAACCGTGAAAACTCTGGCGTGTACAGAGACAACTCAATCAAGAAAGCTTTACAAACAAATATATTCATTCAAAAGGGGAACAAAAGCACAGAAGGCAATCTTAAGAAACAAAATCCCAAAACCCAATCCGTGAGAATAATCCAAGAACCGGAGCAGAAGAAAGCAAAAGTCAGGGGGCCAAAATCACAGAGAACAAGAAAACTTGATGAAGACGCCTCCAGACTGCCTGAGGTCCTCAATAGCCAGAGGGGCGTGTCAGAAGTGGCCCCGCCTCCATGGGTACCACCCACAAAACACAAGGGACAGGAGTGCTAGAAAATGACATGACATCACTTAAGTGTAAGAAATGAGATGAACAGAAGTAACATAACGTAAAAAAGTCCAACAATAAAACAGAAAATAAGCACAAGCGGAGCAAAAACCCTGGCTGTAATTTCTAACAGGTGGAGCAATAAAGTGCTGGGCTCCTTATTTATCTTTTATGTGTTTTTCCCTGTTGATATGTGAACTCGTTTTGGGGGTTTCTGGAGCCCCAGATCCCAAATCTCCAATTAGTTTTACGATTAAAAGCTTACTTTTGGAGTTGTGGATTATTTTGTACCGTTTTCATCACCATTTTGGACATCCCTTTGTTAGAAGAGCTTTGAGTTATCAGGGGGTCTTGAGCTGCCGGTAATGATGTGACGGCTTAAAAGGTCATCATGAATTTCTGATTGAGATTTTCAATTTTCGTTTTGGTTACGGGCGCCTGTCTTGTTGGCTCTGACTACGGTGTTTATCCTGAATTTCCTTTAAAAAAGAAAAAGTCTCCCATGCTGGCATAAGACATGCAGACATAAACCTTGTGACACCCCATCCACGGTGACAACAGACCAATGAGGGCGTCTCTCACACGATCTGCAATGTCACGACTTGTGATGAGCAAAATGATTTACACAAAATGAATTTTTTGCTTTGTAAAAAAATTCAGGAGACACAAATCGAAAGGAATTTAGTCCTTCATTAGCGCTACAGGCGTCGGCCTGTCATTTCGTATTTAACTTCCTGTCCCATGTGGTAGTCTGATGCCCACTTTTCCAATTCTAGTGACAATCTTGCTGATCGCAGTCCAAAAGATGCATCAGAGACAGAAGGGAAACTCGCAGCAGACCCTCTGCAGGCAACAGGAAACAGTAAAGGGGAGCTGCTAGATTACAGGGGGGCTGCTAGGTAACGGGGGGCCGCTAGGTAACGGGGGCTGACAGGTAATGGGAGGCTGATAGGTAACGGGGGCTTGCTAGATTACAGGGGGCCTGCTAGGTAACAGGGGGCCGCTAGGTAACGGGGGCCACTAGGTAACGGGGGGCTGCTAGGTAACAGGGGCTGCTAGGTAATGGTAGACTAATAGGTAATGGTGGGCTGATAGGTAAAAGGGGGGCTGCTAGGTAATGGGGGGCTGATAGGTAACAGATGGATTGCTAGATTACAGGGGGCTGACAGATAACAGGGGCTGCTAGGTAACAGGGGGGCTGACAGGTAACGGGGGGCTGTTCCGCGTGTTGTACATGAAAACCCAGTAATGTGCTTGACGGGGAGTCTTAAGTGAAAACAGGAGCCTGTCACGTTTCTCGAAGTCGTACTGCACTCGAAGCGAAAGGCCTAAATAGAATCGATGTGCCAGGCGTGCGACGGACCACACAACTGCACAACCAATGGAGGTGTGAAGGCGGCTTTAGGGAGTGGGATTTCTTGTTTCCCACCTGAAAGAAAAACCTCAAAAACATCCCACTCCTCTTTTTAGTGAATTTCGCATTTCAAAATGAAAAAAAAAAAATCCCCCGTGAAGTGAATTTCTATGTCAGTTTGGCGAGGCTATTTTTTAGAGGGGTGCCCTCACCTCCTTTGGCGCTTTGTTGGGTCAGGAACCACAATATGACGTGCCACAAGGTACCCTCTGGCGCCCGTGTAGCCCCATGTCACTCTGCAGGGAGTACTGGGAGCAACGGAACTGACCGGGAATCAGGGATGCTGCCCACCGATGGTGTCTCAAGGTGGGCTTGAATGGTGCCAAGGTAATGCACAGTGCTGGTGGTTGGTCCGTGTCTCCATTTTTGACCGTCTCAGGTTTTGCTATGCCAGTGGTTGTCATTCATATTAATGTCCTGACTCTATTAATAGCGCATGAATATGAACCTCAGCTCAGTTTACAGACTGCGAGAGTCGCCAAGTGCAGCCATGAAGACCCGATGAGCGACCTGACAGACTCCCAAAGCTCGCCTCCCTATTCAGACCTTGAAACTGCTGCCACTCTCGGCATTTTAACTTGGGACAAGACGACCAGCCCAGCACGTGGTGCCAGAGCTCGGACGACGGGTACAAAGGGGGTGTGTCACGAGGCAAAACTCTAAAGGGGGCGCACTGGACTGAGCTCAGACTGGAATGTGCCCACCTTTAGGGATCTCCAGCTCCCGCTTATTTATTCCATTTTCAGAATTTGTTTCTTTTGATTTCTTTCTTGCTTTAATGATTTCTGTGAATGACTTTAAACATTTTGTTTTGTTCTTCTTTCCTTTCCCTGGCTCTTGTGTGACATCATGTCAGTGACATTTCGAATTTGTTCTTGTGGCGGTGGCCCCGTCGGTGAGGATGTTTGAATTGCGTGGGTCGCACACTCGCCATTGGCTGCGCTGGGTTTCTCTTTAAACGCACACCTCCCTCTTCATCCATCCATCCATCCATTATCCAACCCGCCATATCCTAATTACAGGGTAATGGGGGTCTGCTGGAGCCAATCTAAGCCAACACAGGGCAGGGCAGGAAACAAACCCTGGGCAGAGTGCCAACCTACCGCAGGGCACACACACACACACCAAGCACACACTGGGGACAATTTAGAATCGCCAATGCACCTGACCTGCATGTCTTTGGACTGTGGGAGGAAACCGGAGCAGACATGGGGAGAACATGCAAACTCCACGCAGGGAGGACCCCGGAAGTGAACCCTTAAGGGTCTCCTAACTGCGAGGCAGCAGCGCTACCCACCGCACCACCGCGCCACCCCCTCCCTCTTCAGTCCTCCTTATTTACATTCTTTTTTCAAGTTTTGTTAAAGGAATCTTAGAGACAAAGCAACTTCTCTTTGTTATTCTGAGCCAGGGGTTTCCTGTTTCCCTCTCCCTCTTGCGTCTTTCTGCCCATGAAGTTTTTGGAGCTGCACCTCTGCCCTCTCCCTGCCTCCATTCAGAAGTCTTCACCATTTAACGAGAGTCGCTTCTCCGCATGTCGACGTCAGTCCAGCAGGTAAGACGTGAGAGCTGCAAAAAGGAAGGTGTCACAATCTGGGGGGGGGCTGCTTTGGCTTTGGGGGTCTGCTAGGTGAGCCGGCGTCACACAAACAGGTCTTAACGGACCACACAAATGTTCAGGGAGCTTTTGACAGTCCTTAGTTTTTGTTTCCTGGCTTCGACCTTTGACCTCGTGCTTCTGCCATTGGCGGGTCACGTCTTTGGTCTTTATGGATATTTGAACCCCTTGCTGTTTATGGGATTAGATTTCCGCCTGTGACTACAGTTAGTCGTTGTGCCGCTGTTCCAACATGGCCGTGTGTCCCGTACTGTACGGCAGACCCCTTACGTCTTGTTAGCGCACTCTCTAGATTTTCTGTCTTTTTATGTAAGTTCTTTTTTATTATTTTGATTCTATTATTATTCTTACAGCCTCACAAATCGTTTCTTTGTGCGCCTTGTGCCACCTCATCGGCGTGCGCCTCTGCCACTGCTCACTGTGTGAACTGTGAGAGGAGCACTTGTGCCAGCAGACTTTGGGCACTCGCGTGTTTTCTGTTCCTGTTAATAAAAAACGTGAAGAGATACAGGAGTCTGGTGGTCCACACAAAGCGGGACATCGTGAGTCACAACGGCGAAGTTTCTGGATTCAGAGCCCGAGAGCAGCAGTGCGGCATGTATGTGTGGTGCATGTGGCATGAGTGGTGTGTGTGTGGTGCATGTGGCATGTCTGTTGTGTGGCATGTGTGGTGCGTGTGGTGCATATGGCATGAGTGGCACGTGTGATGCGCGTGTGGCATGTCTGTTGTGTGGCACATGTGATGCGTGTGGCATGACTGGCACGTGTGTGGTGCATATGGCATGAGTGGCACGTGTGGTGCGTGTGGCGCGCTACCCTTATAGTGGCACCCCTTCACGTCCCGTGCCATCACATTGGCCTTCTTTCCCACCTCACTCCGCTTTCATCTTTCTCTGGAGATCGACGGACGTTTGATTCCTGTAACTGTAAGACAAACCCACGCAACTCTGACCGCAGTGATAACCTGAGGTCGAGACGAGCGAGCCGGCGTGGTGAATGCTCTCGTCTGCCCGTCAAGTCAGATGGTCGTAAGACGCGTACGTCGGAGGTCGATGACTGCCCGTGTCTACTGCTGTCCACCTTCTCTTGACGCGTTTCCAGAGCAGAAATCACAGTTTGGTTCAGCACTTCATGTATTTAATGGTCAGACACATTGAATTAAATAAAAACAATTCAAATATTGAAAATGCCAGGATGTGCCCCCCTGAGATAAACGATGAAGATTCATAAATCAGGCCTGACCAGGCCTCAGTCTCTCCTTTTCACGCACCGCAGCTCCCTACGAGTGGCCTGAGCAGAAGACGCTCAAATAAAACTGAGCTGCGCACCTTCTGCTCTTCGTCTTCATCTTCCTCTTCTGTTCCAACACTAAGGCAGCCCCCCCAGACGAACGCGGCTGCAGCTCTGACTTCTTCTCCTGCTGGGCTAATGGCGACCTATGGAGCAGAGGCTGTAATTAAATCATTAAGACGCACAAACAATGGAGTCTTCTGAAAGGAGACACGATGAGCGAATGGAGCCCGCGAGGCACGGAGCAGACGTGCAGCTCCAAGAACGACGAGACCAACGGAGGAGCCGACGTGCGCTGGGCCCGGCCCTTCAGTGATGTCACTTCCTGTCAATTAGGACCAAAGCGGAGCGCAGCGCCAATAATCGTTATGAGAAAGGAACCTTAAAGTGAGAGTGACAGAGCGGCTGGTGGTGGCAGTGCCCCCCATTGAGGTTGGTGCAGGCAAAGACTGAATCAGAAACAGAAATTCCTAAAAGACGCAGCGACACAAACAACACCAGGGCTGAAATTCACAAATATTTAGCCACACGTGAAGACAACGAGGAAAAGCACAAAAAAAAACAAAAAAGGAGTAAGAAAACAGAAGAATAGACCACCACAGCATGGCACAAATACCACCTGAGACCCCACGTTACATAAGACTGCTTGGGTGGTCCCACAGCTATGATGCCAGGGGGCTCCACCATCTGTGTCCAGGGTTGGGGTCGCCGGAGCCAATCCCAGCAGGCACTTGGCACAAGGCAGGAACAGCACCAGGACAGGGTGCCAGTCCTTCACAGGGAGCCAACCCACCTAACCCACCTGTCTTTGGACTGCGGGAGGAAACCGAACTCGGACACGGGGAGAACATGCAAGCCACAGGCAGGGGGCGCCCAACATCTCCATCAGCCACACCAACACTGTGCCACTGTGCCACAACACCCTGCCCTTCCCAGCGCAACACATAAAAGACGAGGTATGTAAGAAAATAACAAACAGTATTAAGTGATAAATACACAAAAGGGATAAAATAAAATCTAAAGGTCAATAAAAAAGACTACAAATATATACGAGTATATCCACCTGAACCAAGAATAACACACGAGCTCCACCACAAGAGTCACTGGCAGTGTGGCACAGTGGCTAAGGAAACCCTGAGGATGTCAGTGTGACCCTGAGAAGGTCACGTCACCTGCCTATGCTGCGATTGGACAAACAAAAAGAAACACAACCAATCAGATCTCTGATGTAGGAACTCGCCTGGGGAAACCCAAGCAAGGAAACGTCATGTGGAGATATGAACCAGAAAAGTGTCACTTAAGTGCCACCAACCTATAAAATAGTTAGACATGAAGGACATGTGAGAAAGCTGGATAGATAGATAGATAGATAGATAAGTGAAAGGCTCTATATAATAGATAGATAGATAGATAGATAGATAGCGTAGTTGGCAGGATTAGATAGATAGATAGATAGATAGATAGATAGATAGATAGATAGATAGATAGATAGATAGATAGATAGATAGATAGATAGATAGATAGATAGAATAGTTGGCAGGATAGATAGACAGAACTTTATGAAAGGCACTATATAATAGGTTGTGAGTTCAATTTGGAAGTCACCCTGATACTAATCCTAAAGAGGTGGGGTGAGATGTAATGACGTGTCATGTGACCTCCTTTTCTCGTGTCTCACAACGGGCATAGCAATGGTAAACAAAGTGAAAATCAAGATCAGATGGTACCCATCATAATGAAGGAAGATGACAAAATGGCACCACTGCCAACACGATGTGAAAATGATTCACATTCATAAAAGCTGGCAGACGTAACTAAATGAGCATCCAAAGCTCCAAGGTGATCAGCAGAGCAGAGGCAAGCCTTCTAACGCGATGTGTCACAGAAGGAGACTTGGTTTGTAGAGCAGAGAGCGAACGTCCTCGAAGTCAAACTGGGACCAGTGGGTTAGCATGACAGCCATGCTGGGGGATTTGAGAATCTATTGGGATGAGCTGCAGAAGGGAGCCACGCCAGGGCCAAACAAGAGAAAGGCACTATAAAACACGCGTCTCTGCAGATACCCTGGACGTGTCCCAGTAAGTGGTCTGGAATGTTCCGACTGAAGGAGCTTTTCCTTCAACGCGCAGCTTTAGCCTGTGGAGCCGTTTCTTCATTTTTTGATTGTTTTCTTTCTATTGTTTTTTCCAGCCTCTGTGCCCCAGATGGTTCCCACTCTCCCCTATCTGGAGGCCTGTCAGATGTTCTCCAACTCTTCAGGGGACACCTTGCTTAATAACACGGGCGTCTGGAAGCAAGAAATGTAAATAAGAAAGTGGCAAACTGAATTATGTGTGAAACCATGACAAAAACAACAAAAAGAACTTCAGGGAGCTGCAGGCGGGCACCTGCGTGTTTAGGCTCCCTAAGCGTGGGTGGCGGTGCCAGTGAGAGGACAATCTGGGTTTAGCAGGGAGGTCTGTCGTTGTGACCTGTGCCACATGTGTGACACTGAACCACGCCAGCTGGCATAGCGCCACCCCTTCACGACGCTGAGAACAATCGCTCCTTCTTTTTCTGATCCCTTTTTTCCAGGTAAGGCACCGGTGGTCCTTTTGTTCAGCTTTATCTGGGGGTTCAGTTTCCTCTACTATGTCCCGGGTTGACTCACTGTAGGTCATGTCAGGCTCACCTCTGAGTCATTAGGTGGCCTCTTTAAATGCCCAAACCACCAGACCTGGTAGCTCACCATCCAGACCACCATCAGTGCAGCCCCCAGTGACCTTCTGGAGGGTCAAGGTCAGAGTAATTTCATGTGTCTCATGTCCTCATACCTCCTTTGGTGACTGCTCCTGCCATCTGCATTCTATTGCTGGGTGTATTTCTGAGCCCATGGTGGCTCGATTTGTGTGTGTGTGTACCCTCTGATAGACTGGCATCTGGGCAAGGGGTGCGTTCTTCCTTTTGTTTGATGCTGTTGAGATGGCTGGCATTAATGGATGGCATAAAAAAATGCTCGCCCTGATCCTGTGAAGTTCCTTGCCACAGAGTTCATTTGAAAGGCGCTATATAACACTGCATTGCCAGTCCCCACAACTGACTGAGCCCCTTTAAACTGGGGAAACACGGAAAGAAACAACGCACTCCTGATCTGTAAACACTTATGACGAAAAGTAAAATATTAACCAAAAAAGGGTGGGCACCCTGGGCCACCACACACCCTACTGCACCTCTCTTTGGACCCAGGGCTGGGTGAGTTTGCCACCTGCAGAAGATGAACTTGTGGCTGCCAGTAGGGGGGACACTTTAATTCTGGACCATACATTCTATTAAAAGGCGGCCGTGGAGAGCTTTAAAGGGTGGGGGGGCAGTGTCAGAAGTGCCATGTTAACACAAGTGGAGGCTGCATTACATGGCACTATATAAGTTATTGATCATCTTCTATTCATATGCATGCCACTCTTGTGTCAATCACTTTATATTAGCGTGCAGTTCAAGAGGCCTAAATAGTAAAGAGATGGACCTGAAAACACAGCGCCCACTGCTGTGACCAACATCAGGCATGGCACCCACAACAGATACCATACCACCCTCGCCCCCTAAAGTGGCCAGAAAGAGTCTTTTATAAAATACAAAGGATAAAGGTGGCATCAGATGTATGGAGCTGAAATGAGCGTACCCTCCATCCTCACCTAGGGGTGCCATTTGCTGGGGTTATTTGGTAGGTGACATCTTAAAATGGTTTGGAGAAGGAACATTAGGTCCATTTTGACAGGAATTCAGCCCATTGAGTGTTGTAAGTTTCGAAGGTCCCTCAAGTCCTACTGCCCACCACAGCTCACCGTATGGCTGGTAATGTGGTGCCACTTCAAGCCCTGACGTCTTCATTCCTCTGCATGAAGGTACGCTTTATGATATTTATGCAGAATTCGTCCTCAACACTTTTTCGTCCCCGTGTTCCTGCTGGTGGGGTCTTCTGTGCGAATTCCCTTTGAAACACGTCAGTCCTCTCTCACCGCCCTCAGGCTCTTCTCAGTCGCTGCTCTCCGTGGTCCTGAAGTGTGCACTTCGTCTTCCTTCAGGGGTCGTTGTCAGTCGCTCTCCGTGGTCCTGAATCCACCGAACTGCTCTGCTCGGGCTACTGTGCCGTTTCCTTTGTACTATGGAGGCCAACACTGAAAGCGGTATTCCAGGTGAGACCTCACTAGTGTGATATGTAGCTGTAGTGTGGTCTTCACACATCAAGGCGCTATATAATCTAATATTCCATTAGTCTCCTTATTTGCCTCTGTCAGCTTCAGCCATGTCGCCCCTTCATTTCCATTTGCTAAACCTGTAAAGCCTCGGCCTCTTCAGTCTTTCCTCAGTGATTGTTCTCCAAGGTTCTGAAGTTGGTCTTCTTTAGCTTCTCTGCCTCACTTGCCCTCCTTGGTTCTGCGTCAGCCTGGTTGCTCTCCTCTGGACCATTTCTAGTGCTGCTATGTCTTTTCTGTTGTTAATATGGAGAGCCACACTGCACACAGAACTCCACATGAGGTCCTACTAGTGTGTCATTTCGCTTAAGTGGGATCTTCTTTGTGTTGCACTTCACTCATCGAGGTGCTTTATAACCCGAATATTCCAGCAGCCCCCTTTATTTGCTTCTGTCCACTTCAGCCTTGTTGCCTCTTCGCCTCCATTTGCTAAAACTGTGAAGCCTCCACTTCTTCAGTGATCGCTCTCCATGGTCCTGAAGTTAGTCTCTCCACCTTCGCTCTTTCCTCCGTGGTCCTCAATCAGCTTGTTGCTCCCCTCCAGTGCTGCGTGATGCCCCTTCAGCTCTTATATAACCTGACGTCCTGTTGGACCCCCTAATGGCTTCTGTCTCCTGCCTGGAGGTAGGAAGTGACCAGTCCAGTTGGACTACGAGGTCCGTCACACGCGGGGTGCGTTCTTCACATTCCAAACCACTCGCGGCATTACATTTCATACTTTACATTCAAGCACATTTACTTTCACCTGCCCAGGACCCTCTGTAATGATGTCGCCCTCCTGGTTTGAAATCATCTTATAAGTTGACCACCTCGAGTCCGAGAGCCAGGTAATGGCGCTATATTAAAATGTCACATGGCCATTTCTCTCTTCACAAATGTGACAAGATGACTGTCCCATTCATTTTAGCATTGTCACGTGTCGCTCACTGCAGGTGACCCCCAATACCCCTCCCAGCCACACCCCCTTCTATCCCGGGGCTCAGGCTCCGACATGAAAGGTGAAGCCGACCTCCTGTCGCGCCTCTTTGTCTCAGTGACGCTTCATCGTTTCTGTTTCTCTTCCGTGGCGTTCCTCTCTCCGCAGCCCTCAATGACCACAAGTGAATTCAAAGGGAATCCATTAACCTTTCTTTCCTGTCTTTGTATTTCTCTCCAGTCGCAAATCCAATTTACACCTGAAGCCGGTGGTGATGGCGGTCTGAAGAGGAGCGGGCACTTTGGAATTAAACGCTGCCAGAGCCAACGTGCCAGCCGACATATGAGGGGCTCAGTTGATGGGACTCGGCCAGCACGCCAGCTTTCGGCAGATGCCTGGTGCTCAATGGAATGAAGGGGCAGAGCTGATGGGGTCCTCGTCCAATCCCACCCGAGTGCATCTTGCAGGAAATGAGAAAATGAGTGGGCATGATTATGTGATTTGAAATATAAACTTATGATTTGCTCAGATCAATTGATCAATCAGTCAGAAGCAAGCGGGACTGGTGAGGTCACCACTTTAGGCTTGTAGAAGACGTGCCTGTGACTGCCAGTAGGGGGCAGTCTTCATTTCTGGACCATACATTACATTAACAGAGGGCCCCCCACTGCTTTAAAGGGGATATCAAACGCTAACTTAAGTGAAGGCTGCGTCTCAGTCTGGTTGCTTACAGTGTGCAGCACACAAGGCACTATATAAATGCTTATTTAATTGGTGATAGTTTTAAATTGGATTTTTTTTGTACCCATCACTTATTATTTATTGGCCGATGCCTTCATCCAAATAGGTGTGCCACATTTGAAATCTGCTGGTTTAGTTTCTTTTGTTTTTTCTAATTGGGACACCAACAGGTGAAGTGACTTTCTAGCAGTCACACCGTGTTAGTGGCGAGATGTGAACCCACACACAGCCTCAGGTTTCAAAGTCCAAAGCCTTACCCGCTATGCCAGACTGCCTGCATATCCATATGCTGTACATGCCCTTAGTAAGCCCACTTAATGATGTACAGGGTCGTGAGGGGCCGGCGCCTATTCCAGCAAGCATAGGTCATAAGGCAGGAAGACCCCCTGGACAGGGCGCCAGACCACCTCAGGGTAAAACACACACACACAGGCACAGGTGCGGCATATGAAATATGTTTATTGTCAAACCATCAGCCTAATTAGACTGATTACTGCTCATTTTAACTAATCTTTCATTTTTAACGGCGACTTTTTACTGTTTGTGTCAAACCCCAGGTGCTTTACAAGCCCATCTGCAGCCAAGTCAGGTGAATTCAGCCGCACATTTCGGTTCAGGCGGCACCGCCTTGGGATTTAAAGTCCGACGCTTCAGACACTAGGGGGCCGCAGTGAGCCGCCAAGCGGACCTTCCCGTAGGTGGCCGACCGGCTCGACGCTGGACGCAGTGCGCGTGCGCTCACTCGCTATGGAGTCTTGTAGAAAGTGAAATCCACGCAGGAAAAATCCCAGGTGGAAGGCTTTAGGTGGCCCCTTCTACATGAGTCCCAGGAGAGCCAAAAGGTAGAAATAAACTGAAGACTTTCGAGGTGCCCTCCACGGACCGGGCGGCGTTCATCCATCACGGCGACTAGAGCGCCGAGGTGGGCGACGTGTCGCCCTCATCCCGAGCCTCGCACTTGTTTTTGCCGTCGCCTGTTTCCCCCGACGACTCGCTCGTTTCACAGGTAGAATAAACAAGCCGTACCGCGCCGCGCCGCTCTTTCACTGGAGCCGCACTGGCGGAGCCTGAACGCCGCTGAGCGGAATGATTGCCAATTTGCAGCAGGGCCCTTCTGAGACGACTTTTTACCCTGCGGACCCCCCTGCTCAGTTAAAGTGAAGGCGCCCTTGACAAGCCACCCGTAGCGACCCCAGTGGTTCAAGTCAGGGAGCAAAACTGAGAAGCCCGGGGGAGGCGGGAGCGCGCGGCGAGCGCGTAACCTGCCCGAATAGCAGTTAGCGCTCGAGGAAAGGCGCTATAAGGACCGACGCCATGAACACCCCTTCCCCACCGAGTGCAGTCTGTCAGATTGGGCTAGAGACGGACGCATACTCGGAGTGTCACACATGACGGTGACAGCCACCCGAAGATAGCCGCTATTATGATTATTATTACTAATTTGACTGACGTCTTTATCCAAAGAGACACACAGCTTTATGATACAGTCGACCCCATTTCTGCTATTTGTATCACAGGCAGGTGAAGCGACTTGCTCAGGGTCCCACCGTGTCACTAGTGAGATCTGAAACCTCAAAGTCACCCGCGCCGCTAACTTCAGTCACCCAGCCGCAGACGACGCACCGCTGATACCTGCAGCTACCCGAAATCATAGAACTGAAAGGCGCTATATGGACGGGTAGACAGGCAAATAGTAAAGGGGCTTTAAAAATAAATAAAAGATTTGAAAAAAAGGCAATATGAAATCAGCATTTTAAATGACAGACATGAAAGGCGCCATATAAAAAACATAATTATGAACATGAAAGGTGTCGGGATTAAAAGACACAATGGGGAGACACAAATGAAATAAAACATCACGTGTGCCGATTAAAGACGTGCTAATCATGGCATAGATACGAATGAGGCTAGATAGATAGATAGATAGATAGATAGATAGATAGATAGATAGATAGATAGATAGATAGATAGATAGATAGTGAAAGGCACTATATAATAGATAGATAGATAGATAGATAGATAGATAGATAGATAGATAGATAGATACTTTATTAATCCCAAAGGGTAATTCATATAATCCAGCAGCAGCATACTGATACAAAGAAACAATATTAATGTAACTCGTTTATAAACACTGGCCTCACGATTACTATCTTTCTATCTTTCTATCTATCGATCTATCATAAAGTAAAAACAAAACCTACATACAAAAGTAGTGAAGAGACGACATGGAATATTTATAGCTATGAAAGGCATTGTATGATAATTTATTGCACCATATAAGATAAATACGAAAGCATTATATAACAGAAAGGTGGGCAGTGTTGTGCAGTGGTTAAGGCTTTGGACTTCACACCCTGAGGTTGTGGGTTCAAACCCCACGACTGCCACCACTGTGTGACCCTGAAGGAGTCACTTCAACTGCCTGGGCTCTGATTGGAAGAACAAAAGAAATCAATTGTATTTCAGATGTTTGGTAGACCAGTCTGCACAATAAAACTAATTAATGTAGATGGACATGACTGGCAGATAGGAAATGCCCCGCATGCTAGATACGAGTATGAAAGGCGCTATATATCCTCCCGTTGTGATGCCGCCTGCACTTCTGTTCCTTTTCCCTGCTCTTGTCCGTCAGACACACAGCACAGGAAGTCTCGGTGTCCTTAAGGCGCCATCACCAATCTGTCTCCACACGATATCCTGCTTCACTTAGTTTCATGTCACTGTTGGCTTTGTGGACGTCTCTAAGAAAGGCGCCACATACTATCAAGTTGACTTCAGTGTTGCTCACTTTTGTGTCCTCCTGCTCTCTCTCTCTATTGTATAACAACAAGGAACAAAGAAAAAGATTTGAGGCTCCGTATACCTGAGACAAAAAAAGAAAACAACTCGTAATACTGCGGTGGTCTTTCAGGACGGAGTCTACCAAACGTTTAACAGAGGGTCAGGAGGAAGGGGCGTGTCTCTGAGGCCGGAAATGGGGACTGGATGGGAGTTCTCGGGAGGCGGGGCCAGAAGTGTCGTAAACTGGGTTTTGATTCTGGGGATCTGCAGAGGAAGGCAGAGGGGCTTTAGTTCACCCTGTCAACCTTTGGTCCGGCATTACTACACACTTAGTCGAGACCACAGACTGCTCCCCAAGCGCACGTGTGTGACAATATATCAATCTATAGATTTAGTGTGTCCCAGCCCAGGAGCTCCCCCTGCTACGCTTTTGTTTCTCCTGCCCTGTAGTTTTATGCCCTTGCTGTGCTTCTACACACACACACACACACACACACACACACACACACACACGTGTCATATTAACTAAACACGGATGGCGTGCAGGTTAAGCTCCGGGCACCAAGGGCCTTGATCTGTCTGGTGCGTCCCATTAATGGACAACTCTAAATGAGCCCGCTGGGAGTGGCTGTGCCTCTTTGTCCAATCACGGCCTGGCGTCCCTCCCAGGATTGGTTCCTCCTTAACCTGAGACCACGAAGACTCTTACTTTGAAAGGAATGAGTGAACGTGGACTTATGGGGCCTCAAGGAGTGGTGGAGACGTCAGGGTTGTGTGAGATTAAAGTCTCCACCATGACACTGAAGAGCTGCCCCATGTCTGCCTGGTCATGGCAGGAACAAGAAGGATGAGCGGCGTCTCCTGTAGCATCAAATTCAACGCATGAAGCCTCCATGGAGGTGAGAAAGGCTGAGGAGATGGTGGGTTCCCTGACATTTCGTGGAGGACCTTCTTGATTTTCAAAATGGAGTCTCTGCTCGGTGAAGCAGCCAAGCCCACTCCCGCTGGCCCGGTTAGTGAGTCTCTGATCTCCCACCCTCCGCCATTCCTTCCTTTGAGGGGAGCTGTGAGTCCAACGGTCGCCGGCGTTTCTGAGAAGCTGCACTGGGCACCGACGACTCACTCGACTGACTGAACCAGTGGGCGAAAAAGAAGAATTTTGGGGAGCAAAGTGGAATGCCGAAGAGACACCAGAGAAGTCAACTCCCGGGCTTCATCGTGTCCCACAGCTGTGCACGTCATCGCCTCGGCGGCTGCGCCTTCAGGCAGGGGGCAAGCGTGTCGCCCGCCGCATCTGACAAGTGACTTTACACAAGGATCGGCTTTCGCGTTACGACGACGCGGGGCCGTCTGGAGGGACACTTGAGGAGCTGCTCACATCCCACCGGCCTGTCACAACATTCAATTCCGAGCTCGTGCTCTCCTGATCCCCCGGCCTTTCTGAGACGAGCCTATCGATCCGCAGCTCACGTGGCACACTTGACTCTTTCAGGAACAACGGCGTGCCGGAGACAGCGCTGGCGCGCTTTGACACTCCATGGTGACATGTGTGACGAGTGACGCTGGGCCCTCGAAAGCTCATCAGTGGATAGACAGCACAGGAAAAGGAAAAAAATGGAGCTTCACTCACAGCCCGCCGGGGATTTAGAGTCGCCCTCTGCAGGCCTGATCAGGTAATACCTCCTGGCCTGCCTTTCTTTCTTTCTTTCTTTCTTACACAATGCAATCGCTCGCGCATTAAAATGACACACAAAATGGCAGCAAACCAATCTTAGTATCCATCTGCGGTCAGCCTGCACCTCTGGGGACTAACATGTGGACATGGCAGGGGTGGCGCCTTTCTCTTATATGGTGCCTTTCAGAATGGGCGACAGTGCAGTTGAGCAGCTTCATTTTCTTTGTTTCATACGAAACACCAGCAAGCCCAACACGTGGGTCCCATTTCCTAAGTGTTGCACTTTGATCTTTGTTTCTGCCATCTTAAATTCCCTCCACAAGATGGCAACCCAAAGTAGAATTTCAAAGGCCTAAAAAAGTCTGCTTCTTGATTTGGGGGGCCATGAGGCCGACAAACCATAACATGACGTCCCAGCGCCAGCTTATAAAGGGCAGGGGGCGGAGCCAGAGCTGCAGAATCACGAGACCACGCCCCCTGAGCGCCACACGCCAATATCAACTACATACAAAGACACGTGCGCTTATTAACGTGTTATGAAGAGCGACTCGTGAAACACGGTGGGCGGCCTCTAAAAGACCCTGAGAACAGGCCAAGGCCCACCCAAGCCTACCTCGTGTTAGGATGCTGCTTTGGGGTATTTTGACCAATGAAATGTCAAACTGGGGGTTCTGAAGGATGAGGAATCCATTCCTAGCATTTTTATTTTAAGATCCGAATTTGCGGAGGTAAACTTTATTCTGTGCCGTTTCCGTCACCATCAGTGCTGTCATGGTGGCATTGCCGGTGCCGCCAGAGAGTTGCTGTTCTCTACGACGTTAGTGAGCTCCGGCGAGTCGCCATTCTGACAGTCGCGCTCGATTCACCAAATGGGACCCCCCCCTCCTCTCCCGCCTTTCAGGGTGTGAAGACGACTTACAAAGGAAAACGTACAGCTGAGAAGCCAGGAACACCAACTACCTGTCAGACGCTGCTCCTTTGTTTGTCTGCCATCTCTGGCAGACAGGACGGGGTCTTCATGACCGTTATACTCACGGTGAGTTATAAACTGTAGAGTTCCTAAACATAAAGTCCCAAACGATGACTCAGTACGCCATATAGAGGGGGAAATACCCTCAAACCCCCAGATAGTCAGAAAAAGGGCAACAAGAACACAAAAGGTGTAACATCCACAAAAACGCTCTGAGGAGCACCACAGACAGGGGAGGCAATGACTTTCAAACAGGAAACCCCAAAAGTAATCCAAGTCCCAGCATGAAGTCCAGAGTTGTGGTCAAAAATTCACAAAAGCAGAGCAACGACAGAAACTCAGCAAACCACAACAGCACATTCACAATGAACCGCAAGGGACAGTGGCAGAGGGTTGTGCTGACTTGGAGTCCCGACAACACTTCCAATAATGCCCACAAGAGTGTGTGTGTGTGTGTGTTTACTGTCAAAACCCTGGCGAGAGGAGAGGGCCAAGCTTTATTCTCACAAAATGCTTTGTAACACCGCAGAGCACACAAAGGCAAAAAGGAGTCGCTTGCAAAGTCCGACTGCAGAATCCAAATTGAGTGGTGGAAAAAATCAAATCTCCAAAATATACAAAAAGCACGAGCACAGCCAAACTCAAATGAGCCCACCAACCCTGAACCGCCAGGAGCTGCGGGAGACCCTCTGAATTGATAGGGCGGACCACCCACAAAACACAAGGAACATAGCAGAGGCTTAGAGGCAAGTACAAAACACGCAAAGAGCACAGCAAATGGTAAAGAGAAGGAGGACAGGTGACACATACGAACAAATCACAAAGAGGCCCCGCCTCCTGGGGACCCACCCACAAAACGCACAGAACATAAAAGACGACACAATGAAAGCAAATGACCAGCAATATTAACTGAAAACAAAAGGATCGAAACAAGAACAGGATGGACATAACAAAAGGGCATTTGAACCCGGGCTGAAATACAAAACAAAATGGCGGCAGCATCAAAAGGGCACCTCAGAAACAAGAGTAAAACACAATGACACTTTCTAGAAGCAGACTAAGACCCTCCAGGTCAAGAGGGGAGATGAGAGGGACCTCAGGAGAAGAAGGTGGAGGATGGAACTGCCGGGCCAGAGGAAAAGAGGGGGTGTAATGGGAGTTGGAGATGGGGGGCATAAGAGCAGAAAATGAGGTGAAAGACAGGGAGAGAAGGAGACGGATGATCCACTGTGGAGACCCCTAAATGGGAGCAGCCAGAAGAAGAACGACGTAAATAACTTTGCAAACCCACACAGCATACGTGATTTGACCAACGAGAGGTGACCACCCGGACCACTAACCTCGTCTGTTTAGCTAATCTGACCTCTGAAAATGAAAGAGAATGGCAGCGATATGCACTGCAAGGTCTTCATTCATGTCTCTTTGCTGTCCGATGTCAATGAGTGGCCCACACATCGGGTGCTGTTGGCCTCCCAGGTGGTTCTTTTTGATTCTTGAGGGTCTGAATATTTGTCATAACTTCCTTTATCATTTCAAGCGTTCTGTTTTGCCCCCCGAGTTCTTACGATTTCCGCTCCTCCTTTACGCTTTGGCCTCTTTTTGGCGTGTAGGCCTCATGGCGGCTCCTCGAGTTTAGGCCCAGGCCTGCTTCGGGTTGTGAAGCCTCACTGGAGTTTCCTTCCATTCTTCATTTTGCTGTTGTCATCATTGGCATGTCACACGCACACACTTAGCGGACAACGCCTGCACACGGCTCCTTTGGGGCTGCCACTAACTAACTGGCTCAGAGGGGCAAAGCCCCTCAAGGTGTCGGAGTTCATTTTCGGAGCACTTCCAGAGGAAGGCGCTATAAATGTGGCGAGACTCACATGTTACAGCCAAAGAGGGCGATCTCGGCCATTGCCACTAATTTGCTTTAGTCGGAGGTCCACCAGACATTGAACCAAAGCAGAGCAGTACAAGCAGAAAAGAGGGGCACAGCCAGGAGTTCGCTTCAGGCAGGGGGCTTCACAAAGAACTTGAATGATTAATTCCATCTCTGATGGATCATTTGGGGCTGTCACCAAACACAATTCACAGGGGGTTCCAACCCCAAATCCCACCTACTCTGGGTGGTGAGTGTCATGGTTTAGAGGCAGGGCCCACCTGAGGGGGCTTCTCTCTCTCTCTGTCTGTCTCGCTCCCCCTCAGTCTCCTAGGACCCCCTTCTTGATCTCCCTGTGTGTTTGTTCGTGTCGCTGGATATCCGACTGCTGCGTCGCTCGTCCACTGATCTGCTCAAACGGCGACTAACCGGGACGGCAAGAAAATGAATGCTGGAAAAGAGGAAACAGAGCTGTAGGAATTTGTTCTTTGTGTCTTTGTCTCTTTTGACTTCTTCTTCTTCTTCTTCTTCATCTTCCTCTTCTTCTTCCTCTCTCATTCCCCCTGCACAAACATGAAAGGCTGGCAGTGAAGTGCCTGAGAACAATGGCGCGGGGACTTCAAAGGGGCCCCGAGATCACACGGCTCCTTTCCACAAGCGCAGGATGAAGCTCTTTAAACAGGCAATTACCTGGGCGCCTGCCGTGGGCCTGAGAAGCAGCCAAAAGAAGCCCTCTGCTGCCAGCAGGAGGACGCACCATGAATTAAACATGCGCTTCCCTTTTCTTGGTGTCATCCTATCACGGCCACACACTTCTCACGCTATGAAGAGATGAAAAAACGAAAAGATGTGACATCACGTGGAGTGGCTGATAAGCGGTGGGCAGCATTGTGGGGGCTGCAATGTGGACTTTATGTAACGATGAACAGAGGAGACGACTGGCAGAGAGCGGGTAGGCGGCGGGTGAGCAGGTAAATGAGACTCATCCATAAATCTGTCCGCGGCTCTCATAGGGTCACGTAACCCCCCGGACCGGATTGCCCCCATTCCCCACGTTGCTATGGGTGCTTGTGGGTTTACTCTTTTGACTGTTATGATGCCATTCTGGAATTGTTCTCATTGTCGGTTGATTTTGCTTATGCCGTACCCTCAGTCCGCCGTTTGTTGTTGTAGTCGGTGGTGATGAATGAAACGGGCCACTCGCCTTTCATATGAGTGTTCTTACAAGTGACGCAGCAATTTGATTTTACAATTGTGAAGATGGACAGCTTCCTAACTCTCTGGTTTCTGGTGGTCCGCAGCACACCTGCCACATCGGCCCTAATTCAATCTCAGTTGTGTCACCCATTTTTTCAGAAAACGTGCCATCATTCACACACCCCCACAGAAACCTCACAGCACAGGAAGCCACGCCCTCTGCTGTTACCTAGCAACAGGGTGGGCTCGGCTGCCTAGGGTGGCAAAAACTCTTTTAAACAATAAAGACCCCAATGTACCAACGGCTGCTCGATTCCCATTAACGATTTTATTGTTTTATTTTCTCGTTTTTGATTTACGTGAGGCTCTTAGGTGGTCTTCCAAATCCCAAGATGCCCCACGCTCAGCTTCTCAGGGGCTCTTTTTAAATTGAACATTCTTATTTCTTTATTTCCTTCACTAACAGGTTCATAGTTTTTGTTTTCATATTTGAAGACTTGTCCTACATTTGAGGTATCAGCTGCAGTACAGATGATAATAATGAGGAGTAGAAGAAGAAGACAAAGATGAAGATGAACAAGAAGAAGCAGAGCATGGGACACACAGACACTCAATCAGAACGGTAAGAGGGTGTCACACACATGCCCATAGTAGGCGGCCAAAGGGCCTGAATGAGGGTAATTCCATGCCAGACTAATCCTTTCTCTCCATTTTCCACTGCAAACCAGTTCTGGGAAATTCCGCCTGGCCTTGATGACATCAGTTCCAGTCACGACCCCAATAACGCCACTCCCGGTTCCCGATGACATCACTTCCTGTGCCATCCCTTAAAGCCGCCATCTTTGCCTCATCTAGGCAGTTCTGTACACTATTGTGCAATCTACCATTTCTGCTGCCCCAAACCTTTCTATTGGCTCTTTGTCTGGTCGTTGGTTGATTTGATTCTCACTCTAATCATCTCCCAAGCTGGCGTACATTAAAACTTGTGCTAAAACTCTACAAATCTCAGCACCCTCTAAGGCAGCCCCTCGTGAAAGTTCTCCATCTTTAGGGCTGTGAATTGATTGCCTTATTTACATACATTAGCGAGGGGACGGTACGGCAGAATCATGGGTACACGTTTAAAGATGCTGTAAGCGGCATGCGTCGCTTTCACCGAATTGTGTGATTATGTTGAGCTCGTCGATTCATTTCAGTCGTCTGAAGGACACGTCCAGGTTTACAGAGCCACGCTGGCACCATTATAACTGGACTGTCGCCAGCATTGTGCACGACCTACTGGAAGTGATAATGAGGCTTTGAGAAACCCATTTACCTCTTCCCTATAGAAACATAAATGAAATACAATTTGAACAAATAAATCCATCCATCCATCAGCTAATCCACCCAATTTCTATGTGTTTTTCCTATTAATAATGAGACGCCTCTATAACAAACGTCCCCCTTGACATTCCCATTTTGTATCCGCACTTTCCATGTTTCGCTCCCCCCAGCCCTGCCTCCTCCCTCGTGTTTCCAGTTTTCTGCGTTCAGGTCTGGCAGAGAGGATTCCACTCAAAGCTAAGGAGGTGGCGGGATGCCATCTTTTCCTAGGGCAGTAGAAATGCTGGAGTCGGCCCGGTTTTGGTGACCCCCCCACCCGCCCCTTTTATCCGTTTCGCCCAATGAGGGTTTGCAAATTGCAAGTGCCGTGGAGTTTCATTTCTGTTGTTGTAAATCCCAAGACTGTGATCATAATTGGCAAAGTGGGCATCAGACTACCAGAACAACCAGCATACACATCAGACAGGTGAATAAAAGATCTTCACGTGGCAGGCAACGAGTACAGGGATTGTATTTACGTTGTGTGGAATGAATGAATGAATGAATGAATGAGTGCAGGAGCTAAACTCCTTTCTGCTTGTTGTGAACGGCACACATGTTGAAGGAAGTGAAACGCATTTAGTGCTGCAAATTGTTTGAAAAGCGAAACACATTGCAGTGCACACGGAGAGAACACGGAGTTTTAACAGGAAATGGAATTATGAGGAAAGGTAAAGTTTAAAGAACTTCTGGGAGATCCAGAATCCAGAAAATAAGGACATCCACAGTCAGGGGGCGCAGCAAGAGAGAGAGTTTCCCTTTACAGAGTTTAGCACCGATCCCTTTTTTTGGGCCTGCCTGTGGAGTTTGGGGTCAAGCCGCCTGGGGTGAGGCCTATTTGGAGGTCTTTTGCAGGCCCTTTTGTCACGTTTGTGTCACCTGCTCACGTCGCGGAAGGCTTTTTGCATTTTGTACCGCTTGGCCTCTTCTCCATTCCAGTATTCATATGCTGCGTTTTTTCATTTCTTTACCCGTTTGTTACATTTTGCTTAGGTCATCAATCAACCAATTAAGCAATAATTGGGGGCCATTTTGGGGGCTCACGGCCTTCCTTTTTAGCTAACCTCCTAAGACCTTTGAACACATTTGACGAGTCAGAAGGCTCCAGTCCAGACCCCAGCACAGCAGACACATTTTTGGGATGACGGGACCCTCCCATTCACGTAGACGGAGCGGGCAGCAGCACAACTGGGACCAACAGTGAATTTGGCCAGCCCCGCTGCCCGTCCTGACATTATCGCACAATGGTGTTTGTTTTATTTGGATTTTATTTATGTTAACTGTGTTCAGAGTTAAGCCCTCCAGAGGGTACCACACACAAAATGATCTGAGGCTGATGTCACATGGCGGCCCGCAGGCTGACAGCTGCACAAAGGGGCCATTATGTGGTGACGGAAGAACACGACTCTGAACACAGACCACTGTCTCCCGCGGGATGGACGAGCCTTACCAGTCACTTGACCCCGGTGAGCAGAGTCGACAAACACAACATGGAAGGGGAAGTCTGATGTGGAGGGGGGTCTCATTTAAGGAACGGTGCAAACAGTGAGTGTCAGGACTGGACCCTAAAAGCATTCTTTATTATTAGGGTGGCACAGTGGTAGCACTGCTGCTTCACAATTGTCACCCTGTCCAGATGGGGTTCCTGCCTTGCACCCCAAGTGTGCTGGTTACAGAAGTGGATGGACGATTACTCTTACTGGCTGTGCTGCCCACCTAAGATGGGCTGAAATCTAAACAATCGACGTAGATCTCAGCATCAGTGCTTACAGTGCATCATCTATTGCAATGTTATCTTGTAATGCAGAATGCATTGCATTTTCCATTCCAACACATGGCGCATCAGAAACATTTGTAGTAATAAAGTCCACTGCATTTGTCATTCCAACATTTGGTATGGGATTCATAAAAAGCAGTGCTAATGTTTGTGAGGTGCCACCTGTTGGATAACAGAGACATAGCGACTGGACAGACACACAGACGGACAGAGAGACAGACAGACACTTGTCCTTTTATTCAAGTGTGCTCACTACTAAGTCCTGGGCTGTGTTACTCCCTGCCAACGACTGCTGAACCCCAGTCTGGCTGCGCCACACCCATGGTAAGATGTACTTCCCTTTGTTTTCTTCTCCATCTTATTATTTATTGCCTCTTTTTCTTTCTCCTATTGCTTTAAATAACCGGGGAGCTCCAGAAATCCAAGATGGCCGCCAAAGGCTTGCGGCCCCATGAAGTGTTGGGCACCGCCACACGTGTTCCATGCCCATCACCTTGCGTCGTGATTTGTTATTTTGGCCCCCGCAGATTTCACTTTGTGTCTGTTTGTATCTTTGTTTTTCTTCTTTCTCTCTTTATTGCTCTCGTCATGACAGTGACGTCATCATGTTTGCTATTCAATTCCACGGCCAAACTTCAGTCTGTCACCAGCTGTCATGAGGATGGCATGCTGGGATTTGGATAAAAACACAGTGTGTACTTGTGGAGAAAAATGATATCACTTAACGGACCAATTGTCATAGTTACCACAGGTCACAACTAGCACAGGTGAGATCTTTAAAAAGATCTGTGCGGCTGGCATAGGAATACAGGTGGCCAAGGAGAAATGACACGATAAAGCCAGCAGCCACAGTCACTGGGGACACATGGCCACCGGTGCAAGAGGCGCGTCAAGGACCCCAAGAAATGGATGACATTGAGGCCCAAAGAGGCCAAAAGCGTCTCTCAGCTGCTCCATTCATGCAGAACGCCATGCTGTCTATTTGTACCACTCCATCCAAGGGCCACATGAGACCGGACCCCTGGCTGCCTGATGTCACGTCGAGTCATCTCGCCAGCTCTCCTGTACTGCATGGACTCTGCTTATATTCTGGGCACATTATCTGGAATGCCTGAATACATGGGTAGCGGCGTCCCCTCCCTGTGCTGTCAGTCTGTCTAATGGCCCGGGGGGGACATGGGGACATATTGAGCTACAATGGCACCCAGTGACCAGGCGGGGCAGAATAAACACACGAAGGCTAGAGATGCGATTTGGGGTCTTCAGTTCAAGTCTACGTAGTGAAGAGCCTGAAAGAGAGCCTAAGGTCCCCCTCTGTGATCGCCAGCGTCATTACAAGTGACATCATCACGCGCCCCTCGATCTAATATGGACCCTCGTGCCCTGGATTCAGCATCACAACAACATGAGAAGTGTGCCAACACCCTCACTGAACGTCAACTTCGCTTTGCCTAACCTCGTCTCCACTCCGTCCCCTCAGTCACTACGCCCAGTCTGCTGCTGGTCTGCTGTCCGCCTCTTTCAGGGTCTCTGCCATAAGCGTGAGAAGCGACGTCAGCCCCCCTCCGTGTGAACGTGTTTTTTTCTGCTGGGTCTCTGCATTTCTTTTCCCGTTTCGTTTACGGTCGTTACGTCCGTTGCTGGTCATGTGACACGCAGGCGCTTGACGTCTCACGATTGCCGACCCTTTCAGACGGGTGTTATGGAACGACCCCCAGTTCAGATGTCTTTTCTTTCTTTTGACTCCTTTGGCTGACCTTTCAATACGATTTTCTGATTTGTCGGCCGATTTGTGACCGTTGTGCGTCTTAATTATCGGGTGTCATTTTCTTACTACTCTTACCTCACTCGCTCAGTCGCTCAAGTCCAGTACGCCGCGTACGTCTTATGTTCCGTCTGGCTTGTACGCTGAACCGTAGGGGCGGGCTCTCCTGAGCACTGGCTCCGCCTCCAGCTCTATTTAAGGGCCCCTGCTGCTTCCACTGAAGTTTGAATATTAATTTGGGATTTGGATTCGTGTTAAATGTTTTTGAGGTGTTTTTTTTTTTTTAATAGTTTTTATAATACTTTTCCTGTTTTTCCTGTTTTTCTTCTGGAACATTTTGTTGAATAAAATTTTGTACTCTTTTGTTATTACAATACATGGTCTGTGTGTGCCAGGGGTTTTCGGTGATTTCTCTCCCCTTTTGAGTTGCGTGTTTTTCTTTTCTTTTTTATCTTTTACCTCGTGTCACTCATAATGTGGATGTGTTGGGGGCTTCATTCAGGAGAGTACAGCAGGCACAGGTTATGATGAAGCTGACTAGCTAGCCCCTCGTCCTCTTCCAGCTGGAGAACTGAGAGGTGTCCCTCAGAAGAAAAGCCCAAAACTCCTGTCCCAACAGCCGGAAGTCGCCATTCATTCCTGGGCTCAGGTATCACACTTCAAAAGACCCCAAACTGCGGTCGAGTTCCACGACTCATTTGGCCGTTTTTTTATTAGTATTGCTGATAATAAACGGGGACCTCAGGGAGACCCCAACACTTTATGCTGCCGTGTCTCATTTTTCCCACATCCTATACGGTCTCTGTTGGCCACACGCCTGCACCCTGACCGCGGGTTAAGGGTAAAGTTTTTAGGTTTCTAGGCCTCACTGGAGCTCTACGGCCAAGTTTTTTGGACTAAATCGAAAGCCCACTTGCCCAAAAGTGGAAACCCGGTGCCCCTCCCCCACCCCAAGTGACGACCCGAGGGTCTGGGTGGGCTGAATGGCAGGCCAGGTTTGATCGGGCTGAGAGGATTTGAATAGCAAATGAAGCCTGAATGAGCTCCATGAACACAAACCATGGAATTGAATTAGGAACTTGTGAGCCAGGGGGTCGGGGGGGCTACAGAAATGGGTGGCAGTGAGGACGACTTTCCCTCCTGCCCTCCTTTGGAGGTATCCTCCCCACTCTTGGTGGGCTCTGGTTGCTCGTTTCCTTTTCTCGTTGGTAGCTGTGGCCTAAAAACGTTTTGTGCTTGGGGGGTCTTGAAGCCGAGACCCTTTGGCTTTCTCAAATTTCCTCAGAACTCACAATGAGGAGGAGCCACCTTGTCCATGCCTAGCTGCTTCAGTCCTGGGCTTCAGTCAGGCACGAGGCCTTAAGGTGGGGCACGCTGGACCAGAGGGTGGCACTGTGGCCCTGGTGGGCACTGCTGCTCTTCCTCTCATGCCACACTGAAGCAGAGAGGAGAATAAACGAAATCCGAGTGAAGTGAACCTCAGGCTACTGCTCAGTGGTGAAGATCCACTCAAGGGCACACCTGAAATCACTCCTTCCCTGTGACCTGCAACTGTCACCGTGCCGAGGCCGACAGGCTCTCAAAGGCGCTATAAAGTGCTGTGTTGTAGTTCAGCTGCAGATGCCAGATGTCCCTTTACTCCTCTTTACAGTTGGTGACACATTAGCAGTCATCTCACACTCTGACTTCTTCATATTCTCTTGGCGTCTTCTATCCAAGTACTCAGTGCCCGTGGTGCCAGCTTCTAAATTGAGCGCAGAACATTTGTCTTCCCTTTCCCTCAGACTTCATCAAAGCTTTGATTGATTTTTATGATGTATTGATTGCAGGATTTGTCACACTGCTGTGAATATGGCAGGTTTATCCTATTGGGGGGGGGGCTTATCGTATTATCGGTGTCACCTCCTAGTGGCCAAGGTGCTGAATGTCACTCTTCTTCACGGCCTCAGGGGTCTCATGTCCAGAAAACATAAGAGACGGGACCACCGATAGTCAATCTGGTCCCCGGGGAGGTCAGCTGGGCTGAAGGGTCACACGTCACTGAAGACCTACGGGGCTTAATGGGGGACACCAAACACGAGCCTTAGTACTTGAGCACCCCCTGCTGGTCCTGCTAAGCCACTTGAGATGTCAAAGATGGACAGAAGACAGACGGCTACCCAGGTAAGATGGAGGCAGAAGAAGAGGGAGAGTCAGGAGAAAACTGATGGAGAGAGGGAGGAGTGTCTATCTGTCTGTCTATCTGTCTGTCTGTCTATCTATCCATCCATCATAATGTTATCCATCAGCTGGCGAAAATGATTAAAATGACACACAAAATGGCAGCAAGCCAGTCGTCCTGCTGCTCTAAGGACTAACATGTGGACACGGGAAGGTGCGGAGTTGCTCAGTGCTGTCTTCCTTTCTTTTATATAGCGCCTTTCAATAAGGGCAAACATTTTAGCAGCTTCATTTTCTTTTTCTTTCTTTCTTAATACCAAAAACAACCAAAGACCAATAATGTCTCACAAAACCAACAGCTACCTAAGGTTCGCTTTTGCTCGATCGCTTTGTTGAATCAGAGATCTCTGATGTGGGATGCAGGGGTCTTCCATCTTAGATACCCTCAGGGCAGAACTGCAGAGGCCTAAAAGGCCTGCTTCTTGAGTTGGGGGCCCAGGCTGATTCTGAGATTTTATTTTTCAGGTTCTCATGAAGCGCCAGCCCTGAGGTTACTGCCAGCTTATTTAGGGCTGGGGGCCCTAAGAGCAAAACCATAAATGGATAAAATGCTTACTAAAGCACCACGGAGAGCAGCATATAAAAGAGCAAAATGGGGCGAGGCCTCAAAATGACCCACAAAACAGCCGGCCTGGCCTCACCCATGGCAGCCGGACCCCAAACTCTACACCTGCCCACGACATAGCTTAACACTTCATATATCAAAAAGGGAAAAGAAAACGATAAAACCTACGGCATGAGAAACGAGTCTGCAAAGTGTTTTTATTTAAAAAAAAAAAAAAAAAGGAATTTAATTGGAAACAAATCAAAAATGGCAAAAATAATCTGAACATGTGAACAGGCAATTGGGATTTGCCTAAATGTAACTCAAGGCACACAAATCCCAAAGCAAAAAAACACAAACTGAAACCACAAAACAGAAGCGCAAATCTGGAATCTGCAAACAAGAGACACGATAGAAAGAAAGAAAGAAAGACGTTTGGAGAGTCTTGGCCTTTCTTTCTTTCTTTCTTTCTTTCTTTCTTTCTTTCTTCAGATGCAACGTAAGCCTATTAAATTATTCAAATGGCACACGACAAGACTGAGCCCAATCATCCCCAGTCAGCCCACTTCTATGGTGGCCAATATGTGGCGAATGGAAGGGGGCGGAGTCTACGCGGCAGCCTGCCTATTCGCTCCTTGCCCTTGTCGGAGATTCATGTCTCGGCCCCGCCCACATCCTGCTTCTCCACTCCTCTTTGGCATCAGGCTTCTGTGCCTTTTAGTGGGTCTGGTGAGCGGGCAGACTGGCACAGAAAGACCAAGCAGGACGGCAAGAAAAGGGCTGCCACTGGGAAGGTGGAATCCATGAATCTTTTCTTTTCTTTGTCATTGTGACCCTCGCTGCCCTTCGGCTTTCACACTTCAAGTGTCCTTCACCTCACGTCTGGATTATGACAGTAGGAGTGAATTTCCATCAATAACACAGGAGCGTATCCATCTGTCCAATTTCTGTCTTTGCTTTCTGCCAGTGTGTATGCTGGCACTACTGGGCATCAACCCTGCATGCGCCCACACGTGTTCACGGAGGTGCTGCCTTCAAGTTTGTGTTTCGGGAGTGACCCCCACAAACATGGGCATAGGTGCTTGAATGGGTTGGGGTGGGGTGGGGGTCCGCTCCTGTGTGCCCCCCCCCAACATAATGACGATCAGTTAAGCAAGGTTTCCATTTCTCGACTGAACTTTAATTCTGATTTCCAAACAGGCAGGCAAGGAGTTAAATGGCACCGCTTAATAAAATGCAACTCCAGCGACCCTCACTCAGCGCCATTCGTCATCATCCTCGGGTGACAAGGAGGGCCGTCCACTCCTGGGGTCCTTACTGCGTGTTATGAATTAAAGTGCTTCATTTTAATGACACTTGCACAAGTGTGCTTTTTATGATATGGAACTTTATTGAGCTTCAAAACTAAAAGAAAAGCCCCCTTCAGTGCTATTTAGCGGGCCGATTTATTTATTTCATTTTGGTTAATGCTTTTACGCGACGCAGCCTGCCTGCTTTATCATTAAGTGATATTCATTCCAGATTGAAAAAATGGATTTGCATGAGGCACTTTAGAGAAGTAGAGCGGAGCAGAGGTGAGCGGCGGAAAACACATCTGCGAGGTGAGGGACGTAATATGGAGGAAGATGCAGCGACTGCTGCCTACGTGCCAGCACGTGACTATGTGGGATGCTGTCCAGGTGGGCCCGCACGTATTGGGGGGATGGCACAGGATGAAGGGCTGGCAGCAAGGTGGGCTGAGGGCAGGTGGGGTGCGCTGGTGGGAGCGAAAACGCTGTGGAGGACTGTATGACATTTCCAAGCCAAGCCAGCAGGTGGCACTGTAACTGGATTTGCTTTCACAAGTTGGTCAAAGGGCCAGCAGAAGCCACTAGAGGGAGGACAAGGTGACGAAGGTGCCACCTCAGCTCCTCCACTGCTAAACTGACAAGATCAGTGACGGCTGAAGGACCTCGTCTATGTGAGAAATCAGCACAAGAAACGAGAAAACCACAAAATAAAGAGGGTCTGCAGCAGCCAGCGGGGTCAACACTCGACACGGGCGCGCAACTCTTCATGTCACCAACCTGAAACGTTCAAACCTCAGCCGCTCACAGATGAAGTGGCACATAAGGACAACGAGAGTCAGGGGTGCCTGAAGGGACTGACGGGGAAAACGCTGTGGTGCCCCCTGCTGACCTGGTCAGACACAGACCCCCGCTGTCCTTGTGCTTGTGTCCATCACACGCGCCTCCCGGCGCCCTCTAGTGATGAGTCACCAATCAGAACGCAGAACACTGCAGAGAGCCCGCCCCCTCAGCTGTCATTCGTGAGCGTGTTTTAGGTGGGTGGGTCATGTGACCGACATAAAGAAAGAAATCAAAAGAGCAAAGACAAATCGGGTCTGGTGGCACAAGTGATCATTACGCTCACACTGGCATCACTTACTTATACGGGGGGGTCACGTTTTTCTTTTTTTATCTGCGTATTTATTTATTTGATTCCTCCCAGGCTATTCCTCCATGAGCTCCGCAGGCGACATCCGCTAGTGGGCCGCTCGGGTGGGGTGGGGGTCGCTCAGACATACGCGAGGTGGGACGGCGTGAGACGCTGACACCCCCCCCACACACACACACACACACACACAGCGATGGACCTTGGGGGGGGGGCACAAAGGGAATAATTGATTTCTGCTTCACCCCAAAGCCCCCAGTTTTGCCTAATTTCACTTTTTTGGCCACTTGAATGAAATGCTCAGTCTGTCAGTCTGTCTGTCTGTCCAGACTCAGAAAAACAACAAAAAAGAAGAAAAACAGTGGGATTCATGAGGAAAAGAAAGTGAGAAAATGGAGCTGACGATGTGGGGGCGGCAATTGAGTGCTTGAGAGAGACGGCGAGAGAGGAAGAAAATAAGAGAGTGAGAGCAAAAGAGAAAGAAAGAAATGAGCGAGGGGGATAGAAAGAGGGAGAGAAAAGAAAGGAAAGAGCAAGACAGAAAGAGAGAGAGAGAGAGAGAGATCGAGGAAGAGTGAGAGGAAAGAGTGCAGAAAATAGTGCGAGAAAAACAAACAATATGTGAGAGGAAGAAAAAGAGAGAGAGAAAGAAAGGAAGTGCAGGGCAAAGAGCGCCGGTGAGGGGGCAGAGGGGTGAGAATTTCATTGGGCAACGAGTGGGTGACCTTTCCAAATGTCCACCTTTGCGGGCGTTGAGACCCCATTGAGCTGAAAAAGATGAACCTGAGCCCCCCATGCCCACCCACCTCACCGTAGGCATCACAAGCATACAGAGCGTCTGCCAGTCAGGTGCTGCTCAAACGGAGGGCTGCCATCTGTTCTGCTGGCGGCGTCCCACGCTCTCGAGGGTCATCTGCAGCCCCAGGGTATATAGCGCCTTACAGCAGGAGGACACAGTGAGCCGCACAGCTCACTACTACACCCGACAACATCTATCCATCCGTCCACCTATTTTTTGAACCCTCTTCAGCCAACTGGCAGCTCATTGCGGCGGCATCAGGGGTGAGGCAGGCACAGCCCTGTAGGGGGCGCCAGTCCAAATCCAAAATCCAAGACAGTCCAGTTGCCCTTTGGCCGTCTCCCAGCTCAGCAGGCTTTGTGCTCCAAATACTTTCAATTCCTTCCAGATGACAAACTCTTTCAGGAAAATCCCAGATTCCGATACAAATTCCCAAAGCCTGCACTTCCAGCTCATCTGAAGGCCAGCAACAGAGCACAATGCCAGCGGATGAGGCTCCACTAACTCGGGTGGTCTGTGAGGGGTTATTTAAATAATAACAATTAGGATGGCACTTCTAGCAGCTTCACCAGCCTGAAACCGGCCTGCTGGGCTCAGAAGTCCCCCTAAGAGTCAAGCCGAGGACCCCCACGTAGTCCAATAAACAAATACTGGCACCGCGCCGCCACATGCCCACCGACCCGGCCACCTTTTGACCTTCCTGACATTTTGTTACCTTTAAGCCTCCAAATTTTGTCAAGCTGTGCAATCACTGAAATAAAACTTCAATCAGCAAACAATAAAGGAAAAGAAATAAAAAAAGCCTAAAATGGCTTAAAAAGCAAACGCCAAAGCCAACGCGCTTCACGCCGACAGCATTAGCCTTTCAGTTTCAAGTTTTTGCCAGCCAAGGCGCAGGTGCTCTTTTCATTTTCATCCCCCTTTGCCACCAAAGGCTCTTTTGTATTTATGGCTTGGCGCTCAGCTTCAGGCGCGAGTTCAGAGCTCACCAGCGTCCCGTCAAGTGGCGGCCCCCCGAACTCAGCGAAGCAGAAGGCATATCGAGCATCAGAGTGACCCCCCGAGGCCTCCCCGAATACTCTGAGCCCTGTGTTCTAAGACGGGCGTCTAGCACCCCCTGGCGTGTGCCGCTGTCACAGCAGGATGCCACCTTACACCTTCCAGGGTGATTTCTAGAGGTTTAGTGTGCTGCCTGCAGAGCGGGTGAGGTCTGGTGGGCAGCATCTGGGCAGAAGGCAATCCGTTCGCAAACCCACTGGCAGGACTTCTCTAGCTCTGGGCAGAATTGGGAAAATTCTAGAAGATGCTACTTAAACTCTGACTGCGTCACAAACATGCTAATTATCTCAAAGTGAGGGGGGCATTCTGGGAGATGGCGGAGAAACAAATCAAAAACCTTCACTTTTCAAGGAGGATTGATGTCCACCAGAATGGCTGAGCCGGGACATGAAGATAATTAAAGCACGGGCACAGGTGAGTGTAATGAACCCACCAAAGCAGTGCCATCTGGGCAGGCTGACACCCAACAGTACCATGACGCTCAGGCTCATGGGGCCCGGATGAGATTCAGTGCAGCCCCCTGAACCAAGTGTGCCATTGTACTCGCCACCCGAGTCTGAGATGCTGTGCCAGGATGACAATTTCTAGAAGCTCCATTTCTAGAGACTCCATGCCATGTTTTTCCCTGAACAATTTGTATAAACTGCTTAAGAAAAAAAATAATTCACTGCAAAGCACCCGTCCCAGCGAGGGGGCAAACATCGACCATGCGAGCAGATGGACAGTAAGCCGCCCGACATGTGCATCAGGCCGAGAGACAAGTGAGCTGTGAGGGGGAGAAGTAAATGAGCAGATGGCAACACACCCCAAAGACCGGGCAGGCACTGGGGTCACGAGATGTGGGGGGACCACCACCCACCTACGAGGAAATTTTCAGACGTCGTTCTACTTTCACCCACAGCTCACATTTTTGTCCACACTAGCCAACTGGCTATTCAGCTCCAAGTGGACTTCAAGAATATGTTTGATGCCCCAGAGCTGAAGTTTGGACCAGGGTTCAACAGCTGAGGCGGAGCTGGCGAGGCTCATGGGAAGGTTCTACCAATGGAGCGTCTGGTGCTCTCATGTAGACCATCAGCCCCTTGAAGAACACGAGATCAACCCTCACCTGCTCATGTCAGGATGTGAAGAGGCTACAGACAATCGCGCTGTGAGCGCAGACCTTGGCACACGGGATCAAATGGTGACATCGCTCACTGCAGGTAAGTCGGCATCACGGGCCATTGAGGAGATTCAAAGATGTGCCCTTAGATTACAGACTGTGAAAAGACCCCTCGCAGCACACGTACATCCGATGATATCCAAGATATCGAGCGTCAGGGACTCACATCGCTCTTCGGGGACGACACTGTCACAATGATTCACGTCTAGAGTATGAAGTACCTCGCTCGACAGGAGGTGGCCACCGTGTCAATTATCAGATACTCACATCACTCACTGGGGATGAGACGAGATCACAGACTGGTAACGAGTCACAACCATTTACATCTAAAGTATTAGCAACATTAAAAGCACCTCACTCTACGGGAGACGACCGTCGTATGACGTATCAAATTCATCACTCATCGAGGATGTGACAGACCACAGACTACCGAGGGGTCACAATCATCTGAGTACTAAATACAGAACAAGCAACTCGCTCTATACGAGACGGTCACGGTGTAACTCATCAGATACTCACATCACTCACTAGGGGTGAGACGAGATCACCCTAACCCTAACCCTAACCCTTCATGAGTCAGCACATTGTATGTCTAGAGTATTAACTCGCTCTACAAGACACAACTGTGGTATGAAGTATCGAACACTCACATCACTCACAGAGGATCACAGACTACTGCAGAGTCACAACGACTCACTTACGAGTATTAACTACAGAAGAATGACCTCACTCTACGGGAGACGACCGTCGTATGACGTGTCAAATTCATCACTCATCGAGGATGTGACAGACCACAGAACATGTATCAGTCATAACATTTTAGAGCTACATCATAAGTACCACACTCTAAATCAGATGACCGCCATATGATGTATGGAATTCATCACTCATCAGGGAGACGAGATCCCAGACTACCGAGGAGTCACCACCATCTTGAGTACCGACTACATTTAAAGCACCTCACCCTGCACAGCCTCACCACAGTATTAAATATCGAATACTCACATCACTCATCGGGAACGAGACAGTCACAGCGATTTACATGTAGAGTATCAGCTACAGAAGAAGCACCTCGCTCTGCAGGAGATGAAGTATCAAATACTCCCATCACTCACTGAGATCACAAACTACTGAGAAGTCACAGCGATTTATGTCTCGAGTACCAAATACAGAATAAGTACCTCACTCCACATGAGATGACCGTCGTATGACATGTTTAATACTCAAATGACTCATCGAGGATGAGACGAGATCACAAACTACCGAGGAGTCACAGCCATTTACGTCTAGAGTATGAACTATAGAATAATAAACACTTCACGCTACATGACGAGATCACGGTATCTCTAGATCTCTCTATATAGATAATCCAACATCTGTCCGTCTGTCCGTTTTTCAAGATAGAACTACTTCACGGATTTAGATCGGGTTTTTTTTTTTTTAATAATTTGCTGGAACATTGTGGTTCATTTTGCGACTTCTCTCATTGCGCTAAGTAACAGAGTTCGGTTGTGACAGCAATTTATTCGTGCGAATCTGAGAGACAGGGGGAGGGGGCCGGGCGGGGTCCTCCTCACTCACGTGCCAGTCTCAGGGCGTATCTTACCTCCATTTATCGAGCAAATGAGAGGACTACTTCACCGATTGACATCGAGGGTTTTTTCCTATAATTTGCTTGAACATTCCAGTTGATCCAGAGTCCGCTTACGGTACCGATTTATTTGTACAAGTCCAAGAGAGATGCAGCGGGCTGAGGGGAAGGGGCGGAGCCTTCCTCGCTCACTCACTCACGCGCCAGCCTCGGGGTGTTCCTCACCTCCGCTTAGCTAGCGAACGATAGAACTACTTCACTGATTTAGATCGTGTCGTTTTTTCCTATAATTTGGTGGAACATTCTGGTTGATTTTGCGACTTCTCTCATTGCGCTAAGTATCAGAATTTGCTTGCGGCACCGATTTATTTGTGCGAATCCGAGAAAGATGCAGCGGGCCGAGCCTTCCTCACTCATGCGCCGTGTTCCTTACCTCCATTTAGCGAGTGAACGATAGAACTACTTCACAGATTTAGATCATTTTGTTTTTTCCTATAATTTGCTAGAACATTCCGGCTGATTCTGCGACTTCTCTCATCGCTCTAAGAATCGTAGTTCACTTGCAGGAGTGATTTATTCGCACCAATCCGAGACAGAGTCTGCGGGCCGAGGGGAGGGGGGCGTGTGACGTCAGGAGTGGGGAGCCGGGCGGGACCCTCCTCGTTGTCCTGTTTCACTAAATCGTAGGCGGAGCAGCAGGGCACGGCTAGTGCCTTATAAAACAACAAAACCTCTGGCGTCCATTTGTGGCCGGGCGTAATGTTGTTTGACTTCCACAAGACGGCTGGAATATTAAATGAGCAAAGGCGATAAGACGCACAAAGAACGAGGAATGTGGGGGTCAGCATGTCCGGCGAACTGAGGTTCCTGAATACACAGCGTGCTCGACACCGATGGACTTGCTATTGCGCCTGTTGCACTACACCAGCAGGTAGCTGCGCTCCTAAACGATAAAATGGGATGAGTCAAGATCAGAGTCGCGTATTGGAGTACTAACTGCAGAATTAGTACGTCGAGAGGAGCACAGGCTAAAGGATCAAATACTCGCATCACTCATCAGAAACAAGACAAGGGCACAGACTCGCGAGGAGTCACGACGAGTATTCACGACATTCGAGCGCCTGACCGTACACGACACGATCTCAGCCGACTCATCAGGGATGAGGCGAGACCAGAGGCTGCCGAGGAGGAGAGGAGAGTATGAACTTCATTAAAATCATCTCACTCTACACGACACTCGTGTCACAAAATGAGATCGTAGGCACCGGAGGAGCTTCAGCGATCTTACGTTTAGAGTATAAAGTGCAGCACAAACGTCTCAGTCTCCATGAGACGACCACGGAGTAAAGCGCCAGATACTCGCATCACTCGTCGAGCTCAAGCGGAGACCACAGACCGCCGAGGAGTCACGTCGATTTACGTCTAAACCTCCTCGCTCTACACGACATCCCCGCGGTATAAAGTATCGAGTGCTTATATCGCCCATCAGGGATGAAACGAGATCACAGACCGCTGTGGAGTCGCAGCCAGCCGTCTTTAGGGCAGGGGCTTCAAAAAGGCACCAGACAGGACATGAGACCCCCGTGATATCGAGCTTGACGTGGCTCGTGGAGATTACGGAGTCTTAACTACAGCATAAACAGCTCACTCTACACGAGCTGACAGCAGTAGAACGTATCAAATACTCGCGTCACTCATCAAGGTCGAGATCACAGACCACTTAGAGGTCTCAAAGCTTCACGTCTGTGGCATCGACTGCAAATGAAAAAAATGAAATCCCCCAGGCTCTACGTGAGACGAGCTGTCCATCTCACAAACTGACGATGTGATAGTCCTGACAGCGGGCACCCTGTCCACCACCCCGTCGGGTATTGTCGCCCGGCTACAGGGCTTAGAGCAATGACGCTGAAGATGCATCTCCTTACCTTGGGCAGAGGGGGCGATGTTGCTCAGCGCAATCACAAAACTCCACAGTATCCAGAGTGCCAGGGCCATCCTGTGGGTGCGGTCGGGTCTCGGCGTCCTCACCATGGCAAAGTCGAGTCGATCCACCAGACTCCTCCGTCTACAGTTAACAGGATATCTGGAGCCTAGGAGGAAGAACAAGAGCAAGAGGAAGAGTCACCAAGGGGCCATCACAACAACTTGCACTTCATTCAAGCGAGAGAGCAAAATTCAACCAGTTTGTTTGACCTAAAATGTCATGAGACTTCAGTGTCATCAAATGAAGTGTCCCCGAGACCCCACGGAATAGTCAAACTGAAAACTCTGCTTCTCGGAGAACATTAAGAGTACCATCGGAATAATGGGAATCCTGATCTCTGAGCCCAAACCAACGTGATGACTGAGACGTCATTTACAGCACACGAGTGGTTGACAATCTCCATAACGCATGTCATCCATTTGAGCTCCGTTCGTCATCTCAGTTTAGATTCCATTTGTCATAGTAAAGACCCCGGCCCACTGGGCCACCCCGACGTCTATCCTGTTATCTCTGAGTTTAACCCTCTTGAAGCCTTGTTTGAAATGTCAGCCCCTCTTGTTAACAGGCATTGAATACCCAAGGAAGGCGCTTATCGGGGCACTGCCCTCTAGTGGCGGCGCGTATGAACTGCACACTTCTGGCCCTCGATCCGCTGGCCAAACTGTACAGTTGTTGTTAACCCTGCAGATTTCATTTTATTAGAAATCGTGTCTGTTGGTACTCACGGAGACCCACTCAGCGTTTTATATAGTGCCTTTCATAGTGAAGCACCTGTCAGAATGTCCTAACTCACTCTGTATTTCATATCTGGCTTTCACTGCAGTGACATGTTGCGTGTTGATTAGCACAAGCAAGTCCAACTTTCACTGCACTCTGTACTTGCGACAGCTGATTTTATAGCGCCTTTCACCTCTCTCTCACTAATCCTGCCACCAGAGGGCAGCACTCTGTTGCATGGTGCTCAGCATGTGTTACTCAGAGATCCCCCAGGCTCTGTACACGTGACAGTCAGGACCCCCTAAACCTGTAATTGGCTGGCTGGCTGAATGATGTGAGACCCCCCCTCCATGTGGCTGAAGTGTGTGTGAGTCATCTGGGCGTAAACCAGCTGGGCATGCTGGGGTGCCCTGCCTCTGCAGACCAACACCCCTAAACTTTGAGCTCATTTTCCTGTCCTCCTCCCGCTTGATGCATGCGTATTCTCCTGTTTCCTTGTTTCTTTATTTCCTCAATGCTGCCTCACACTGGACACTCAGAACAGGACTCTGACACCTCCATGTGACCAGCGCTATATAAAACTCAACTGAACTGGTAAACCCCAAAAACAATCAGAGTGGTGCGTGAATGTAAGACCGCGAGCAGGTCTGGCAGCTAATCAATGTGCAGTACGGCTGGCGGGCCTGCAGGTATTTAAAGCAGGAGGGCTCTTTGCAGCACAGCGGTGAGCCATCCTTTCAGCCTGACATTATCAGAGCTCGCACCGCGGGAGACAAATCTCTCCGCGCTAACGGCGAGCTTGGAGTGAAATCACATCCGAGGAGCACGGGCTGCAGAGGGGACCGACGGACGTGCCACCCATGGCCGCCAGGGGGCAGCCCCACTCAGACATCCTGGAGACTCAGGGCTGAGTGCCTTCACGAAGACTGGCATTGACTCCACACCCTGTTCTATGGCACAAAAATACATGCCACCTACAGGCAGCAAGGAGCTGTAACCCTCTGTCATTATGTATGTTTGACTGGAAACTGAGGGCTGAGTGACTTCACGAAGACTGGCATTGACTCCACCCCTCGCTCTATGGCACAAAAATACATGCCACCTACAGGCAGCAAGGGGCACTCCTGTTCTACCACCACGAGTGCTTTATAGGAGATTTGGGGCTCATAAAGCATGTCATTGACTTCACTGTCGGCTCTATAGGACCTACAGACAATAAGGGGCGGTCCTCCTCCTCTCGATTAACGGCGGTCCCCCTTGTGTGTGTTTTATTGGTGATTCAGGGACGAGTGACCTCACAAAACCTGTCATTAACCCCGCCCCCAGCTTCAGCTGGCCTCAGCCCATTTCAATGCAGCACACAGGGCATGCGCCACCTACAGGCAGCATATGGGAATTGTCACCCATTTTATGGGAGATTCGGGGCTGAGCCTGGCACTGACTCCACCCCCACTACTATGGCACAGTGAAGGGACAAACAGAAAAGTCTGAGGACTGGAGTAGGAGAGGAAGGAGCAAAAAACATAAAGCAAGAAGGTCTCAGAGGCAGAACAATCAAAAGTACCAAGAACAGCAAACCCAACAACAAAAGCAAATACAAACCTGAAAGCCCTGACAGACGGGGAAAAAGTAAACGCACTGTCGAGCTTTTGTAACTCTTTCAGAATCTTGAAAGCCAGGAATAGTGGGATGGTGAATTAAATAACAATGCACCGACGACGTCAGACGTCATACACACATGGAGGTGACATGTCACAAGTCTCTGCGCATAGGACAGTAAGAGGATGTCATAACTTACAACAAAGCATCCATGGCAATGAGGCGAAATGCACAAAGTGGTGACACAGTGATGTCACAAAAATGCCAAAAAAAAAACAACAGCTTGAAAGACAAAAGAAATACAAAAAAATACCCCCAATAATATTATATTATAGATAGATAGATAGATAGATAGATAGATAGATAGATAGATAGATAGATAGATAGATAGATAGATAGAAGAGGAAACAACCTCAGGCCTTTTCTGTACCATTCAGGCCTTTCTTGAGCTTTTGAAAGTTGCTAGGCAACCAGTGCAGATGGGCGGGGCCATGAGGAGAGAGAATGAGAGAGAGAGGTTGAGGGGGTGGAGTCAAAACCTAAACTTGACCATGTGGAGGACATGAATGAAGGATATAATATAATATAATATAATACTAGCTGTGCTACCATGTAATGTGGGTTAAAGTCTAAATAATCAACGTAGACCTCAGGGTTAACATATGCAGTGCATCATCTATTAAATTGAATAATAAAATGCACTGCATTGGTCATTCCAACAGATGGCACATCACAAACATCTGTAGTAATAAAATACATCATGACAAATGTTTCTGATGTGCCATCTGTTGGAATGGCCAATGCAATGCATATTTCTCTGTTAAATACCATTTGGTATTGGATTCATAGAAGCAGTGTTAATGTTTGTGATGCGCCATCTATTAAAATGACAAATGCAATGCATTACAGTACTAGAAATATTTGTGACGCGCCATCTGTTGGAAGGACAGAATCAAGGCAGCCAGATGGACACGCAGACACATGTGCTTCTGTTAAGCTGCATAACATACTATGTCCGATGTTTCCCGTATGCAGTCTGCATGTTCTCCCCGGGCCTCCCACAGTCGTCCGACATGCTTATGCTCCTTACTTATATAGCACCTTTTCCCCCATAAAGCCCGTGGCACAGGTCAGCTCTGCTGCTGTAGTTTATGGCACCTTTCCTGGGCACCAGGCCAGTAGAGGAAAAAGAAACGAATAGCAAAGTCAGCCGCTTGAGAGCTCTGAAAGGCAGAGAATGGAATTCACAGAAATCCCGAGCTGGGATTTGAAGGATGAAACTAAAAAAGAATAAAAAATGATGAAGGATGTGTAGTTAGGCAAAGATTTGTTATTAAAAATGTGCCAAAGTGGAATGTTTAGATTGCATGCTGGCAGGAGGATGTGTGATATTTCATTAGTCACCGCATTTGAATTGCTGACACCTAAAACAACGAAGCCCCTGTGCCGCCGCCGCCGCCTCACATTTCCTGGAATAGCACGGCGAGTTTCCGCCTCATTCTGCGGAGGAGCAGACGTCTGAACTTTGGGAGGCTCACAAGCACACAAAGGAGGCGAAACACAAAGCGGAAATGTGCGTTTGCTTCTTCTTCTTCTTTTTTTTCCTCCTCTTAGCGGGCACGCATGGCGCAGTGTGGGGCGGCCTGCCTTCTCGTGCCGTCACGTTCTCGCAATTCGCGGCCTTTGATTTGTGGCACTTGAGCCTGAATGGCACTGAGCAGAATACAAATGGCTCTGGTCGTCACATTAAAATTATTCAACTCTATACATCATTAACTTGGGACCCAAGGTAGCAGAATTCCATTTTCATGTTAAAAAAGATCGATACAGAAAACGTAGAGTGGAATTACAACAATATGTGGTGCGATGTGGGCGAGCAACACCACCACTGCCACCACCAGCACCGAAGTAGAGGGTCCAGGGTGGCACGCTGCAGAATGGGGCCACCACTCCAGGGACAAGCCAGGATTTGGGATATGCTGGGGCACCTGGGACTGCAGCACATGGCACACGATGGGACCCCAAAATTTGGGACACTGTGGGGCCACAGTACACCTGAAAAACTGGGGCACCTGGAGCATGGTGAGGCCACACGACATGGAACACACGTGGGCCGCAGCTCAAGAGACACTAGGGGACCAACACACACCTGGCATACCGCTGAACAGAGGGCACCCAACACTGCAACATACGAGGGGCTCTGGGGATGCGAAACAGCTTGTGGGACACTCTGGATCAAATACATTCCTGACACAGCTGTCACGTATTGGCACATGGGGCACTCTGGGACCCCACAATATGGGGCACACTGGGAACACAGCACACCTGACACCCCGAGGCCTCACCTTGCACAACACTGCGGGGCCCCAGCACAGGGGACATCATGGAACCCCACAACATGGGACACACTTGGGCCAAAGCTCATGAGACATTGGGGGACAAAAGCACACCTGACATACCATGGAATGTGGGGCACACGTGGGGCATCTGGGACTAAAGTCCAGGGGACAGAATGGGACCCCATAACGTTGGATACACTCAGGGACACAGCACAATAGCACCAGTCAGGGGCTGTGACACAAGGGGCACTTGGGGGCATCTACTGTCTGTTTGTCTGTCTGTCCATTAGATGCCATCAGATGCGTCTATTATATAGTGCCTTTCACGTCCATCTCCTGTATGTTGATTGTTTTGGACTCTTTCTCATGACCCTCCCTCAACAGACCCTTTAATGAATCAGTTCTAAATATCTGTACCCTCATACTTTTTTCAGGTGCCCCCCAAACTCCAGCTCCTCCTGACAGACCCCTGAGGGGTCTTGATGGCTCTCCTCGGTACACAAACTCATTTCCGTGGCTCTACTGACCCGTTTCATTAGCCACCTGCGTCACATTGGACCTTGGTGAAGGTTTCTTAAGATCGATGCAGTGTGACATGCTGCCTGTGGACCCCAAGGGCAGTGACCAACGGGTGTATCTCTGCTGTCATCCTAATGCCACCGTTGGCCCTCAGAGTTCTGCCTTCTTCTGTCGTTTATCTTACGCGTCTGTTTGAAGCTGGAATGTACAAATCAGAGGAGCTGCTAACCAACATGGCAACATCACGGCCGACCTCGCAGATCTGATCGATAGAAAAGCCCCCTTTATGACTTCTTATGTCACCGCATGTGCCACGCCAGCCTTACAACGATGGACTGCAGCTGTCACAGCAGGGGGACGTCACCAAATGTTCTTGTACCCAAGACGGACGACAAGCCCTCTCTGTGATTTCTGTGAATTGTGGACCCGGCGGGTCCAGTGTTCTGCAGTCCAGTGCCAGTGTAGGCCTGTGCCTGCCCACCTTACTCATTGGTAGCTTAGCCTTTGAGTTTTTTCCAAATGATAATTGGCTGATGCCTCCCTTGATTAAAATCTCCGTCAGTTGTAAACTTAGAGCTAAACTGGCAGCGCCAGTTTTAACACCAATTCATTTAACTCTTAATTACCCTTTAAAGGCGCACCCATGGATAATAGAGCCTACGATGAACGTCGACATCGCGATGCTTAGAAACCTGAAATTGCGCCAAGCACTGCATGTGATGCCTGCTGACGTGAGGGGAGCAGGACGTGCGCCAGCGAGGTCTCGGTGACAGACCCTGTAAAGTTTTAAGAAAACCAAACTTGCCCGAGTCTGATGTTGGCCCCGAAAATGTCGTGATGCCCCCAAAGGAGAGTGAAAACCCCACTGCCAGCTGTGCCAACTTTAGTGATGGGTTTGACACCGATAACAATTATTTCACTGTGCTGGGACATCGACGATCACACCGCTGCTGCCGAAGGATCGGACCGCTCATGAGATGTTCACGGACCACCAACCCGACCGCCACTGAAGCGACCGACTTCAGTTACCGCCGACAAGGAACGCAATTTGGCACAACAGATAACAGGATGAGATTTGGGCATTTGGGGGATAATCGACTTGAGGGCAGACTCAGGCCATGTCCACACTACGACTTTGGCATTTCAGAACAGGTTTTCTCCTTTTGGCCCCAAAACCCCAGCATTTTAAACCCCCATAAATGCAGACTCAGTATTGGAGTGTGGAGGGCCGGAAACCCCACTCTGATTGGTGCACACTGCCCTGCTCGATACACCATCTCATTCCTGATTGGTCAGGAGCTGCGACCGTTGTGCCGCTTAACAGAATCCATCGAATGTACAGTTTCAACTGTCTGAATGCGGCCCAATGTGCGCCAAAGGTTGTGATAAATCCCGTAGCCGCGGGTGTAATTAGCCCTTCAAGGAGGGCACTTGCATGCCCAGGGTTGGCAAATGTCTACATCACCTGCGTTCTCGGTCCATAAGGCTGGAGATCAATTTCATTTAAAAACACCGTCCTGAAATCAGAACACAGCAGCCTAGACGTGGCCTCGGAGAGCAGAAATGAGTGCAACGGGTTAGCGTATGGAAATTACGAGGAAAGACAAGTCGGCCATTTGCTGTTATTTAATGTCACTGGTCAGAATGACAAGAGGTGTCATTTGGGCGTCTGTACCTTGAGATGAGCAGGTATTGTCACACATCGCATCCAGAGATAGGAGTTTATTGTCATCGTTTGTAAGCGGATTTAAAATTAGCGCTAAGAAAAATTTGTTAACCTAGACGAGCAAAAAAAAAACGAAAAAAAAAATAGATGACGACGCAGTTAATGTTGGAATGACTGGACTTGTAAAATATTAAATTAAAATGAACGTTAACAGTAAAATAAAGCAACCACGGGCCACCTTGTGACAAATCAAATAGAAGGATGATAAAGGTACAGCATAACAGACACCAATGTGTAAGACACTATATAATATAGATAGATAGATAGATAGATAGATAGATAGATAGATAGATAGATAGATAGATAGATAGATAGATAGATAGATAAGGCAGTATCTAATAGATCGAACCTTCTGCTCCTGAAATGACTCAACTGAATACACAGAAGGACAAAATATGACAAAGTCCACGCGATGGAGGGGGGCTGTTTTTTGCTGTGGCCGAAGCCCCCCTGCCGGCTTCCAGCTCATTGTGATGTTCACTTCATTTTTATGGAGCTAACAGACTGCAGCCATTGATGAAGCGGATGTTGATATTCCCCGTCTTGAGCCTCCAGATCAATTGCTGGCATTCAGATTGTCTGATTGGGGATGCCAAGCGCGCCCTCAGGCCCAGGACTGACTCAAACTACAGGGAAGGTTCCAGTGACAAAGCAAACCAATGAAATTCTACCGTTGAAAATAAAAATCCAGCTAGTGAAAGTTGGCAATAGTAAGCTCAGGTTCTGCATGGTAATTCCACAACGTTGCCAAAGTTAATCCGCTTATCCCATAATGATCCACACTTACAGACCTGCATTGGCTCAAGCGAGTTCAAAAATTGGATGGACAGTTGAATGGACCAATCGAATGCACCGCTAATGAAAGTCACCTTTCCATTTTATGAACCCATTTTAAAAAAAAAAGCCAATTATGGGGGCACAGGTTATTATTATCCATGTGGACAAACCAATCCCCCCAAAACAAGCCGGAGCCTGTGCCCACCCCATGTCTGTGTGAGGTTTTCCGGCCACCGCTGTTGATGCTAATTGAGAAGTACAAAGTTGCCGGGGGATGCCGTTCTACTCAGGAGTCTCCCCTGCCCAGTGGTGCCCGATTGGTTTTGGCCCAGCAGGACCCTGAACCGAAATAAATTGCTTTGCAAAGGCGAGTGTTACATTAGCTCAGGGCTAACATTTCAAAAACATCTAAAACTGAATTATCGGCTCTCCATCCATCATTCAAACCCGCTTATCCAGAACAGAGTTGTGAGGAAGATGGAGCCGACCCCAGTAAGCATCGGGTGAAATGTCAAAAAAATAAATAAATAAATATAAAGATCCCAGTTAACACGTTTAGCCATAGATAAAAGAAAAAGAAATGACACCACAATCCATATTATTATCTCACAGAAGTTGTCACATTTTTAAACAGTAAAAGCCACCGCTTATTCCTTTCGACATTAATGTATTTTGTGACACCGCTATGTCCAGTCGGAGTGTGGAGCCTCTCCCCACAGCGGTAAATCACAATGGAAGAGTCAGAGTGGACTATAGGCTTTCATTCATGGGGGTCCTTAGCAGTGTGTGTGTGTGGGGGGGGGGGTCTTAAATAACTCCACTGTCCCTCGGTCATTGTTTTTTTCTTTATATGAGGGATAGCCGTAAGTACCCCGCTGTCTGACGTACATCCCTACAGGGTGAAAAGACAACCTGAATGCTTACCCACTTCAAAGCAGCTTGTTGCGCCCCTGGCCTTGACAGACCACTTTGACTCATCACTGAAGGCACCCTGGAAGTATAAAAAGGAATCCGAGTATCGGGAAAAGCCAACCGGAACACAAAGAAGTGGGCATTAGACCGGGTCACCGGAGATGGGCGGCACCCACGCCTCTCACCACTGAAATTTAACAACGCATAAACAAACGCTGCTTGCCATTAAAGCGATTTCACAAATGTTGACATTCCGCTATTGTCGCAAAGAGATCATCATAATGAAATATAGGAGATTCAAATAACCTGCATTTGCGGCGACAGGGCATCGCTTCAGCAGTCGCTAATCTGACTTCGGGTTCAACGAAGGGCTGTGGATTTCGTATTTGGGACTTGTTACCCCACCGCTGAATCTCGACCAGGTTGTAGGCGGGCACATCCATTAGTCGGGCCTTTTTATTCAGCCATTTCTCTTTTGGATTTCGCACCCTTTTAAAGTAAAGCTGTGCTGAAGTGCGACACTGCGCGTGCGCACGCGCTCGTCCAAGTTCTAACTTTTACAATGCGTGTGAGTGCGCGTGCGCGTGTTTTACGTCACTGCCCTCCGCCTCATTATCTGCATTTATTCAAATCATAAGATTTGGCTTCTCATGGTTGAAGGCCGTCTGACTGAATGAAGGAGCAGGCGCGTCCAGATAGAGAGTTCGTGAAATCACACGCGACGGCACGCACCGGGGGGTGGTCTCTCGGTTTGATGAGCGGCAGAAGCGCTCAAGTGTGTGTCAGGCTGACCTACTTTAATTGAGCGCCACACATTCCCCGCATGCTCCCCGCTCCCCGGCAGGTTAACTTCGGTTTGCTGTCTTCAGCCCCGCACACTTTCGACACGGCGATCGCTTTGACCTTTCCGCCGCTTCTGGAAGAATCCGTGCGGAGAGAACGCGGAGCAAATTGAAGAGAGGAATGATATCGAGGCAACCTTTCTCATCAATGCCTAAATGCACAATTGAATGCTCCACTGTGCCTTCATCACTCGCCGGCCGAGACCCTCCAAGCCTCCTGGGCACCCGTGACCCCCCCAGGTAAAGATAGTCAGTTCACGTAGGCACTGAACGCCTCGCCTAATCCACGGGTCTGTCATCCTTTAGCGGCTCTTAAGGAGACGAAGGAGCATCGCAGCCGACTGACGCCCATTAGCGAATCTTCTAATAAGAAGCAAACGCTTGGCGACTTAAGCATCAGGAGCATGAAACGGGGCTCGGTGAGGGTCACACCGTGAGGCACATGCGGAAGGGGGGGCTCCGAATAATAAAACATTGTGGGACACTGTTCATCATCCTCATCGTCGTCGTAATCATCTTAATCTGAACTGCATGAACGGGTTTGGAAATCCGGGTCTTTATCAACGTCACCAGCATTCTTTACTGCTTGGATGGGCTCCAGCTTCCCTTGCTCAGGATTAAGTGCGCTTAGAAAACGGGTTTGAAAATGTGATGTTAACGATAGCCACATCAGCAGCATCTGTCACTTCGGGGACAGGCTGCAGCCCCCCGCCTTGAGTCGGATAAGGGGGAGTCTAAGATTTTGTTGCTTAGAATAAGAAAAAGAAGAACTGTATAGTGCTTGGGAGGGGCTCAGGGAACACCATTTGAAACATTTATGTAAGTCGTCATCATAATTAGAAGTGGGCGAAATGGGTTTGGCAGCCTAATGTTAATCCCATCTTCATCTTTATCAACATCATCAGGGTTTGCTGCCGTGTCAGGCTGTGGCCCCCCAACCTTGAGTCCGATGAGGTGAACTTCAGAATTTGTAAGAAAATGAAGAATTGTATAGAGCTTGGGATCGGCTCCAGCCCCACCACACGTCTCAAGAAACGGGTTTGAGAATGTTCATCATCATCATCATCATCACCCTCTGACAGTACAAGCTGTGACATTTTGTTGATTAACCCTTTGTAACTCCTCAGGACAAGCAAGCTAACCCAAGAGGGGGTCCACATGCAGACCGCCGCATGACTGCTCCCTCCATCAACAGCAGTACGTGTTTCCTGACGCTGCGGTAAGGCGCTATATGCAGTAGAGGAGGTTGTTTCGTTAATAACGCCGATGCTTGGACAATATGGTAAAGTGGCACAAGGTGGTTGCCCCTGGAGACATGAAGAGACCGACAGAGCATCGGAGACGAGTGCCACAGCACAAGAGTCAACCCAGCGGATGAACTTGGTCTGTAAAAGGCGCTACAGGATTCTAATGGCGAACTGACGAGAATTCCAATGACGGGCCGTGAAAGGCACTATAAGCCTGAACCGTGAGTGGCTCAGACAGACAGGGTGGTGACGCCGCTGCAGGTCACTGTGACGGGTGCGGCCTTATAAATCACACAAACTCTGATTATATTCACCTCTTTGGCTGGGGTCTGTTTCCAAAATGACTCGCATCAGAGGTCCAATTGGGTGCATTTCTGGTGTGTCTGGAACCCAGACTGGTGAAGTGACTTGCTCGTGGGCCCACAGTGGTGTCAGAAGTGGGATTTCCACCCACAGCCTCAGGCTTTGGAGTCCAAAGTGCCTCTGGTAAGGCCGACGATATCCACTGAAGACGCGTGTGCTGGTAACATTCTAAGTTTTGTTTCAAAAGGCGCTATATAGCGCAGTGGCCGTGTTCTAATGTGGATTACTTGTGACTCTCAGCTCTTCTTCGTAGACAGAACTCCATGTGGGCTAAAGGGCCAGTTTTGTTTAGAATGAACTATTTAGTTCTGCTGGCACCCCGACTGATGCTTTGATACTCTGATGGCTTTCCCAGACCTGAGGTGACACACGTGATCGGTGACATCTTCTCACTTTCTACCATCAATCTGCGAGCAAACCAATGGGAGGACAAAGACTGACCTCCCTGCCCGGTCGCCATTACGTTCTGTCCACACATCGATCCAAGGTGGCATCACTGATTGAAATGCCGTCACCTGCTAGTCTTTAGTAGGGTCCGGCAGCCCCCTGCTCAGTGAGGTGGGCTTCATGCACCTTCATAGTGGGGCACCTGGCAGAGAGACAGCCCGCCATGGCATGAGGATGTTGTACTGTATGTTAAAAGTGCCAAGCGCCTTTTGGAGTGCCACTGGATATCCATAAATGGCCTGTTCTGCTCACCGGCTCCTTTTCTGATTTCACTTCGTCGTGTGAAAAATGAAGTCGGCTCGTCACCTGAAGGCTTCATTCTTTAAACATTAAGAAAGGGAAATGGGCAGAATGGTGACAGACCTCGAGCTGCCTCGATTAAAAGCCAGAGAAATGCTGGTCACCTGCGAAGCTGACGGTCCACCCCTCTGCGGGACCTGATGAAGGCCGCTGGCCAAGCAGAATGTGAGACACAAGCGAGGAGCGGGCGCAGGAAACGGCCGGTGGACTGGCATCCATCTGGGGGAGCCTGTGATGAGCGCCATTGATTTCATGGATCTGCGTGTGTGTGTGTGTGAGGGGGGGCGGGGGGATTGTAATACCAGCTGATTGGCCTTCTCGGAAATGACAACATGAGGGGGGGGGTTAAGGCAGCAGAGATTATGGAAATCGATCAGCTGGAGAGGCAGGAAGGATGGGGGGGGCATAAAAGTCAAATGATCGCTGCGGAGTATAGCGCCTCTCATCACATATGTGCATGCTTCTCTCTAAGCGTCTGTCCACCTATAGATTAAACAGAGTGTCTCTCATATCTGTCCACTCAGTATATAGTGCCTTACAGGTCAAGTCTGTTTGGCTGTCTGTCTGTCTACAGGCACTAAGATAATAAAGAAGAGTGTCACTGTGTGTGTGCATCGGGACTTTGTTCATATCTCATGGCTTTCATTATTTACACACTGCTTTAAATCTTTATGTATGTAACTACATTAGAACTGTCTCAGAATCGTACTAATATATCGAAATATACGGGAGTGCGCCTATTATACAGCGTCTCCATCCCTCCATCCTGCCAACTATACCCAAATTATTATCTATTCTGCCAACTATACCCAAATATCTACTTATCCCTCCATCCTGCCAACTATACCCAAATATCTACTTATCCCTCCATCCTGCCAACTATACCATAATTAATATCTATCTATCTGTCCTGTCAACTATACCATAATTAATATCTATCTATCTGTTTTATTTCATTTTTATTTCACACACATTTCCTAGGCCAGCTGTTGCCTGTTATTTCTGATATTTCCGATTTTTCCGTTTTATTTGTTATTTATGAACTTCATTTGAATGCATAATTTGCCTTTTTTTTTATTTCATTTGATAGATGGCCGCATTCCAAGTCGCTAATTGTCCTCAGCCGTGCGGTGCCAATAACTAAGACACACAAATGGTCGAATGCTCGGTCCGCTCGAGCGGGGGTCCCAGCGGCGCAGCGGTTTCTTTATTTTTGACTCCTCGACTTGCGCTTTTCGAGTCCGCCGGTGACCCGACAGGACGGCCGGCCATTCGAGTCGTTAAGCTCATTGGCCATGAAAGTGCAGATCACTTTATCGGAGACCCGCAGTCTCCATGCTGGCCCTTCGCACCATACGGGACCCCCAGGACCCCAGCTTGACTGTACTGCAGTCCAGTGCAATGAGCACGAAGAGGAGGCACTGGCCTCAGAAGATAAAATGCTGTGAACATCTGAGGTCAACATGGCAAACACATTTATCTGATTAATCAATCAAGGAGGCCATTTTAGGAGTGTAATACAGTATATAGCGCCTTTTTATAGTGAACTCTGCCCACACTTCTTTACACACAATGGCTGCTCCACCCACCGAGAGTCCTCATTTCAAGGAATTTGAACCCGTAGTTTTGATTACAGCCGCCGTCTGTTGGCCATTTAAAACACCTTTTCCAGTGGAGGCGTCTCTGGACTGCCATCTCTAAATTTATCCTTTCTTGCCTGCCCAGGTAAAGGTGTTGCCCCCTGTTGGCCAGGGCTCAAAGTGCACATCATTTTAAAAGAAGGTAAAGCCTGACTCAACCTTGGCATGGATTTGCAGTGGCATGTTGTAATTTTTTCGCAGACCAACTGGCCATTGCCAATAACCAAGAAGGGGTTTGTATATGGTGCCCACGCCAATGACAGGTGGCATCAGAGAGCATCAAGCCAAAGCCTGGCCCTGAACACCTGGACATGCACTCCACAGCTGGGGGGTTCAATCCATCGTCAGGAACTCGCCAAAGAGCCTCGTCTGTTGGACTTTTCCACAGGTGTCATGCCAGTTGTGGGGAGGTGAGTGCAACCTGCTAGCCAGAGCTGGCATTCACCACCCTTTCAGAACGATAACGGCGGGCCGGCGGACGCCATGTTCGGCTTGACTGCATGAAAGGGCTCGTGTTTAGCCAACAGATTGCTCTGAATACCTTCCAGATTGTCACAATCACGGCTCTGTTTATTAAATTGAAAGCCGGATGCCGAAAGCTGCTGGCGGGGGCCGCTTTTGATAGAAGGTCAAACCAACCCCCCGCCTGAGTGACACAAAGCTAAAGGGGTTAAGCCCTCCATGGGCACCATCTGATTGTCATGGCAACCCCGGCGAAATCTCCAGCATCACAGGCCACCGCTTCAATCCTGCCTGGAGTCACTTCATCCGCCCCCTCAAGCCCCCGCCAGCACCCCCCCAAGCCACCGGGACCAGGATCAGCCTTATATTGATGGTGTCTCCATATCCAGGAAGATTAGGCTTTCAGGAGCAGATAAGCCTGGACGCTCCTTGGGGTTTAGTTGTGAAGAAGTGACAAAGCAAACATGTGCACGAGGGCTTTGGGGACCGTGGGGACGTCCGTGGTCTGCTGCGGGTGGCTTCTGGCCTTCTCTGCAGATGTGCAAGTGCTGCCCCCTGGTGGTAGTGATTCTAACAAAGCACCACCAGCTAGCAGCTCAACTAAGCAGGCAGTGTGGAGTAGTGGTTAAGGCTTGGGACAGCAAACCATGAGGTTGTGGGTTCAAATCCCACCAGTGACATGCAACCACAATTAAGTCACGTCACCTGCCTGTGACCCAGCTGGAAGAACAAATGAAATGGAACCAATTGTTGTTCACCGTCAAATGTTGAAAGTCCCCTTGAATAATGGTGTCAGCAAGTGCTGCCCCCAGTGGTAGTTTATTATTCATGGAGACATGCAAGTGCTGCCCCCTGGTGGTAGTGCCTAATTCTTCAAGTGCTGCCCCCTGGTGGTAGTGCCTTATTCTTCAAGTGCTGCCCCCTGATGGCAGTGCCTAATTCTTCAAGTGCTGCCCCCTGCTGGTAGTGCCTTATTACTTATAGAGTTGCTTCATATCCCCTCCTGGAAGCCCAGGGCAGTAAAACAGCAGGTCACCATTTCACTGCCCCCCACGGCCTGCCCAGAGTGAGCGCCTCAGTAATTGTGCTCTGCTCATCGGCGAAGCCTCACGGGGCGGCTGGCTCAGTCCACCTGCTAACGCGTCTCAAGTGTTGACTGTTTGTAGTGAGCTTGTTCAGTGACCGGAGGAAAGGCGCTATATAGAATCACAGGGTGGCTGAATTGGCCCTCAGAGGGCACTGCCAGTTTAACCCTCACCGAGCCACACCTATAGCAACAGCGTTCCGCACTAAAACATTTGCAACACGCGTTATGGGTGGTGTTCGGCACAGAAAGGCGCAATATAAAACCGCTTCAGGTGATGAAGACATGCGCTCCTTCGTCACGTCGTGATTCCCTCCTCCCTGATTTTCCATCTTGTTCTCAATGAGCTGCCTGGCAAAAAACCTGCACCCCTTTACTCCTCCCTCCCTCCCTCCCTCCCATGTCTTCTCTTTCTCAATGGCGCTTCGCCCCTCGCCTCCCACGCCGTCTTCTGTTGGCAGCCGCCGCTTGCATCCACTTAGAACTCGTGGGACGAGCTTCTGTTCGCCGTGAGCGGCCGCTTGCGTCTTTTCGCCTTGGATGAGGATTTGAATGTTGGACCGTCAACAAGCTGAATGTGAGCAGGCGAATCTAAGGGGGCTTTCATTTGCATGGCCCCCCCCTCCTGTCCTCCACGCCCACTCTCCTCTCGGGCTCCTTCTGCTCTTGTCTGCTCGCTTTCGCTGTTTCTCAGACTATTTGTATGACACACAAGCGTCTGCAGTCAATACAAAGAAGGGAGACTCCATTGGAGGGGCTTCAAGGACTGACCTTAATGGACCACCACTAGCCCTGCCACCCTAACTGGAGACAGTCCTAACCACCCCACTGCCCCCTCGACAGCCCTTCACAGTGTGCTACCCGTGCCTTACGGCGCTTCCCACCATCCTATACTCACAGATACTCAAAAAGGCCCCACTGCGGCCCCCATTATCTCCAATCTATGCTCCATTTACCCTCTCATTAGTCCTCACCCCCACCAGCACCCACTGCCCCTTTTCAGCAGTGCCTTCCGGCCAGAAGGGGGCAGCAGAGAGCAGTCTGATCCCTCGTATCCCCTGTTGGCTCCTCATTCCTCTAATTACTCCTTACTGCCCCCTTCTGGACTCTTGCAGCTCTACGTACCTCTTACTGCTCCCTCTGGCGTGGGGTTCTTCTGACTACTGAGTGCTGCCCCCTTGTGGCCACTTTCTTCCCCTAACTGCTTCTTATTGCTCCCTTCTGGAACCTACCATTTCTAAATGTGGAGAAAGGGACAGCAGAGAGTTAAGGGGACATAAAATGGCAATTAATCTCTTATGTCCCCTTCATGTCCCTTCCAAGTTGAACCCCCTCAATCCTGCCCCCCTCTGGCTCAGTTCATTTTATTTATCTACCTAATTACTTGGCTGACATCTTCATCCAAGTTGACTTACAGCATTTGAGATACAGCTGCTACCACATCGTTTGATCTTCCAATCGGAGTGCAGACAGGTGAAGTGACTTGCTTAGAGTCACACAGTGGTGTCAGTAGTGGGATTTGAACCCACAACCTCAGGGTCTGCAGTCCGAAGTCTTCACCACTACACCACACTGCCTGACAGCCTAACTGAGAGACAGCGAGCTGCCTGCCCCACTTGGTCCTCCTTAAGCTCCGCCCACGTGCCTGGTCAGCGGGACGGAAAACACGAGCGTTATGTACGCCACGGGGGTGAACGGCAACCACACCACTGGGACCACCTGAGCAGACATCATTCTTCAGGCCAGAAGCAAAGGGTGAGATGACACAAACATCAAAGAGAAAGACAAACTAAGAAAATACAAAGACCTCGAGATCGAGAACGCAAAGGCTGACGTGATAAGCAGGCCAGAGAACTTGGAGCTGCTCAACTAGGCCTCCAGAAACATCTTGATGTGAACAGCAGGGTAAAGCGACAGGAGCCCAAGTGCAGAAGATCACTCTCCTCAGAAGTGCCAACGTACTCCATAAAGTCCGGACTACCGGACAATAGGAGCCCAGTGGGTTTTGGGTAAAAAGCACACAGCACAAAACTAACAATCATAAGAGAGAGATAGATAGATAGATAGATAGATAGATAAATGTGAAAGGCACTATATAATAGATAGATAGATAGATAGATAGATAGATAGATAGATAGATAGATAGATAGATAGATAGATAGATAGATAGATAGAGTGAAAGGCACTATATAATAGATAGATAGTGTGATAGGTGGCCAGTGCCATTACTATCTTCCCCAAGACACTAGAAGGCATTCCCCAACCCCAAGGGCTGCTACAACAAGGCATGTTGGGAGTTGTAGTCTGGAGCAGGCCTGTTAGGCTCCATGGGTGTCGCCAGGTGGTGCTGCAGGTAGAGCTGAGGCCTTGGAGGATCCACTGTCGCAGCCGGAAGAAGCCGGATGCATTATAAGAGGAGCCGCCTCACCACCAGTCAGCCAGTCCCAGAGCCAGAGTTGGGAAGTGGAGGACAAAGCTTGCAGGAGGAGGAGTGGAGACTGAGAGAAAGACAGAGGAAGAACGTATTGTGTTGTATTTGGTGCTTTGTGTTCTGTGCTGTGAAGTGGGGGGGTGGGGTGCAAGAGAAAAACGCTTCCCTACTTAAACGAAACGTGTGCTATTTGGTAGGATTTGTGTCTCAGCCTGTCTGTGTCGGGGTTTGGGGAGCAGTATGCCCCCTGGTGGTCCACGATAGATAGACAGATAGATGGATAGATAGAGGCTTTCACATTGATCTATCTGTGTGTGTTTGTAATTTTGTGATCATGCTGACTATACTAAAATATCTATCTATCTATTATATAGTGCCTTTCATATCTATCTATAGTATAGTGCATTTCTTCTATCTATTATATAGTGCCTTTCATATCTATCTATACTGTAGTATAGTGCATTTCTTCTATCTATCTAACACCTAGGTAGATGAATGTTTCCTCAGTTAACTGGCTAATACACCATTCTGAAGGCACATAAAGCCCGGGCACCCCACTGGCCTGCCCCCACTTCTCTTTCTCGCTGTGCCAACCTCACATCCACCACTCTGCTCTTTTGCTGTAGCTCACGTTATCATGCTCTGCCTTGAAAGTGATGAACACGCGTTGTCTAAAATAAAACGTATTCTGAAAGCCTAACTGGACATCTACAGTCTGATTTGGGTGGGCACTGAGCGGATATTCACGTCCACGCAGCCCACGTCGCCGTCTGACTCTCTGCCCGCCCTCAGAGGTGGCCAGTTTGGATGTGCCCATCTTGCCTGCCGCTCCGGCCGTCACAGTTCACTGCAGAGGATGGACGGCCTTTCACTTCCCGACCCCGACCTCCAGTTCAGGTTTGCTGCATGGCCCCCTGTGCCCACCTCTTCCATTCCATTCTTCATTTTCTTTGCTTTTTCTCTTCTCTTTTATCTACCCTTTCTTCTCCCATCCCCTCTTTCTCTCCCCCCCCCCACTGTAATTGACTAATTGAGCCGCCTGCTTCTCCGAGGTGTGAATTAATTTAATACGGAGGGCGCTCTGATGAGTCTAATCAATGGTCTTGTCTAAACAGGAAATCAATAGCCTCGGCTGGGGTGGGCAGCTTTGTGCAGAACAGTCAGATTCTTGGCTCAAACCTTTGTGTTTGTCTTGTGTCTGCCATCCAGGGGCTACCCACAGCGCTGGCAGTGGCACGACACACGCAGCCCGCCTGCCCTGACACCAGAGTGAAGCCAGCGGATGACTGAAGCCAGTCGCCTACTTTTGCTACATTTGCTTTTTTTTGTTTCTTTTAAAGATTGCTGGGTAGCGAGAGTGACAATTGGCACAGTGGTAGGCCACTACGTCTGCACACGAGGCGCTTTGACTTAAATGTGTCGCCAGCTTGTGGTGCTGCATTATGAGGAATCCATATGGGACATCACGGCTGTGCTGCATGGGATGCCATTTCCCAGTGGGGCACAAGTATGGGCACAGCAGGTGGAGGACGTCTGTCCAAAGACACAGAACGTATGATCATGTGGAGCAATGAATTTTAAACTGTCAGCCAGGGAGTGGCACAGTGCCCTGGAGAAAGTCCAAGTCACCAGAAGCCTTGGGAACCACGGCAGAGCACAAACATAATGCGGGCACAGCCTGAGTTTTCTAATTGATTGCAAGGCGCTAATTAGTTCAGGGGGCACATGGAGTCAAGTGTCCAGATTATTTCTATTTGCTTTTGTTTGTTTATGCTGCTTGGTGGCATGTGCCCCCACATGAACTGCCCAGCATAGGAAGAATAGGCTGGCAAACCAGTGACTTGCATAGAAAAGGACCGGGGTTGGGGGAAGTGAGGCTGCTGCTTTTTCTCAACAAAACCAGGGGTCTGGTGGCACTGCTGGTCAGACTCAATGAAGATGCCTCGAGTCACGCGGGCACCTGCTCTTTGCAGAACAAAATTAAAGCATCCTGCAGTCATATGAGGTGATTTAGGACCCCCTGGACTGTCATGGCAGCAACTATGAGGCTGGGAACACAGAAAAGTGAGGGGGTCGCCTACCAGTCAGTGGCCTTGAGGCCTTGTGACGTCAGACTAAATGGTCCTGCCCGAGCATAACAGACCCCAAGGAGCGCTTACCATCTTCACCCCTCCATCCCCTTCCATTATAGCCCACCCCCTCTGCTCCTCTATTTTATAAAAGCAAGAGGGTCCACCTTGAGCTTAATCAAAACGATCTGAATAAAAATGAAACCAAAGCGAGAGGCAGGCGGCATTAAAAGATGAAGCACAAGATGATCCACCTAACAGCCAACACTCACCAAGGCTTCCTGATGCCCTCCGTGTGCCGACATGGTGAGGCTCGGAGTTACTTTGGCTGTTCAATGTTAGCGCAGGGGTCTCCACTGAGACAAAGTAGATGAGAGGGGGCGTTGGCCCACTGCAGGACACATCTTGACGCCATACTGCATTTATGAACTATACTCCGAATCACGGGGCGCCCACGCCTTCTAAAAGCATATGAAAGGCGCTATATAAATAAAATGTTTCACCATTATTAATAAAAGACAACTGGCCGGCGGTGAGGCTGCGCTAACCTTGACGCACGCGCAGACTACTAAAGAGCAGGTAGATAACAAAATGAACAGAAATAAAAGGAGCGGCGTAAAAAAATAAAGAAAGCGCGCCATGCCAAGGCACTGCCGACTGGCACAAGAGCCCCGCCCTCAATGGGCGCTCATGACGAGATTGGCGGGGGTTTCGAGGGGACGCGGCTTAGCAATCAGCGCTATCTCTCTCCTTTCCTCTTTACGCGTCCCCTCATTTTATTTAACTCGCGGCATTTTGTTCGTTTCTACTCCCAATTCTCTCTTGCCAGGCTTTGAAATAAAAGAAAACGCGATGGAACAAAATCCTGGGGCAACATTCGACCTTTTTGGGTTTTTCTGCCTCTTATCATCATTATTATTTTAAGCAGTCGTGTTGCTAGTAAAGTTCAATGCATTTAAAATGGTTTCAGATAAGTAAGTAAATAAATAAATAAATAAATGCCGCCACCCGGTCCTGTCCCGCACATGTGCAAACGAGGGGAGCTTTAAGAAATGGCGTATAAAACGCAAGCTACTCGGCATGACGGCTTTTACAAGAATAATAAAGCCATAATTTATTGTATTGAATTTCACTTTTAGGAACATCCAACAGCTAATCTCACAAAGGCCTCTTCTGGTACAGACGCTCACACCGTCCGCTGATTTCGGTGCCCTTTCGGAGCGCCCGCGGATCAGTTGGAGGTCCCGCAAGCGCCGTCGATAACGCGATAATCTGTCATTACGGAGGAGCAGAAAAGCGCAGCCTTTTTATTCTGTAGAACTGGCACGTGTTCTCCAAACGACCGAAGGCGCTAATGTCGAAAACGACCACCTGGCAGACCCGTTTCTGGAGGAGAATACCCACAGCCCCGTCACCCATCGGGAGAGCCCACCATGCGGACAAGCACAGCTTAGGGGAAGGGAGCCCAAAATCTGAGAAAAAAAAAAGACTCATGTTTTCTTCTGCTGGCAACTTTGATATAAATATTGTCACGCGAGTGGACACTGGGGACAGCTGAAGGACTGAAGTGGCTGCAATTCTGCCACAGCTCCGGGGGTTTGCGCGGTGTCCTCCCTCTGCAGACGGCTAGCGCACCCCAGACGTCACTTCCGGTGTCCATCCGCCTCTGTAAAACCTGAAGCTCTGCCAACTTCTTCAGTTCTGTACCTGAACTCGGGTCTCTGCAATTATTGTGTTTTTTTTTCTTTTCTTTTGCAATTCATTTATATGGGGTGACCAAGCTAGAACCCCAGCTGTTCACTGTTGGCATCTCTTTTCTCTTACCATATCCATCCATCCATTATCTAACTCGCTATATCCTAACTACAGGGTCACGGGGGTCCACTGGAGCCTATCCCAGCCAACACAGGGCACAAGGAAGGAAACAAACCCGGGCAGGGCGCCAGCCTACTGCAGGGCGGGCACACACACACACCAAGCACACACTAGGGACAATTTGGGATCACCAATGCACCTAACCTGCATGTCTTTGGACTGTGGGAGGAAACCCACGCAGACGCGGGGAGAACATGCAAACCCCACGGAGAGAGGACCCGGAAAGCAAAACATTCACTGCGCCACCGTGCTGCCCACTCTTACAGTATATATACAACTACATCCACTTACACATGGGAAAGGCGTCTGTGTGTCCGTCCGGTTGTGATGTCGCTGTCATTCCAACAGACTGAACATCAAAAACACCCTTAGCAATAAAACACATTGCATTTCCCATTCCAACAGAGGGTGCACCACAGACACTTTTTAACAATGCATTTTACTACTACAGCACACATGTTTGTGATGTGCCATCTGTTGGAATGAAAAATGCTATGTGTGCATTACAAAATACATTTAAATCAATGGTGCACTGCAAATGTTAATGCGGAGGTCTGACTTGATCACTTGGACTTCAACCCACCTTAGATGGGTAGCACAGTGTGTGTGTATATATATGTGTGTGGTGACACTCTGCTGGTGATGCTCCCAGCCTGCATGTGCCAGAGCCAGAGCGGGCACAGTGAGCTGAGCTTCTGCTTCGACCTCTGCCCTCACACACACACACACAGAGCAATCAGCCTGACATTCAGGCTGTGCCTAAAATGGGCAGCTGCAGTGAGTATGGTGGGCACATCCATATCTCTTATTAGACCTTTAGGGTAACGTGCCATTCAGGATGTCACGCCACCTTGACCAGTGCAGAGTGTGGCACCTCTGGCTTTTGTCCCTGTGACACCACTGTTGGAGGACAAGCGAGTAACAATATAAGACTTTTGGTTGGTGTGCCAAGTCCATGTGCCCATCTGCCCTGTCCAGCCCGACTGGTTAAATGTGCCCCCTGCTGCACCAGCCATCTCATATTCTGGGCTCTGCTTGAGGTCTTTCTGGTCTGCGCTCCTCTCATTTTCTTGCTGGATTCTGTCAAATGCCCGCTGACTTTAGGATGGTAGCAAATAGCAGATTGGGTACCAGGTTGACCATCAGTGGGGTCAGATTGTCCTGCCAAAGGGCCCCACGTGATATCTCCGCCCGAGCTTAGGGCACATCTTAAAGTGCCCTTTCATGAAGAGATTTCATCAAATGATTTAGAAGGGCAGGACTGAGAGTCGAGGTGCTAATGGGCAGCCACAAATAAAGTGTAAGAAACATCAAAGGGTGTGAAGAGAATGAAAATGTTTGAGGTCCTCACGAGAAGAAGAAGACGACACCGAGAACACGTTAGAATCGCCAGTGTTAAATTAACCCTTAAAAGAATGGATATGGTGGGCCCAATGTTCTGGGGACCCCCATGAAAGTTAAACCAAGGTGCCAAGGTGCAGTGGTAAGGATTCTGTGCCCCCTGAAGACCAGTTTTGGGGTAATTTTGCCTTTCCAGGGTCCTGGTGAACGACGTGGAGGACTCAACTCTCCTTACAATTGTATTGGCTGGGTTAGCCCCTCCTCTTTTGCATGCCCCACCTCCTAATTATCTGCCATCTGCACTTATTGGTCACAGCGGACGCATGGCGCCTCATGAAATGTTGTAACAAACGCATCAGCGTCTTTACAAGATGGCACTGAAAGTCTGTAAACCTGTAAAGCAACGGCCTATGAAAGAGTTTGGGATGTTGGGTTGGCAACATCCGGCCCCGCCTTGAACATCTGGATCCAGTGCCCCAGTCCTGCAGGCTTCAGCAATCAAAGCCCTGAAAACACCAAGTAAACGAATGAATGGGAAAATCAAAGTGGGCTTTTGGTGGTCCGATGCGTCGTCAGGCCCAGAGGTCCACGGACTGCTAAAAAATGTGAAAGAGTGAAGCCCTGCATACACACGTACAACGTGAGCACCCACACACAATGGCACTTCAGCGGCCGTGTGGTGGATAAAGTGGCGTCTCATTCTACGAAGGGCGCTGGTGAAAAAGAGAAATGAGAAGCGGTGAGCGTCTCGTCGCCGACTCTGAAAGATGAAGACAAGCTAAACTTGCGGCTCAACGTAAAAGCTGAAGCCGGCGGGATTCTGTAAATCATACGAAGGGATCCTTCTGGAACCTTCCTGCAGAGGGTACTCCAGGGAACACGCAATGGTGCCCCCAGCCGTGGCCTCGCCCTGGCACCCTTACTGTCGAGCAGACTCCCTCTCACGGTGGGCTGTCAGGGCAAACGGCAGCAGTCCAGGGCTCAACTCGTCGAGGCCCCCCAAAGCTGCGAGTGGTCCGATCCCCAGGGCTCCCCTAGTGGTGGATTTCGCACATCACTGCGTGACATTTTAGAGCTGATCGGCCAGCCCGGCCCGTTTCTCCATAGTGCCTTTATAGGGGAGACGTCTCCTTACTGCAGGACCTGCTCCCACCCCGGCCCACCGCGCCGTTCTCCAGTCTCCACACGGAGGCGCGTGGCTTTATCACTTAATAGCCTGATCCCTCCAGATAGCGGACGCCTGGGGCTTTAGCACCTCAAAGCCTAATCCTGTTAGATCTCATCGGCTTAAGGCTCCCGGCACCCGAAACCGCATTTCAGTCTGGTTAGTAAATTCAGAAATTGCATTATCGCCCGTTCAGCCTGTTACAGCAAAACGAGTTTAAGGGGCTGCTCTCCTCGGCGGTGGCGGTGGCGGCGGCGGCGGGCAGAGCCGAAAGGGGAAGAGGAAGGCGGCACCGGTTGAGGGGGCTGAGAGGTGTTGCCAAGCGTCCCACTCCCCGGACGGTCGGGCGTCACCTCCTCTCGCCGTAGCGACGAAGAAGCTTCATCCTTGGCGAGCGAGTTTGTTTAATAATGAAATCGGCGAACGTCACGTACAAAGGATGCAAATGAGAGGGGCGATCGTTTAAATGACACCGGAGCCCGTCACTCACTCACCCGCTCGCGCCTGCCCGATAAATATTCTAGCAGCTCGGCGCTCGGTCCGTCTCGCCGACCTGTGAGCGTAGAAGAGGACGGCTACTTCCAGGGGCAGGGGTGGGCTTATGGGAAGGGGGCCCACCAAGCCGTTCCGAGGAAACCGCACAGAAAACTGGAATGTAAGCTCAGCAGTCACCTAAAATGGAACTGGCACAACGTCAGGAGATACGGAGATGGCAGCAAAGGGCACGTCACATAGTCACACACACGGCTCTCGTCACAACTGCTCTGATGTCACCAAGTCCCATGTCACTTACAGGGCCACTCTTGTCACCCGAGTCCACTGTCACATGCTCATCACCATGCCACACGTCACCAGTCGCACTCCATGACTGATGGACCACCTCGCCATGAAATGCCTCTCTTCTTTATCTGAAGGAAGTGCCCGGGGGCCGACGCCAGCAGCCCCATTCACAAGGTAGGAGCCCGGCCCCCCAACACCGCGTGGAAGAGCTAAGACGGACGTGGATTAAGGCGCCGTCGCCGAAAGCAAGCGTCACACGTCTGCGGGCTCCGAGGTTTAATGCAGAGGACGGGCCGACAGGGCGCCACACACGAGCCAGCCGAGTGCTTGCCCCCAAGCGGAGGCCCCTTTTGTTAACCGGGTGGCTCGTCTCTGTCCACACACAGTGGGCGCTCTTCCTTTTGTCCTCTTTTCTAATCTGGCCATTGTTGCCGTTGCTTTTATTGTGCACTGCTCTATTATTTGATTTTCTTTTCTTCCCCTCCATTGTAATTCATTTGCCTGTCAAGCTTTGACTCCCTCAATTGTTTCTTGGGAGTTTTGAAACATTCCGAACAACACGGGCACAATGGCGGAGCTCGGCTTGTCTCTGTTAAGATCACGCCGGCGGCCTTTTCTTGTTTTGTTTTGTGTTTACTTTATTTCTTGAAACAAATGGCAGTGAGCTGTGGGGTGAAGTGAGGATGCTACTGGGAATGGTCTTTGTTTTATATAGCGCCTTTCATTGGGGTCTGTCATCACAAGGTGAATAGGAAAAACCACACAAGCAAAGAAACAAGACACAGAGTGAAGTGACAGGGAGTGTCCTCATGGGAAAGGACAGAGGTGATGGCACAGGGCTTCTCCATTTGTGGATTTGGACGGACAGTGAGGAGGTGGCATCTCCTGCCAGCTAAAATGTGACTTAGAGAGTGGGTGAGCGTGCAGGATTCTCCCGAGACACTAGGGGGCAGTAGCATGGACTTCAAAGGACGGCTGACAAGAATCCCCGACTCTCCAGCAGGTACATTCAGATGAAGGGGTGCTTGTGGAAGGCCAGCAGGTGGCGCTAGTTAGTTCAGTTGAGACTTCAGTGTCCATTTAAATAAGCAGGTCTGTTAATGGCAGCTCAAGACTTTGACCTGCATGGCCACTAGAGGGCATACTTCAGAGATCTGCCCCAACTCTGGAAGAGGTTGCATGGCCTGGATGGACTTTATGTTGAAATCCCTGCTGGTGGAACTGTGGGCTTAGGGTCAAGTCGAGTGACAGCATTTAAGAAGAGACCCAAGAGGACAGTGGAAATGAGACAGAAATGAGAAATGGGGGATAAGGAAGTGGGGCAATCAGCTCCTCTGATGACCTACAGTTGGGCCAGACAGTCACAGAAGTGGTGACAAAGGGTGTGAGGCCTCCAAACTGCTTCACAAAGCCGGCCAGGACATTAGTCAGCCTGCCCAGATAAGGCTCTCTCCATGACAGCCTGTCCCCAACTACTACCTGCAGGCTTCGAACTGCTCAGGCCCAAAATGAGGATTTGGTTTGAAAAGTTCAAAATACAAAAAAAGAATACTGCAATGTAACAAAAATGTCTCACTGGGGAGAGAAAACCAAACTAAACAGTTATCTTTATAAACTGACTATTCATTATTAAAAAAAACAGAAAAATAAGAGAGGATGATGAAAAGATCACAATACAGGATTTGCCTAAAAGCCAAACAAGTCCTAATACACAATCCAATAACAGAAATAAAAAGTGTAAAACTCCGAAATAATCACAAGAAAAGCAAAACTGATGACTGGCCACCAACTCGGTGATCAACTGCTGGGTCTGACCGCAATATCAAGCCAGGGGGAGGAGCCAGTCACAGTGATGTCAGGCAGGCCCCGCCTCCTGGGGCTCCACCCACAAAGTACAGGAATGTACGCCCACTTTAAAAAAAAAAGATCAGTATGTACCTATTGAAGAACTGGCAGACCTGGCAGAGATACAACAAATACATGAGAAATAAGAATTCAAAATTAAAAAAGAAAACAACATAAATCCTGGCTGTGACCATCAAGAGGGGCTGCTAGATGCGTCTGTCCAATACTTTAAGTTTTTATTCCTTTATTCGTCCCTTCCATCCTTTAACTCTCAGTTACTGTATATAGTGCCTGCTCTGTAACACAGTGCCTTTCACAGATCTACCTCTCTCTGTAATTTTGTCATCCTGCCTACTGTACCAGTGGTTCTCAACCTGTGGGGCGCGAAGAAACTAAAAGGGGGGTGCGAAGATGTGAAAAAAAGAAAACAAAAATCAAAAATATGAAAAAAACATCATCTGTTGGAACCAAAACAAATGAACTTAAACTACATTCTGATACTAGAACAATAAATATACAGTAGAGTAGATAAATGTCGATAAAAGTTAAGTAGGTATAATAAAATATGCATCTACATTAGGGGGGGGGCGCGATTAAAACTGGTATGAAAACTCGGGTCGCAAATACTTAAAGGTTGAGAAACGCTGTGCTATACTGAACTAACTATACTATACTATCTATATCTATACTAACTATACTATATCCATAGAACTATAGTATACTATCTACAGTATATACTAACTATACTACTATATAGTGCTATTCACATCTCTACCCATCTCTGTAATTTTCTCATCCTGCCGACTATACTAAACTAACTATAATACACTATACTATCTATATCTATACTAACTATACTACTGTATACTATCTACTAGACAGTACCTTTCACATATCTATTATAAATTTGTTGTGCTGTTCTGCTGTTATATAGTGCCTTACACATATCTATCTATCTATCTATCATATAGCGCCTTTCACATAACTATCTATCCATTCATTTCAGTACCCATGTGAGGGGCGTTTTTCAAAGCTCAGAGATTAGACAGCCCACTAAGGGTTTGGTTTGAATGATAAGAAGAAGCTACAGGGACCATGCTTGGGTGGCACTGTGAGATAACACCGAGTTGAGGGACAGGATTTTAATGAATGGCAGTGAAGGATGTCACTCTTGAAAGAGGAACACACCGCAGAGCAACGCAACCCACAACGAAATTAGTTGGAGCAAAAAGAGTGACCAGCGGCCATTTTGTGAGGTCAAACTGATTTCAGGTGCCCACTCTGTGATGGACTGGCACTCCGTCCAGGGGGTTTTCCATGTCTTGCTTTAAATGCTTCCTGGCGTATACTTCAGCTAGTGGGTCTGAAGATGGATGGATGGATGGATGGATGGATGGAATGACCAGCAGAGACTTCACGGCACATCCATCTGTCCTTCTCAATGTGGAGTCCCCCAAGCCAGAATGGGGTGCCAGTCTGTGTGTGGCAAATTAAAAGAGAAAATGCAAACGGCTGTGTGTAGCGGAGAGCTGGTCGAGTCAGGCTGCCAGTGTTTTTCCATGCAGTGTGATCTTCTGGAGGAGCCCAAGGACATTTCCAGTCCAAATTAAGTAGGGTAAATACTGCTGGGTGGCTGCTGAGTGCTTTAGACGACCTTTCTGTGCCTTTTTTTAGAAAGGAAACCATTTTTAAAGCAAGAGACCAGGGTACCGGTGGGAATTGGACATTGTCCTCTAAAGTTCAACTATTATATGGGCGGGCGTGCGTGACGAGCGCGAGAAAGACAAGAGATCTGGGCCAGCACGGCCCGTAATTCAGGCACATGGTAATTAGGAGTGGCCACGTCACGAGCTGCGAGGTCACACAGGTAGAAATCGTTAAAGGCGACCGCAGGCCGGAGATTTAGTGTGATGGACCGTGCAAATTCCCATCAGTGGACATGAAACGCTCAGATCTGAAGGGACCAACGTGTCCCCTCCTCGTGTGTGAACTCACAATCACGCACACCGACACAATGACAATGCTTGGACTTCAGTCAGGAAGACACCCACCACCTTCCGACGGGATTTCTGTGCCCACATGTTGACCGCACTTTCTGGACGTGTTATGCCACCCATGAAATGCACCCAGTAACTGCCACAATGGCACAGGACAGCTCTGAGCTTTGTGTGAACTCGTTGGCATGAACTCCTCAGCTCTGCTGTGCCAGCCTGATCCCTGATAACACACCCACCACAAGACACACCCACTCCACAGTCGTTAATATTCATGAGTCAGATAACTCCTCCCACCACCTCAACCTTAACCAGATGTTTAATGGGAATGAGTTACGCCTTCAAAATGGCTGCACTGAGGAAGACGCAAAGGATTGGGTGACCCGGGTGACGTCTCTGACGTATAACCCAATAAATGCCAGAGGATGACGTTCCAGTGGTATGCAGCAGATGCTGTTGCCCAGTTTTCTCATTTAAATGAGTCGCATTTGGTAAGACGGAGGGAAGGCCTTTACACGTGTGCCCCACTGGCATTGCAGACACTTCACTGGATTTAATGGCCTGGGCATTCCTACTCCTCCTGCCTTCTCTGTGCCACATCATGGCTAAAGTTTAACAGAACACTCTGTGATGTGCTCAGTTCAGTTCAGGACGGTGCATGGCAGAGCCTACCCTGGCATAAGATGGGAAACAATCCTGGACAGCGTGCCAGTCCCACTCACACACACTTGGGCACTTTGGAGCTGCCAATTAACCTTAACAAGCAGCCTTTGGTGGAATGAGAAAGAGCAAAACGGGAGGACCTGCTGAAGGGAAGCCACAGAGACACGCGGAGGAGAGCGAACAGAACCCGACGCCGGATTTGAACCAAAATGATCCTGAAGGTGGTAGTGCTGCCCACTGTGCCACCCAAGTCACAATTGTGTTGCTAGTCACATGAAAGAATCAGAAATGAGAGCCGCCACCCTCTGTTCACTGCCACAGGTGGCACCCCTTCATGTGGTTCCTTATCAGTGCCAAGGCAGCCAACCAAGCAGGCCATGAAGGCTCTCGGGGGGGGTAAACTGGGGGAAGTTTCTAAATAGGCATCACGTATCGACCCCTCTGGTGCAAAAAGGCACTACCTACACTGCAGGTTAGAAAACGGATTGGTGGGATTGACCCTATGACCCATAAAGGCGCTATATTAACAAGATGAGACATGCAGGTAACAAAATGAAAGGACGGGTTGGTGGACGGCCACCATGAAAATGTGAACAATGATGAAAACAAAGCCACTTTGGCTGTGGTGGCGCTCGCTGTTTGGGAGAAACAAAAACTAAACCAGCTGTTTGCTATTATATAGCGCCTTACACCAAGTGACCCATGAGAAAGCCACAAAAACACAATAAATATGAGAGTCAAAGCGACAAACAAAATCACAGAAGTTTTGATCTTGTGGAAAAAAATCAATTAAAAATAACTGGGTGGCAACTGTGCCATCGTCTTCATCGTGGCACTTCATCATGGCACTGGTGTCTGCATGCATTTTATCAAGTTTTGAACGTGAAATTCCTCAAAGTGTGTGTACACTCGGCCTTATGCCTCTTGGCACCAGGAATGGACCGCTGTATCCTAAATATCACAATTGGCATTAAGTGGGCAAAACAGCCAGAACCCGACTATCCCCAATGGCTGCCATATTGCCTGATGAGGTAACTCACGGAAACACTTTGAACTCTGAGCCTGCTGCCCAGATGCGTTTTGTGGATGTCAGCCAAGGTGCCAGGAGGCATCATGTGCAGTACACGCCATAACTTTGTAACATTAAAGAATCCGAGCTCCTCCTGTATAGCGCCTTACCCAGCAGCGCAAACCCTGCTGGCCACACACACACCTCCATTCGTCAAACCCTCAGAGCACCTCGACGGCAGGCCGCCTCTTACCCACACACTCGCCACCCGCGTTTGCCCGATCTTTGCAGCAGACGGCTCGACTGAATGCCCGCTTGTAACCGGAAGCCTTTTCAGGGAGCGTGTCTATCAATTGTAGAAATTGTGGAAAGGAGTGAGGATTCATCCTGTGTCTCCGTCTCGCCATTCCTCTCGTCCCCCGGCTCCAGGATCTAATTACTCGACATTGTAATACCAGGCAAATCAGATTCTGAGGGCCAGGGGAGAAGGAAGTGGGATGCTAACTAATTTACAGCTTCAATTGAGACGAATGCGCCTCCTGAATGGAGCCGCCTGTCTGCTCGCACGGCTGCCCTGCTCGGCGGCTCTCATCGCCCGCCCGCCCGCCCGTCCGGCTGTCTGCCTGTCTGTCTGTCTGATCGGGCAGCGTCTGGATGTCTGTTGTGTGCAGGTAGAAGACCCCCGGTGTTTCTTTTTGTGCTCAACGACATCTGTCTGTCTGTCTGGGACGATCACGAGGCTGCCACCGCCCTTCCGTCTGCCTGCCTTGTCGTCTTCACATCTCCTGTTCTGTTGCCTGCCAGTCTGTCTGTCCATCTGTCTACTCAGACAGCGCCAGTGTGGCTCTTCTTCTGTTTGCTTGCCTCAAGTTACAAGCCCCCCTCCTGGCCCCCAACACCACCACATGTCAATGTCTGTCCAGCTACCACCTGCAGGTGTCTTTTAAAGATGGGCATCTTTGGGGTGGACATTAGGGGTCTATGTCTCATCAGTTACTCAACTTCTACTTCAATGTCTGTCTGTCTGTCTGTCTGTCCCACTTGTCTGTCTCCATTTCTCTCTGTCCCTCTTTTCAGGTGCTACACTCCTATCTCCTTTCATTCTTGTCTAGAAAGGTCAGTCCGTCTGTCTGTCTGTCTGTCTGTCTGTCTCAGACGTGGACTCAAATGGCATGCTGGTCTGTCTGTGCGATGGAGACCGCCCCCTTCACAGTTCTATGTCTGCCTGCCCAGACTCCACCTTTATATGTCATCTGTCTGTCTGTCTGTCTCCATCTTCAGCTTGTCTCCACTTAATTCATTCTTCATGTCTCCTTACATCATGGATGCCTGTCAGTCTTTCTGTCTGTCTGTCTTTGTCTCAGACGTGGACCCTCATGGCTTGTCATGCCTGTCTGGATGAAGACCCCTTCATAATTTTATCTGTCTGCCTTCCCTTAATGTCTGTCTGTCTGTCTGTCTACTTTAGATGGAGGCTTTTGCTTACATGTCCTTAATTCTGGTCGTTTACCATCTTTATGTCTGTCTGTCTGCACCTCTGATGCGGGCACTGTCTGCTTGTCTGTCTGTCTGTCTCCATTTCCAATGTGGTGTTTGTCTGCACGTCCTTATTTCTGTTTGTCTGTCTCCTTTACGTTTCATGTTTTCTCACTCTTTCTGCCTACCTTTTGGGCTCAGTTGGCATTCATGCCCGTCTGTCTGAAGTTTATTGCCTGCCTGTGTCTAATTATTTCCATCTGCCCCGGTGACACCTTTATGTCATGTCTGTCTGTTTTGTTGCTTGTCTTTGTCTCAGATGACGTCCGTCTGTCTGCCTGTCTGTCTGTCTGTCTGTCTTCACCTTAGACGTCGGCCATTGGCGGCAAGTCTCTTTCTGTTTCTCCGTCTCCTCCTAGCAGGTGTGTCTGCCTCTGCCCACCTCCACGCTGGGCTCCACTTCTGTTTGCTTGTGTCTCTGTCTCCATTTTGGGTTTGGGTGTCTGTCTGCCCTGGTGACAGCTTTGTGTCTCTTCTGTGCTTCTCACTCCGTCTGTCTACCTCTAAGGCTCTGTTGGCATACATGCATGTCTGTCTGTCTGTCTATCCGTCTGTCTAGCTGAATCCCTTTTGCATGAAGGCTACGGCCTGCATGTGTCCAATGATGTCCGTCCGTCCATCTGTCTGTTTGTCCACCTGACCGTCTCCATTTTCAATGTGGCCACCATTTGCTTGTCCCTCTTTATGTCCGTCTGTCCCTGTTTTGCTCAGATGACTTTAGTTCTGCCAGTCTGCCTGTCTACTCAGACATGACCTTTGGGTTTCCTTCTGTTCGGCGTGTCTGTCTGTCTGTCTCTCCGTCTCCATCTGAGGTGTAAGCCCTGTCTGTCCGTCTGTGCCCCCCACTGCTTGGCTCTATTTCTCTTTGTCTGTCTCTCTGTCTCCTGCCAGCTGACACACACTGATGTCCGCCGTCGCCCGTACCTTTGTATATCGATCTCTCTGTCTGTTTACGTGTCCATCTGTCCGTCTTCCTCTGTTTCGTCGTAGGCTCGTGTCTGCAGGTCTCTAATAATAATAATTCATGAGATCCATCTGTCTGACCAGGTGATGTCCTCCCGTTTGCCTGTCTGTCTGTCTGTCTGACCAGGTGATGCCCTCACGTTTGCCTGTCTGTCTGTCTGACCAGGTGATGCCCTCACGTTTGCCTGTCTGTCTGTCAGCCTCAAGGTGCTTTTGCGTTTTTCTTTCCCCTGACGTTTCTTTTCCTGCCTGCCTATTTGTCAGTTCCTCCATTTCCTTCTGTCTGTCCGTCTTTCCTAGGTGTGACTCACACGTTTCCTTCTGCACTCTAAGTCTGTCTGTCTGTCTGTGACGCCCCCGCTGTCTCTCACCTCCCCACTTCAGGTGCCATAGTCTCCTCTTCCTTCTCCTTCTGTACACGTCCCACCCTCAGTCCCCGTGTCCTGTCCACCAGCCGTCCCGTGAGGTACGTGAAGCTCGCCATTTTTTTTTCTTTAACCCTTCACTAGAAGTGCCTCCCTGAGGCTTTGCTCAAATGAACACCACAGGTACCCTGGCCGTGAAGTGCAACTCATAAAGAAAGTCGTTTCTTTTCTTATGAAATTCAGAGGCGTCCGGTCCCAATTGGCCTTCACGGCCACCGCTGTCTCATCATGGCAGTTGTGTGCCGACGAAACTGAGACATCAAATGAAACGCACGCCGGGGCTTCCTGCGGCACCTCGCTGAAGACATCTAATGGCCTGCAGCTACTCCACAGAGCCTGGATATGAACCCCATACATCATGGAGGAGAGCGCGCTGACAGCGAGCCGAGAGGCAGACGGCCACGGGCAGGGCCGTCCTCCTCATCCCACGCAGCAATCTTTAGCGGGCGGGCAGGCGGGTGGCATAAACACCGCCACACCAGCAATCCCGGCCGTAGGTGAAGGGGGTCGGATCGCACTCCTCATCGTGGCCGTGTGTTCCCAGTAATTCCCAAGCCTCTTCTTCTTCTTCTTCCTCCTCCTCCTCCTCCTCCCGGTGCCCCTCCAGTCTACTCAGCAGACAAGTGCATAATTTCTCCATAAAGTGCTCCTCACTGATACTTATCTCTATTCAATTAGCCGGCCCGATAAGATCGCTCAGCCTTGTACTCCCTCGTTCTCCGTAAAGCTGAGGAGGCGAAATCCACAGACCCATCTGCAAAAAAATGCGTTATCTCATCCCACAGAGCTCATCCAGAGAGGAGCCGCAGCCCGCCTTGCACTCGCGTCCCCCGCTGAGGAACCCGACACCGCCGGGCCGACTGCGCTCATCACGCCAGAGCATCACCTCTCGAGCAGACGGGCGACAGCGACAGCCGCTTCATAAAGGAAACCGATACGGTCAGAGGGCAACCGCTCTGAAATGACATGATATGCAGTCATCGTCTGGAACTCGGGAAACATTGTGGCTGAAAGATGGGCGACGTCTGGACGCACGGTGGGCCCGGAGCGCGATCTCGACCCTCCTACCTACAGTCGGACACGATGGGGTGGTGTGAGGGAGAGGAAGGAGGCCAAGTGTGTAATTCAGCAAAGCCTGATCGTGTCAGGGCAAGACAATGAAGTCCGACAGAGAAGAATGGAGCCCAGCGCTCTGAAAGGTAGTGGTGACGGCGTGACGGGACACCGGAAAGTCACAGCTTGTCCTGCCTGCACATTGGAGCTGCATTGTCTGATTCTGCTCAAGTCTACGTCTATGTTCAATTCATCATAATAACTATTCACAGTGGCTCCAAAATCCGTACTGACCCCAACTCTCTCTTCTGTTTCTTTTGCCTGCGCCACCTCCACCTACTCAAAGCATCCTGATGCACCAACATTGATGGACTGAAAGCCAGAAGTCTACGTGATCATCATCATCAGGTCCTTCCATGAAAACCCTAAATACAAAGAGGACTGTTTGACTAATGTTAGGTAGATTGCCCAGAGGGGACTGGTCAGGTGGTCTCGTGGTCTGGAACCCCTACAGATTTTATTTTTTTCTCCAGCCTTTGGAGTTTTTTTTTGTTTTTTCTGTCCACACTGGCCATCAGACCTTACTCTTATTCTATGTTAATTAATGTTGACTTATGTTTATTTTTTATTGTGTCTTCTATTTCTCTATTCATTTTGTAAAGCACTTTGAGCTACATTTTTTTTGTATGAATATGTGCTATAGAAATAAATGTTGATTGATTGATTGATTGATACACATTCGGAACAGCAGAGAACGATCCCGTCAGGCTAGACAGGCCGCACATCCAACACACGGAGGTGCCGTCTTAGGTGGGACAAACGAAGAGAGGCCAGTCGTGTCAAAGGGACCGCTGACTGTGTGCCGCGATACGGGAACGACTGAGCCTGTGTGGCCGGCACGATGGAGCTGCAGGCGGGGAAAAGAGTGATTTAGTCCAGAGACGTATCTGATCCAGGTGGCGCAGTGGGTAGCGCGCGCTACTGCCTCGCAGTTAGGGGACCGGGTCCTCCCTACGCGGAGTTCACCTAACCTGCATGTTCTCCCCGTTCCTCCCACAGTCCAGAGACATGCAGGTTAGGTGCATTGGCGATTCTAAGTTGTCCCTGGTGTGTGCTTAGTGTGTGGGTTTGTGTGTGTGCCCTGTGGTGGGCTGGTGCCCTTCCTGGGGTTTGTTTCCTGCCTTGCGCCCTCTGTTAGCTGGTATTGGCTCCAGCAGACCCCCCCGTGACCCTTTAGTTAGGATGTAGCGGGTTGGGTAATGGATGGATAGTCGTATCTGATCCTGACAATTCAACACCATGGAGTCTGAGATAGGAGTTGTGTCCAAAGCGCCGACGACGGTGTGACTTAATACTGAAAAGCCCGAGGCTGACCTGCCCGCACGACTGAACAGAACCGAGTCCAACTTGAGGAATAAGGGTCTATAAGTCTACAGAGCTGTTAGAGCAAAGCCTGAGCTTAACATGCATTACAGGATTATTAAGGAGAAGATGGAGCAACACCTGGCAAGGACCAGACAGTCAGCTTCTAGGAGGAGGAAACAAAAGGAAACGACCAGAGAGGAGCAGATGAGATTATTGATGTGAACTCTAGGAAAGCATTTGAGAAGGTGCCACCTGAGAGGGTGGGCATCAAGCTACAAGAAGTGGCAGGTCAGGGTGTGGGTGGGTGCAGAATTGGCTCAGACACAGGAAGCAGAAGGTGATGATGGTGTGAGGAACCTCATCAGAATTGGCTGATGTTAAGAGTGGTGACCAGTAGGAAGCAATGCTGGGGGCCGTTGCTATTTTTAATATCTATAAATGATTTAGATAGGAATATAAGGAACAAGCTGGTGAAGTTGGCAGATGATACCAAGATTGGTGGATTGGCAGATAATTTGGAATCCAGTATATCATCACAGAAGGACTTGGACAGCAGACAGGCTTGGGCAGATTTGTGGACGATGAAGTTTAATGTCAGTAAATGTAAAGAATTACAGATAAGAAGTCAGAATGTGAGGTCTGAATACACAATGGGGGTCTGAAAATCGAGAGTCCACCTTATGAGAAGGACTTAGGAGTCACAGTGGACTGAACTGCCAGTCAGTGTTCAGAAACCTTTAAGGCGACTCACAGAATGTCAGGTTATATAGCGCCTTGACGTGAGGAGTCACAGGAGGGTCTGCTCAACACACTGGGGAGGCCTCATCTGGGGTACGGGGGGGCAGTTTGGGTTACAGAAAGGACAGAGCAGCACCAGAGAAGGTCCAGAGAGGAGCAACTGGGCTGACAGGAGATGAGTTAGGAGTGAAGATTAAACGAGCTGAGCCTTCACAGATGAAGAGGAGACCTGACTGAAGTGTTTAAAATGATGAAGGTTATCAGTCCAGTGGATGGAGACGGTGACTTTAAAATGAGCTCATCAAGGACACACGGGGGGACACAGCTGGAAACTTGTGAAGGGTGAATGTCACACAAACATTAGGAAGTTTTTCTTTACACAGAGAATGACGGACACTTGAAATAAGCGACCAAGAAGTGTGGTGGACAGCAGGACATTAGGGACTTTCACAACTCGACTTGATGTGGAGTGGACAGGACTGGCGGGATTTGTTGGGCTGGATGGCCTGTTGTCATCCTGACCGCTCTAATGTCCTGTCACGGTGACAGGGGGCTGCACTTTGAACACAGCAGAGTCTGGTTTGAGGACAGAACTCGATTACGTAAAAGTACTAACGCGCCTGTCTGGCCTTGCAAAACTCATCACAATGGAGTCAAGTCATAGACAAAAGAGTCCGAGTCGGTTGAGGTCCGTAAACGTATCACACCAGAGTCCTGTAGGGTCCCGCAACGCCATTCGTGGCTCTCCAAGTGTGATAAATGCTATTAAATTCAAACAGGCCTGCAAATCGATCTCGGCAACACCTGGGATGGAAGCGCCGATGACTGAATATGGCGGATCCTGCCAGGTCAGAGGGGCACAGTGTTGTCTGAACCTGCAAGGTGGTCTACACCAGAAAGTTGATTAAAGCAGAGAGGCGAATAGGAGAGGTGACCCCAGCCTGTGCTAATGTCACAGCTGAGACCGACGTGGCCAGAAAGTTGGATAAGAGAAGCTAAATTTGAACAAAAGAGACCCCGTAAGACTAGGGGCGCATCGTAACGATGCCATTCAGCAGAAGTTTATCCTGGCAAGCTGATGAATTTCTAATCAAGCCTAGCACTGAAATAAAAGGGCCGATGACTGTGTGACTGTGATATGGAAAAGAAAGACGATGGACCCTGTCAGGACGGACAGACAGACAGACAGACAGATCTTTATTTGTCCCAAAAAGAAATGCAACTTGTACCTTCGCTCACTAAATATAGAAATATTATCAAAAACAAACACAAAGAGGGGGAACACACCTGGTGGGCCTGCAAATGGTTAAAAATTCGAAAAGTGGCTTAAATACAAGTCGGGACGATCGCGGGACTGTGACATGGGGACAGGCAAACGGACCTCACCGGAGTCCGACTCCTGCATCTCCGCCCATTACTGCCTAACTGCGACTGACAAACGGCCGATCCTGCCACCGTCGGTCACCCCTGTCACAAGCGTGGCTCGGCGACGCACTCACATCCCCGTCAGACAAACGATTTACTTCAAAAGTGAGATCATCCAATTGACTCCACCTGAGCCTGCGAGACGCTTCGTCTTCATGTCTCAGCAGAGCGACTCGTCCCGTCTGTCGAAGTGATCACAACGGAGGCCGGTCATGTCACGGGCACACAATGGAGAGCGATGATGTACGATGACAGCCATGACACGTGTATAATAACGGACCCACAGACCAGACTCCGTTTTCCAGATTAGTGGCCACTGATCCTGCCTCACTGGAGAAGCTCACACAAACCCCAAAATAACCCCAGAAGTTCAACTTTCATTTTCAGCAGCATGTAGAATGATTCCTGCGGAGGCCTGTGGCAAGGCGGACATTTTCCACGCCATCGCCCCCCTTCTCTCAGATGACAGAGACCGACACGTTTGTCTGCAGTGGCGTTCGGACCCCTCTGCTGACGACCAACGTGTGCCCCGCTGAGAAGCTCCTGCTCCTTTCACGAGGCTCAACACCCAACGGTGTCAGAAACGCGGACATCACGGCGCCTCATCTTAGGAGCGGGAAGAAACAGAGGAGACCGGCGGCAGACCACAGGAAAAGGGAATCTCCATTAGCGGCCGAGTGCTGCCACAGACACTCTCGGAGCTCTTTGAGTTTTACCCGCGCGTCATGGCGGCACGCAGCCCCTCCCTCCCCACAGGAACACGCCGAGCATAAGAAATCACAAATGGGACTCCGTCGAGCGAGCCAAGGTGCATTATGACTGCAATTTCAGGTCGGAGTGATCTTGATAAAGCCTAATCTACCTGAGCACGCTCTCAAATACAAACACAAATCAACGGCGAAGAGCGATGTCTCCGAGAGGCCTGCCCAAGTGGCGCAATGCTCAATCCCAGCAACTTTTTAATGAAAACAAATGTCTCTTTCCAGTCGGCTGCATCTGCAGGCTCACAGCTAGCGTCTCCTTCTGCTCTCCTCAGAAGCACGTCTGGTCCTTACAAACCGCCGTTCAGGCTAGCAGAGCCCAGGGCTTCAGGCGTTGCCACGGATACCGCGGGTTTACAACTAGGGACCGGCCCCGACCCGGCGGTGGGTGGAGCCAAGGAGGGCGTGGACCCCTCTGCTTGGGACGAAGTGACTTTTAAACGTTTCTGTGCAGTTGAAGCCCTCGCGTGTCCAGTTCACTCCGACTCCATGCCATGTTTTCAGACCGCAGCCGTTTGGTGGCGATTGTGGCTGTAGAGGGCGCTACACCACCGACAGCCACGGGACGCACACCACTGAAACTTTTTCTTCCCGTTTCCCACAAGCACTAAGCGCACACACACACACACACACAATACTTTCTCTTCTCTCCATCTCCTCCCAGTAAGTTCTCTCCTAGTACCTCCCGACTCCCCCTCGCTTGCTGGGGGGTCTCAGGCAGTCCTGTATATAGTCCTCGACCCGGAAACGAGATTTTTTTGTTTTATCGAGATATCGATAAAATTATTCCGATATCACAAGAAAACAAAGTTCGTTTTCTCAAAATCTCGATAAAAATCACTCTGTTATCTCGAGGAACCAATTTAAAAAAATAACGATATCGCACGTCCTCTCTTGGCTTCCGTAGAAAATAATAAAGGCTAGTGTCCGTCATTTTAGAAGACGGTTAGCAAGGCTTCAGCTGTATAGGCGTCGCAGTCTAAGCGAAGCAAAGGTTTAGTGTTGTTTTCTCGAGATCTCAATAAAATCAGTCCGTTATCTCGAGGTGACAATTTAAAAAGATAACGATGTCGCACGTCCTCTCGCGGTTTCCGTAGTCTACAGTCACACAAAACAGAACCTCATGAAAAACTTGCATTGCAACTTCGATCTCATTGTTTTCACTGCTCACCCGGATGCCATCCACTCCGATTCTTTCGAGTTTGAATTTCGATTCTGTTTTACTTCATTATTGAAAAAGGGGAACGGGGTGGGGTGAGTTTGGGTGGTTGGAATGGGGTACCCTCTGAAGCCGATGCCACGTGACGCCACTTCTACCCATGGGGGTACGTCAGATTGTGTCGCCGAACACGTTCATTCAAATGACCAAAGATCGCTGTCCTTGTCAAATTTAGGGATCGTGTGCCAACTGCCCAGCACTGATGTACTCGCCACTTTTTCTGACAGCCAATAGCGTGCTGCCTAATGAAGGCGGCGCTGCACAAAGGGTTAACGGATACGACGAGTTCGGCAGCTTTATCGACGCTTTGTTGCCTTTTTTCTGTTCTGTTGTGGTACTTAAAACGCGAGACATCAGACGAACGAGCCTCTCTTCCGTTCCGGAGGTTCCTAATTCCTCGTCTGCGCTGTACTTCTGGATGAGCATTCATTGGTTGTCAGCTCTGCCCTCCACACAGCCAACACCAAGTAACAAAACACGTGGACTACGTGGGATGAGTCGCGGGACGTGTCGCTTCATGGGGGCACACGGCCGACTTGCTGAGATTAAAGAAATGAAGGCCGTGACGGAAAAACCCCTGGAAAATTAGCCAGATGTGCCATAGGCTTTACACGTTGATGGAAGGACCGAGACCCGTACCCAGACAGCTCTCATCGTCCATTTGTGGAGCCTGTTAAAGACCAAAGGTTCTTTCTGGGACCTTCATGTGGCCGATTCTTTGGGGAAGCATCACTCCAACAAGCCTCATTCTTTTTAAGGAGACCTCACAAAGATGGCGATTCCCACCGAGGAGGTGCCAGTGCTTCACCGAATGTCACCTGAGGCTGCGTCGGTCCCGGTCCCCCCCTTCACAAAAAGCTAAGACATTGCCATCAGCCACTGTGTCACTCCTTCCTCCACCGACCGAACTTTGGGTTGTTCCAATGCTTTGAATCCATTAAAGAAGTTTGGTGGAACTCAAAGATACGACCATATTATCCATTAATTATCCAACCCGCTGTATCCGAACTTCAGGGTCACGGGGCCATTAATTAAAGAATTAAAAATAATTCAAGTAAAATTAAAATGAATCAATTAAAGACTGATTTTGGTCTTTGTTGTTGCTGCCCCCATTACTGGGTGGTCTGCCACGACTCCACTTCATTCAAATCACCGCCAGTCCCCCTATAGATGTTTACCAGTGATGGACGGTAACCCACCCTCACTGTCCACTAGCCCATTTAGTGCAATGACAAAGTAAAAGACTCGAGGGGACACAGCTGGTGACGCATCGGGTGAGGGACACACTGGAGTTGGATGATCACCCCCATTGCGCCAGCTGAAATGATGGGAGACGCTAAAGAAGCACAGAGGAGAGCCGGCCGTTCTTCCTCTTGGACACCACGGACACACTGGCGATCGCCGGAGCCAGTCTGCTGTGACGTTCCTGCAGGTTGTCCATCTGATGGCCCCAGGTGCCCCAGTGCTGCATGGGTGGGTTTGCATTTCTCTCCAGGGCTGGGACGTCCCTTCAGATGCACCACAGTCCAGGATTTTACAGCTCTGGAGAGCAGGAGACCCTTCAGGACCCTAACAACCCTTTTGTTCCACCCTGTCACGTACCAAGTGGTGAAGCGGCCCGCCGTGAGCTGCCAGCGCTGCCCATAAGTCACAGCGACAGCCGCAGACATACCAATTCATTAAGGCTACAGACAACCATAAAATCCCACTTTATCAAAGCAATCTAAGTGTAAAATTTTATTGTGATGAGTGAACATTAAGAGCAGAACCAAGCTGTCCTGCGCCATCGTAATTAAACGAGCAACTGGCACAGACCCCAGCCTGGGCGCGTCACTCGACAGGCATGGCTCGCCGTCTGGTAGGGATGAACGCCGCGTCAATGGTGGTCACCAGACGGCTCACCTGAGAGAGGACTTTGGGTTTCCACTGTGCAGCAGCTTCATTTTATAAAACTCCTTTCCTTTCGGAGGTCTCAGCCTTTTTACGAGGGGCTTTACAAAGCAAACAAGGTGAACACGTTATGCCTGTTCATTCAGTTCTGCGTCCACCTTTCCTTACAATTCTGGATCAAGGGGAGCCCAGCGGCTTTTCCAGCAACATCCAGACCACTTCAGGTGGGGCACCACTCAATAGCAGGGCACACACATGAAGAAACCCCCATGTGGACGCTGGGTGGGCATGCAGACGCCACACAGACAGTGAGTGGGTGGAGAAAGGAAATGCTTCATTCATTTGTCCTTTTTCTTGACCCTACACTTCCCACAACAACAACATGAAGCGGAGCGGATGCCAGTTCCCATCAGTAAGCACCATACCTGGATGGGATGCCAGCCTTTCACAATGGAGTCTCTTGTGCTAAAACTCACAGGCACTTACAGCGCCATCAAATGCCAGTGACCTGCCTGACACCAGGAGGTATAAAGAAACTGGGGGGCCTGAAGAAAACACACGCAAGAAGGACACTGCGACCAGACCTGGGGTTGAACCCTGGTCCATGAAAGTGCATGGCAGGTTCACCACTAACAAGATAGGAGAGTGACTGCTAATTAAAGAATGAGGTGATAATAAAATGAATCGATCAATGGAGCAGGTGATGATTGATCATGAATTATTGGAGCAGTAAAGCTGCTGAAAATAAACTCACGGTGCGAGCCCCCCTTAAGTATTCCTTCTCAGTGGGTCAGGAGCATCAACTCCCAGAGGAAATAATTACAGCAAATAAACCGAGTGCGAAACAATCGCTTTCTTCTGCGGCACTAATTGCTTCTTGTCGGACATGAGACACGGTGATGCAGATCTCATTAAATCCACTCACGTCGAAACCTGGGGGCTTCAACCCACTGCAGCTCCCTGAGGGCCACTGGACTTGCCTCCTTAAGGGAAAGTGGAGCTCTGCTTGAGCCTGACTGAGGCGCCAGGCTGCACGTGCCCAAGAAAACGGGTACGACGGTGCCAAGGGCCGAGAAGGTGGCCAGCCTGGAAGGGACTCATGCACTGCGTGGTTAAGACTTGGTGGTGGGAGCAGACAATAAAGAAACACTCTCTCTGTTATATGGTGCCTTTAATATCTATCTATATATTGGTCAATTATACATCGCCTTTCATATCTATCTATATATTGGTCAATTATATAGCGCCTGTCATATCTATCTATATATTGATCAATTATACATCGCCTTTCATATCTATCTATATATTGGTCAATTATATAGCGCCTTTCATATCTCTCTGTCAATCTATTTATTAATCTGTTATATAGTGCCTTATATATTTATCTGTCTATCTATTATATAGTGCCTTTCATATCTATCTATCTATCTATCTGATATACAGTGCCTTTAATATCTATCTATATATTGGTCAATTATATAGCGCCTTTAATATCTATCTATATATTGGTCAATTATATAGCGCCTTTCATATCTATCTATATATTGGTCAATTATATAGCACCTTTCATATCTCTCTGTCAATCTATTTATTAATCTGTTATATAGTGCCTTATATATTTATCTGTCTATCTATTATATAGTAATTATATAGTGCCTTTCATATCTATCTATATATTGGTCAATTATATAGCGCCTTTCATATCTCTCTGTCAATCTATTTATTAATCTGTTATATAGTGCCTTATATATTTATCTGTCTATCTATTATATAGTTATTATATAGTGCCTTTCATATCTATCTATCTGTTATACAGTGCCTTTAATATCTATCTATTGTGGACTATGGCCAGCAGCTTATCCTGGCCAAGACCCCCAAGCCGCCAGATGGAGCCCTCCCTGTAACATGGAGATGCCCCTGCTGGATAACGTCGGGGCCGCCAGGGGACGCTGCAGGGAGACACAGAGACATTTGGTTTGCATACAGCTCGGAAGTACTTACAGGTCACGAGGACAGAAGAAATAAAGTGCTTCTGGGCTGACGAAGAAAAGAAGAGTTTTGATTTGACCCGGAAGTGCTAGGAAGTCACATGGACTGCGGGTTCAGAAGCACTTCCGGGTCACAAACTATAAAAGGACTGTGGGAGCTCCCTGACGGCGAGCTGAGCTGGGTGGAAGTGTGGCAACGGGTCGTGGAGTGGAGGATTGTTATTGTGTTGAGTATTGTGTAATTATAAGATTATTGTGGAGAGGAGGGTGCTTTGTGCACTGTGCGGTTTAAATAAAGTCAACTATTGGACTTTTATGTCGTGTTTGACATCTTGGACAAGGGCTCAAGGGAGCAATAGCGACCCCTATCTGTCACACTATATATTGGTCTATTATATAGTGCCTTTCATATCTATTTCTTTACATTTATATATGTCTGTTTATAGCACCTTTCCAACCTTTGTATTATTATGTAGTGCCTTTACAATCTATTGATCTATTTTTTATATAGTGTCTTTCAAACCTGTCTACTACCTCATTTATACAGTGTCTGTCTGTCTGTCTATCTGTCTATTAGCGTCTTCATATCTAGCTATCAATCTACCATATAGTGCCTTTCAATTATCTATCTGTCTATTCAATGTCCCCCTGGGATGTGTAAAGTGTATCTAATCTAATTCATCTCTCTCTCTCTCTCTCTCTATCTGTCTGTCTCAGACAATGATAAACCCCACCTCAGGACCACCAGCATTGAGCCACCTGCCCTCTGCTATAAGGAGCCTGAGGAAGTCACGCTGACCGGTGGGCACAGAGACGTCACCTGAACTGAGTCTAAACAGAGAATGGGTGGCCAAAAGAAGAGACTGAAGGCACCCTAATGGAGATTGGTGGCAGTGCCCGACAGTAACCCATCGCTCAGCCTTGCCGGTGTGTAGCGTCTGCCACTGAGCACATCGTCCCAAGGCTCCTACAGCTTCACTTCCTTACGGCTCGTGTGTGGCCGAAGCGGCTCACCTGCTGTCGGTGGGTGTGTGTGTGTCTAGAAAGGTGCCATACATATAGTTGTGTCCCTCTAGTCTGCTGTGCCCATCTATCTGTCCATCAAAGGCGACATACAAGACTCACTGCAGCGTCTGAAATATCAGGTAGGGCAGGGCATGATAACCACGCGGCTGAGGTCCTTGACATGATATGTGGGTGGGCCGGCTCAGCGTCGGCTAAATGACACCCCGGATGTGGGCCTGCTTTTCTACTCTGTGCTTGTGTTTGTTGGCCATGAAAGGCGCTATATATGAAGGGTTCCCTTTCTCGTTCAAGTCACCCTCAGGCCAGACTGTATGGATGGACCCCAGAAACACTCCGGGATGTGCTGACCGATTTATCAATAGTGGACAGAAAAATGGAGGTGGACCTCAACGGAAGGCACCCGCTTTAATTGGCAGACCCCAAAGCTAGGCATACCGGACAGGCGCGACGTGAGGCTGGTGGTGAGGGTGGTCTGTGCTGCTGGTCTGTCAGGTTTGCACTCCTTCGTCTCCTGTGACCCGTTTTCTCCACGGACCTCCATTTCTTAAGGAATGCCCTCAGTCTTTACTTTACATGCCATCTTGTGTAGTGGGCACATCACGACGATACAACCCAGCACAAGTACAAAGTGTCACACGTCCTCATTCTTCCGCTCCCTGCCCTCCGTGGTCCACAGACCCTCTGCGCATTTTGAATTTTCTTCTTTTCATTTTTCAAATCCCTCACGCGCAAAAAAAAAAAAAAACGAAAACCAGACAAGCTGGGAATGCGGCGGGTTACGGCGAAGCGGAGAGGAATTCTTTTCAAGCTTTAGTTGCTCTTGTTTACTATAAAAATATGACAAGCAGATCAGGCCGGCTGTGGAAAGGAACGGCGCTCCGTCACAGGGGAATGTGGGGCGGCTAATTAATTCCTGATGCTGACAGAAGAGGGCCGGCGAGGGGGCCTGCAGCAACGCGCCGCCTTTTACACGCAGTCGACTGCCACTCAGGCCGGCCCTGGCAAAGTAGGGTGCTGTCACTCGTCCCCACGGTGCCCCCAACGCCACACACGGCATATGCCAAAATGTTGTGATTTGTATCGGCGGGCGGCACAAGTCAATTACAGGTGGCAGCGCAGCGGTTCAGAGCGGGTCACCGCCTGTCAATCTCCCCCACACCGTGTGCCTGCCTGCCTGCCACGCTGCCTGCCGGAAAAAGTCAAATGGCGACGGCTACGTTAATCTCTGGGGTCACCTGTTGGGACCCCTACCTGACAAAAGGGACCTGCATTCGGTGGTGACGCGGAGGGGCTCCTATAAGTCTGAAGTGCTCATGCGCAGACATGGCAGACCTTGGTGACCATCATCGCTTCATCAAAACGTCTTCATCATCTCAGCAGTAGGGTAACACCACGAACCAAAGTGGTGCTGTGCCCAAAGCCGGACCCACTAGGCCACATCTTCAGTGATGATGAGGATGATGTATAAATTACCCCCCTTCCCCAGGGATGGGGTGTAACCTCATAAGGGTGTGCAGTTTACTCCACTTTCCTTCCCCTTCCCAAAAGCATACCGGTTAGTGCCTGACACCACTGTGGGTATCAGTGCCCTGATGGGCGATCATCCTGTTCTAGTTCTGCCAGGATGGACTCGGCTCCTCTCATTGTGCCGTAGAAGTGGCTGGATGATAATTCAAGGGCGCCTGATGGCACAGTGCTTAGTGTGGTAGCTTCACTGCACCAGGGCCACGGTCTCAGTGGTCAATAACAAGCAGGAGGGACCCAAAGTAATTCAAATAAAAAAATTACAGCCACCAAAAACAGAATTCCAAACCCCCAGGGTCACTCGTATGCAGCGCCTTTTAGCAAGACGATTGTGCTTAAAGTGGGCAACTGCAGCCCCCAATCACACAGACCCAGGCAACTGACTGGCTGATCGACCAAATCTTTTAATTGTAATCTATTTCACTTCACTTATGGATTCCTTTGCTGTTTACTGCCCTTGGGTTATTTATTTATTTATTTGTGACCTTGTTGCTAAGCAACAGGCATATAGACAATTCAGGAAGAAAGGCAAAAATTAATTTATCATTTTTATATGAAATCGCTGAGTGCCACAGGGGAGTAGACAGATAGGCCACATATAATGAGCAGACAGAGATGAGATAGACACTATATGATAGATAGATAGATAGATAGATAGATAGATAGATAGATAGATAGATAGATAGATAGATAGATAGAGTAGTTGGCAGGATTAGATAGATAGATAGATAGATAGATAGATAGATAGATAGATAGATAGATAGATAGATAGCGTAGTTGGCAGGATTAGATTGACAGACAGACACACAGACCACCAGGCGGCCCACGCTACACAGCAGCCTAACAGGAGCCGCGGTCTTTCCTGGCTGCAGAACGGATTCCCAGCCGCTGATCACCTCCGCACTCGTCGCTTTCCCGCCACCTTTAGGCCCCGACGGCCATAACTCAAGGCCTTCCTGGCCACCACCACCTCCTCTGGCAGGGAACGGAGCGGAAGAGTGGGAGAGCTGATGAAAGATCGATGGCAGATAAATTTTCTTAAGTGTGTTTAAAATGGTCATTGTGAATCATCTGAAGGTCACTGTAATTCATCCAGTTGCAGCGGCCAGATGATTGCATCAAACATGAATTATTAATCGGGGGCTGGGCGGTTCGCTCGTCGTGAGAACGTGGATGTCAAGCCTTTCGGCAGCGCTCAATTCTCCCGTGACGGATACCTGAAGCCAGCAGACTCAATGGTTACGTGATCTGACCACGGCTGCCGCTGCTCGTGGGGGACTCGGTGACACAGCTGCCATTACGGCACACGAGTCTTGCAGCCCCCAATTCAAAGAGGCTTTCACGGTGCAGGCGACTTCCCTGTCAGGTTTGTTATAGCGCCTTTCAGCAGAAGAACTTACATGGTGCACCTCCGGTAGGTCAGACTACCTTCATGACAGACAACGCCCCTCACTGGATGCTCCCTTTTCACATTCTGTATTTATAAACTCAGGACACTCAATTCCATCTTTTCTTTCCACATCTGCTGATTATCGTGTGCATTTTGTACAGCGCCTCCCACTCCCTGTATTTCCACTATCATGTCCAACAACCTTCACGGTTTATAGCGCCTTTCCCAGCCCCCATAACTCCTCTTCTGATGTGCCCGCTGGCTGCCATGCTGCCGATTCATTTCAATGCCAGATAGGCACAGCAGTCCTCACGGTGTGTTGGCAGGGTGGCTGCTCACACGGAAGCCTTGACCTGTTAATCTCCGTTCTCAACTGCACGGTATAAACTTTAATTGCTTGCGTTTTCCCTCAGCGGAGATACTTCAGATTTTTTATTAATTAAAAAAAAAAAAAGTGGAGAACATCAGGTAGAAGATGGCAAGTCAGTGCCAGTGCAGATGGATGAAACAGAGCCAGCACGTGGCAGGTGTCCTGGCATGGCCGCTTCACAATTTACTGATTTTTTAAACTGCCAAGCAAAGCCAAGTGCCGGCACTTTGTGAATGTGTGTGATGCGAAAGGCGCTATAAACAACACAGCAGGCCACTCCTTGGTTTTTCCAAGTGGGCGCCCTACACCTGGCAGCTCCTGTCCTCGAGTGGCTCATCTGCCAGGCTGGTGGGTCACTTCAGTGCCACAAGTTATTATGGGTACAGTAGTAGTGGGCACCAACATTCTTAGAAGAAGATATTTCTGATTGCATAAAGTGCCAGACAGAGATGGGCCACGTGCTGGCATCACGGGGGGCCATCTTACGAGCATTGCAGATGCCCATGCTTAGTAGTGCACTGGGGCCCCTGTCTTAATGGCAAAACAGAAACATACATACATAGGCATCAGGAACACTGTGGGCTCCTGTGCTCCCCGGGCAGTGCCGATTGTGCCCATACGTTAAGAAGGCCCAGGGTATGACAGAGTCCTCTTGGTTTGCATTGACAAGCATCTGTTTAAAAGAGCATGGGCACCAGCAGTGCCATCGTGGTCAGAATTAGGGGGGGGGGACATTTGGGGGGTGGCAAATAAAAATAAAAACAAGAAAGTCCCTGAGGTAGGAACAATAGAACTGAATGCTGCCCGACTCTGTTCTATTGGTTTATAAGATTTTCATAAATTAGTAACTTTGGTCTTAACGTGTGACACGAGACCTCGACGGATGGCCATTCAAATCACGCTGAACGTCCTTCCTTCTTTATTTTCTTACTATGCAAGTTAAAACGTTTGGCACTATTTAACTATTATGATTGTTTAGCATTATACAATATTATTTTTTAATTATTCTACATGAGTGTTAACGCTAATAATTTGAAAACGTTGTGAAAATTATACAAAATTGTACTGGAAATTAGACCAATTGATCAATAAATAAATCTCTTACAGTGTAGCATTTGCGTGCCATTCCGTCCCAAATCCCCCACTTTTACAAAGTCTGATTTTAAGAAAGAAAAAAAACATACATACATACATATATATATATATATATATATATGAAAATATGAAAAACAAGTCTGCATTCTAGTTTGCCGAAATCTCTTTTTTTATTTCGCGGAATCATTTGCACTTGACGACTCTACTCAAGTCAATCGGCTTCACTTTAGAAAGCCCACAAGTTCACAGATTCTCCTCACTTGACAACCAACACGCATGCGCCGAAACCACTCCTCTTCAGCCCGCGCCCGCTAAATCGCTTCTTGTTCCCGCTTTAAAAACACGCTAAATCGTTTCTTGCTTCCCGCTTTAAAAACCCGCGCCCGCTAAACTTGCTTCCTGCTTTAAAAGTAATCACGCGTGTCATTTCTTTTGTTTGTTTAGCCACAGAAAGACTTAAGAATCGTGAAAATAAAATAACTAGAATTTACGATGCACTACAGTTTAAGGTTTGGAAACATACGGCAAATATGTGCCAAAAACTGGAAGCAATACGCTATATATCTCTCATAAATGGGCAAACACTTTCCTTCGGAAATTCAACATGGCAATACATAACCCTTGATGAGACAAAAACATGTACTTTTTTACTCAATAGCTACAATCTCGAGAGAGAAGAAAACGGCGTATGTACCTGTCGTCTTTAAAGACGCGCTTTGGCCAGGGAGAAAACTTTGTAGTGATGACGATTTCGTCCATCAGCCTTAGCGCACTCCTATAGCCTGATGGGAATTGTAGTCCTCACGTTGGCGGCTCTTTCTCTGTATTTTAAGTCGGACCAGCACCAAGGCAACATTTCGTGAAAATCGGTTCAGACAAACAGACCTCCAAAAAGCTTACGATTTTATGGGTATAAATTAAGTAGAGAGGGACTTATTAGCGGTGAGTGAATAACAATGGATTTAAAAGAAAAGGAAAAGTCAAAAAAGCAGTTTTAAATTTCAGTGATGTGTATTTTTGTTCTTGTAAGGAACTTTAGTTATTATTATATTAATAATAATTGTATTATTTACAATAATATATATAAATTATTATATTATAATTATATATTATTATTATGTTTATGATTATTGTTATTATTATTATTACTTTTTAAAATTGTATTAAAATGAAACTACTTTCAAGGAAATAACCTATATTTCAAGTATTTATCGGTTATTACACTTTTATTTGCACATTTTGAAAATAAAAGGGACTCAATTCTAGACCGGCAAGTGAACTTTGTACTCATTGTCTTAATGCCTGCGCTGAAGTGTTGGTTTTTTCTTTGGCATCTTTTACCAAGGCTTGTGAAATTCATTCAAGCAAATGTATTTGTATGGTGCACATAAAATCAGTGGCAGATTTAGGTATGGGCGACATGGGCATCATCTTGCTGGGGTCGGCATAGGGTGCCCAGACCAAAAAAGTTTATTATGGTGATTACAGCCTGAGTCAGTCAATCCATTAGGGGGTCCATTGATAACAATGAAGGAGTGTGTGTTCCATAGAGTCTGCATTATGTCCACAGAGGGGCAGCAGTTACGTAGCTGAAGGGGCACACACTCCAGACTCTTGTTATACTGTTTGTGTGCTGTCACCCGAGGGGCACCGTGTATGAAAGCCAAGGGGCATGTGCTCTGTAAATTTTGCGGTTTATACACACAGGGGCAGCAGTTGTGTAACTGAAGGTGCGCACGTTCCTGGGGAGGACCCCCTGGTCATCGGAGACTAAAGTCTAATACTGACTACCCACTATGACACTGAGGGTGCCATCCCCTCTCCCACTTCCAAGTGGGCCTCGACTGGCACTGCATAAAATGAACATATAAACAGTTCAAAATCTATTTAAACCACCAGATTACAAACAAAATATTCCATCTGTAATAAATATCAAATAATCCTCCATGACGCCGTGTCTAAAGAGAGACAGGAGGCAAAAGATGAAAATGAGCAGAAGCAACGGACCGGAATCAGGCGGGCCCTCCGTCAAAGTCCAGAACACAACTGGAAAAACGAAAGTCACAACATGAGAAACGAGTTGGAGAGGGCAGTGGGGATTTTCACAAAGCACTGGTTGGTTAACAGTCAAGTTCAGAGACCCTAGAATTGACAGACGTGACCCCAATAATGTCACTCGTTTGACACCCCTACCAGGCTTCAGGAGGTCGGGGGCACACGCTGATAGCGCATCGCTGCACCCACCACGCAATGAACCAGGATTGGGCGTTCCACAATGTGAGGGCATCCCGGGGAATTCTGAGATGGGTTTCCATGGTAACAGTCAACAAACGCAATGTTCATAGAACGGTGGGGCCTGCATCAAAAACAAAATGGCGTCGCCGTAGGACATACAGTTTCAGTATCGTCCGGTGGCAAAAAAACCCAAAAACAGACCTCCGAATGAACCTTTCTGTAATTCTAAAGCCCATATTAGAGACGTCACAGTCCTGAGCAGTCGTTAGATCAAACACAGAAGACGTATAAATATCAGAGATCACAATAAGAGAACGGCTAAACAATTGGATGAGGAGGAGCGGAGCGCCCGCTGGAGTGGGCTGTAATCCTACCGCTGACACCAATGCTTGCAATCAAATTGTGGATGGAGTGTGTTTACCATGAAAGGTCCTGTAAAACATGAGGATGGGATGGAAGCTCAAGCCGAGAGCAGCCATCGGTAGCCCCCTTACAGCCACCTGCCCATTGTTACTTTTTATTGGATTTGATTTTATGCTTTTCCAGTTTTTTTTTTTTTCTTAGTTTCCTACACTCCCTGGAATTAGTCCAAGTTGAACAGAGCAGAAACAAAAGAAGAAAAGAAGAAGCAGAACTCGTTTTCTGGAGGGGCGACTCCGCAGTGACGGTTTTGGTGAACTTTTCAAAAGGCCCCCCTGTGGTCGGCCAGGCTTTGTTTAAAAAATATAAAAAAATAAAAATGGAGAGACAGCTTAACACCACCAGCTTTGAATCCTTTAATCCGTTTTTGCCGATAGCAATTCTGAGTGTGAGTGTGTGTGTGTGTGTTTGTGTTTGCGTTTTCTGTTTTATTAGCATTTTCTTCATTGGCTCCAATTTCTTTAATCCGCCTTGTGGCTTTTTCTTTTTGTCCAGCTGGCCGGGTGTCTCCCATGGCTTCTGCTTCACCTGACGAGCCTCTCCTACGCCCTCGGTCTCCAGCACCCTGAGTGCGACTCTCTGGGGACAGGCCACCCTTCACTCCACTACACTCCAGCAGGGGGCGCTCTCCTGCTTATTCACACCCACCCCTCCAAACGAGTGGCACCTCTGGTTTGCCAGGCTGCGTCGCCACTCTGCTCGTGCCTCCAAATGTCCGTGGAGAATTTGTTTGATTTGCAGATCTGGTCAGTGTTTCCATTTGAAGTCACATTGACCATCTTGGTTATTTAAAAAAAATACATTTTAAACACGCAAGCTTTGAATGAATGGCTTTGGTCATTGAAATCCAGTCGGTTCACAGTCATCTTCATGATCACCACCAGCAAGATCAGAACCACCATCATCATCTTCATTAACCTGTCATCCTCACGATGACCGCCACCAGGATGACCATCACAATTATCATCAGCGTCATTCACCAGCAGTATCACTTTGATCTCAGCCATCATCACCATCGTCATTGTCATTAATATAATAAGGGTCTCCTCCACCATCACCCTCATAACTACAATAGCTACTGCCATCACAATCATTGCTATCATTACCATCATGGCTGTCTTCACAATAACGACTGATGTCATCAGAACCATTGCTACTATCATCAGATTTGCCTCCACTGCCATCATCATATTCACCATCAGGATGGCCACCACTACCATTAACAAGTATCATCCTGATCATCACTACCCACACCTCTACTATCGCCATTATCTTTATTATCATTATCATCAATGTTGTTGTTGTCACCATCTCATCAGGGTCATCAGGACCATAAAAATCATCATTACTGTCACTACTATCCTAATAAACTCTGCTATCATCAGCATCATGACCACTATCGACAAACACACTTTGATTCACATCATCGTAACCATCATCAGTATCATCAGTGTCTTTGGGAATGCCATTGTCATCATCAGCGCCATCATCATCATGTCCACCATCATCTTTCGCCATTGTCCTCAGTGTCATCACAATCACCACCAGTCCCTCCATCTTTCTCATTACTGTTATTGTGATCACCATCATCAGTATCAGTACAATCATCTGCTGGTCCCACCGCTCTCATCATCATCATCATCATCAAGATGGAAACTACCACCATCACCATCATGTTAATCACCATTACCATTTTTATTTTCATCATTACTTCAATCAACATGATCAAAAGGATTTTCCCTATCATAACAGCAGCCATTATCTTCAGTATCAAACACCACCTTTATCATCATCATCATCATCGTCATCAGTATATCCACCACCATCAATATCATCACCGTCACCCTTATCTTAATCATCATTTGGCTCAGACAGTCAAACTTCAGACAATTCCTTGTGGCGGCCACCATGTTTTACAGTGGCAGCCTGATGATGTCACGCATCGTGTGATCTTTTTGACCACTAAGCAAAATGGTAATATTATAATATTACAAAACTATATATAAAATAAAGATAAAACACTAAAAATGAAGACATTTATGACAATCATTTGTCACCCCCACCACCATCATCATTATTATTACCATCATCATCACCACATCTTCATGATCGTCGCTTGTCCTACCATCCTCATCCTTATCATTATCAAGATGGACACTCATCATCAACATTTCACTGTCATCAGTGTCATCAGCAGCAACACCACCATCTTCATCACTTAATCACCACTATGAACGTCGTCATTGTCACCTATTTCATCCTGATCAATACCCTCACTATCAGCTGATCTGGCCCGACTGGGATGTCAACACGCAAAGTGTCTGGCCTGAGTGGAGTGCCACTAGGGGAGATACAGTAGGACCAAAGACCCCAGAATGACATCACAATCACAACAACATCTTCAGGATCACGTCCAACATCACCAACCATTGCCATCGACATAGTTGGGATCAGTGCCACCATCATTATCACCTTCACTTCTGCTACCATCAAACCAATGCATGGGTCCTGCTCAAGAAGCACAGGGCAGCTTAGAGATCAAGCTCAGTTGGACACATGTCACCCCGGTCATTCTCCTCTTCCTTTCATCTCACTCTGTTTATCTGTCCATTTACTGCACTTGACTGTTCACTAGAGGGTGACAAGGAACTGCATTCATGTTGACCCTCCATTCTGAGGATCACTGACCTCTTTGCCGGATCATCCTGCCTCCTTCTTGTGTCCAAGGGCTGAGGGGAAAAGCAGGCACAAAGCCCCATCATCCTCTTCTGACCATTTTGGCCCCCTCTCCGTCCTCCTGGGTCCTCCTTCGTGTTGTCTGCCCTGATGTCTTGGTGTCCGCCTGTTCATCTGCTTGTCCTACTCTGTACATTTAGGATGTCTTCCCAGTTTTCACATGTATATCCATCTTCATTTCTCTCTGTCTCCCTGATCTTAACATGTCTGCCCCTTAGTGTCTGTCTATCTGTACACCTGACAGGTGTGCCAGTCACCGTCTCAGTTTTTCTGCCTGCCTGTATGCCAAGTTGCACATCGGCGCCCCCAAGGGGGATCAGACTGACATTAAGAGACCCTCCGCTGCAGGTTGGCAGGTTGTTTGTGTGGCACCGGATTCTCTCCCTCCCTTGTTTGAATTCTGCCTGCCTCTTGATCTTCAACTATGAAATATTAAGCAGGCCAGCACCACGGGGGCACAGATACCCGTCGTCCCGTGCCTCCTTCCCCCCAGGACTCTGCCAAAGCGGGGTCTTTGCCTTTCTGGTTTTCATCTCTGTCTTTTCATCCTGTTCTCATCTCTCAAATGTGCTGCTGCCTCTCATTTATCTCAGGCTGGTAGGCAGGTGCCCAGCAGGGGGCGAGCTCTGAACGGGGGGTTCCCGCTGTTGTCGCTCGCCATGGACTGCCATTTTGACTCATAATGTTGCCTCCCCTGTGGCTGAAATGCTTCTGCACCCAGATTGTGCTTTCCCTCTTGAAAAGAATCCGGCAGGACTGGCAGGGAGGTGGCATTTGGCAGGATCCTCTGCCCAGCTTCTGACCTTTAACCTTACCCTACTGAGATGCACGAATAACTCTTATGCCCCACACCATGACATTTAAAGGTGAATTATACCAGTGGCAAAGCATTTTAAGGTATGCCCAGCCAACCACCCTATGGGTGGACAGAGTCATGGCACAAGTGCTAAGTAGTCAGTAGACACAGAAGTGGCAGGTAATGTCACCAGGGGGCACTGTGCCTTGGCATTGTTTTAGATTACTGGAAGTGATCTGGCCTGACTGGGGTGGCCACTAAGGGAAGGGGTTCCAAAAACACAAGAATGACAGTCTCCAGGTGTCCATGTCTTGCCTATGGACGGGTGGGCCCTGTAGTTAAGGGAGCAATGAGGTTATCTGGAGGGTCCCCACACCTCACTGCCCCTTCTACTTGGCCAAAAAGGAAAAAATCTGACATCCCAGCTTTGCACAGGCAAGACATATTTGGATCTTTGATTCCAGCAGATGCCATGCTCTAATGGCCACTTGGTGGCAGGGTCATTTGACAAGGACTGCCAACTACCTACTCTAAATCCAGCCATCCATTTTCTAGAGTTTATCTGATCCAGACGTTCCTCCCCCTACTTTCTCCCACTCCTCCCCTGGATACTGACGTGTTCCCAGGCTGGCAGCAGAGTGCCCTGAGGTCAGGTGTCCAGAAGGTACCCTGTTCAGAAGCCCAGACCACTGGGGGCACTTAAAACTCCACCCACATGGGCGGTTCAGGGGGCGGACTGTTCCAAAGCCAAACCCCCTGGAATCCACTCGAAGGCTGCCATTTGGACATCTTCCTGACTCTTTTCGAGGACCTCTGTGCTCGACTCCTTGGTCTGTCTACTTGGGGCACCTTCTCGTGGTCCAGCAAATCGACCCCCAGACCTAATGGACTCTGCTGGACTCATAGGAGTCCTTAGGAGTCATAAATGGTCTCTGCTGGACACCCTCACTCCCTGCTGCCCACCTTGCAGTGTAAATTACAAATGGTTGTCTTTCCCTTGGCAGCCTCACTTGTGTTTCAGCCAATCAATAGCGGGTCCCGGGCTCCGAGTCATTTATCCTGTGCCCACGGAGACTCACAGCTTCACTAACACACTCGCCTATTGATTGGGATTTGTCATCTCGGCTCTCTCTCTCTCTCTCTTGCTCGCTCGCTCGCTTCTGCAGCTTCATTGCCATGGTGACCAGATGAAGGCCACCAGGCCCACCGGTTTGGGCTCAGAGCTGCTTAACTCTCTCCAAGACTAGCTGCCTGGAAAAGTGCAAAAGGCTGGCATGAGTGGCAGGGCCCAATGCCAGTTGTTCAGGATGGGCAGATGGATAAAGAGAAATGAGGAAGAATTGAGTGGAAATGAATTGTAATGATGAAAGGATGAGCAGATGACAGAATGAAAAGATGGATGGCATCCATGAATGGCAGAAAGCGTCAAAAGGCTGGACGCAACTCTTAAGGGGGCACACACGGGTAAACACAGGTGGCCAGTCAGGCAGAGGAGCCATCCCAGCATGCACTTCTGGAAGATGGGAACTGAGTGATGTGTCAGTGAAGGCCCCTCCATTAGGAGTGGCATCTACATTGGCAGTGTTTGGAGATGTGGTGAGGGAGGCTAACATTTCATTGCTGACATACTGCTGGTCATAGCATTGTGGGTTGTAGCCTTGAAAAAGAAAGATTGGGGATTTTGGCTTAGGTGACCAAGAGCTGCTTGATGACAAGGTGACAACCTATCAGTCTGGTGCAGATTTAGTTGGAGTCCTAAGACATGGACGAGATCAGGCAGGGAGACATGGCGAATTCTAAGTACAGGTCAGCATGGCTGCCTTGTGGTTCTTAACCTTCTCCAAGGTGGTCCTAACTTGTCACTTGTGCCATGGAGGAGCCTGAAGTGGACACATTAAAGAAGCCCTCTTGTGCCAACTTCTTCTAATCCTAGTGGTGAGGTGTCAATCCAGCTGAATGGCTGGCAATCAGGTGTTTTGGTCTGGATGGGCATCTCAGATGTTGGCACAGCCCGCCGTGTGGAACACTTTCTAAGTAAGCAAATGTGACCACTGAGATCTGATCATGGTGGGCAGCCGAGCCTGAAGTGAGGTCCCTTTAAGTCCCGCTCACTTGCAACTCACTGCCTCAAGTGGTGGCTGTGGTGTAGAACGTACCTGTGATGCCCCCCCATACCTTTGACACCACTGACCTTGCATGAATGGCCTAATGAGTTGGTGGGGCTTCAATGCCCAAAAAATAAGTGATGCCCTCTCCACTCACGCCAAGGGTGTGCCCATTTAGCTCATCTATTCAAACAATCTAAGCACTGCCCACCACTTGTGGCTCCAAGCTCCCCGGTGCTGCTCCATTGGTCGTTTAGATCTCCCAGGGTTCAGGTGGGATGGTCGTGACTCTCAGAGCGCAGGCGCTGATGGAGCGGACGATGGGGGCCTTTATTGATCTCCTCGCCGAGGCTGTTAAATACCACCTCTGTTTACATCGTTCAAACTTGGCCTTTTTATCTGCATGACCTTTAGAGCCGAGGGCTGAGTTGACTCACTCGTGCCGGGGAGAGGATGGCAATAGGCCTTCGTAAGCCACATCAGCTCTCAGGTGGTCTAGCGGAGCAGGGGGTGGGAGGGGGCACCAGCGTACTCCACAGCCCACTGTGCCATCATTCAGTCTGCTCTGCTGATGATCTGCTCTGTCCTTCGACCTAGGCTCATCTGCACCAACTACATATGGGCATTTCAATCGCTTTATGCCATACGCACTGGGAAAGGCACTATAAAAATAAAAAAAGAACTACTGGACTGAACCCAAATCCGATGGCATTGCAAAGCTCAAATGAGAAACTCCCACTAAGGAAGCAACAGAAGTCACCTGGCAAAGACCCTCTCAAAATGTCCTCACAAACCAGGTGTCCATTGTGCTGTGACCACAAATTACATTAGGAGCTGCAAGAAAGGCGACTGCTGTCTCCTCTAGGGGGCACTAGAGTGAGCAATGCTTGAAAGTCATCTCATCATATCTGCCCCAGTACATCCTTCAGGCAGAGAAAGGACTACAGATGCCATCATCCTCCACTGAGGGTATCATGGCAGAGCCCCTGTAGGGTCTGACCTGATGCACATAATGGTGAGTGGGGGCTAAGAAGACAGGCAGTGAGAGCTGGCCTTGGGGACAACAACAACAACCTGCTTAAATGAACAGGGTGATGGATAGTGGCCTTCACCTGCTCAGGCTTACAGAGCATGGATGGATGGATGGATATCTAAATACACACATGCAAAGATAACTGTCAGTCTCAAAATCTTTATCTCACAGAGCCATGTGTCCATCTGAAAACCTTCATATGATTGCAAAAAACACTTTATTAACTTAGATAGATAGATAGATAGATAGATAGATAGATAGATAGATAGATAGATAGAGTGAAAGGCGCTATATAATAGATAGATAGATAGATAGATAGATAGATAGATAGATAGATAGATAGATAGATAGATAGAGTGAAAGGCGCTATATAATAGATAGATAGATAGATAGATAGATAGATAGATAGATAGATAGATAGAGTGAAAGGCACTATATAAAACAGATGAGTCCCTCACTTTAAATTCTTGTAGCTCTCCCGTGACTCATGCCATTGCTGAGTCAAATGCCCCCCGCCAGGCTTACACGTGACCCCAAGTCAAGCCCTTCAATACCTGGCAGCATTTGTGACCGAGTCCCTAATTAGTGTCTAGTGACATCATAATTGCTGAGTAATTACCAGGACAGCTTCAGGGTACTTACCATGTATGCCTATGTAACCGATTAGCCAGTGTGCCCCCGGGTAGAGCACGTGTCTTGTTTAGAGCTGAGTTGTGCAGTATGCTGTGCTGATGCCCGACTTCCATGGTGAGTGTGTGTGTGTGTGTGGTGGCCATGTGGTGGAATCGTGAGGTCAGCATTTTGCGGGTGCTCTTCTTTGCCGACTCAGTGCCAGGCTGTTCACGTGTGCTGCCCTCCTTGTCGTCAGGCTCCCTTCACATTCATAATCTCGTTAACCCAATACCAATTATTAATCACATTCTAGCATGGCACGCCATGCTCCCTCGAGTGCTTTTAACTGGCGGTGTTTAATTTTCTGCAGTTTCATTTGGCCAATAAGAGAGAAGCACCACAGCCGTGTGCCCACGCCCCGCTCGCCATCATCACCATCAGTCACTTTGCCCCGGACTTTACATGCCATAAAAATAAATTTCCCTGCAGGCCTGGAGCTGAGCCACAGTTTACATAGCAATGAGAGGCCTGTTTTCAAAAGTCATCAGTCAGATTTAAACGAGCCGATAAATCTGTTTATATGGCGCTGTTTACCAAGTGCGCCAGTGCCAGTCTGAGTCTCCACGATGAAGCCTTGAGCGCTGATACTGACTTCTGTGAGAGCTGAGGTTATGGGAGTGGGCTGAGGCGCCATGAGCCAGTCTCTGCTTTCTTTGACCGTGGAGCTGTCATGGCCAGACCGTCAATCATCCTCTTTTATATAGTGCCTTTCACAAGTTTGCCGTTATGACTGCTCAAGAGGCACACCATGCCAGTGTCTCATTTCATTATGATCAGCACCACTCATGACCTGTAGTGGCATTGCTTAAAGAACTGGCATAGCTGTGCCAGGGGCTGACTTAGTTAGCTATGGCAACATCTGCTGGAGTCTAAAGGCTCATCCACCCGTCCATCTTCCAAATCCTCTCATTCCATTACACAACAACATACAGAATCCTGGCTGGGGGGTCCCATTGAATATCACATACAGTTTTAAAGTTGCCAGTCAATCTAATCTGAAGATTTTTATAATGAAAAGAATAAGCAAAAAAAAACAAAAAAAAAAAAACAAACCACATGCATGGACATGTGGAGAGGGGGATTTGACCCCAGAGTCACACCCAGCAGCCATCATTTGGACAATCAAGCACAGGGGTACAGCTGGGGTGCTGTGACAGGATGAAAGAGCAGCTGGCACAGCAGAAGATCAGTAGAGAGCTCACCTCAGGCCTGCTAGATGTGACCTCAACCCTGTTACCCATTAAAGGCCACATGCCACACACAGGCATGTTATATAGCGCCTTTTGAAGTGGCTGCTTTCCCAAAGGTTACCCAAAGAAAATCACATCAGTGGACGAGCTGCTCAGCAAGTTAGAGGTGTAAAGAAATTCTGGTGCACAACTCATTGTGACCAACAGAGGGAGCCATCAGATGAGAAGGGCAGAGCCTGACTGACAGCCTGACCCTGGCTGGCAATGAAGGGGGAGCCTATCCAGCTTCCACAGCCCTGGCACAGTGCCCCCTTCTGAAAGTGCCTTTAGCACAACAGGCGGGTACAAGTGCAGTGAGGTGGGTTGTTCTCTGATTTATGCGAGTTGCTCCAGTTTTGTGTTTACAGCATTCTGAATAAGTGAATTGTTATTGTCATGACGTTACCACCGGGTGCCATTTTGGGTGGGTTCCTTTCATAGGTGTCACTGTTCTGTCTGTAGCCGTGATGCCCATTGCTTGTCACATATTTGGATGTTGTCACACTTTCTCTATTCAAGATTGTGGGACAGAAATATGTGCGTATAGTTTTGTACAGGGTTTAGGGTAAGCCATGGTAGACCAGGGACCTTGGTTAGGTTTTTGTTTCAAGTATTTAACCTTTACTTTTCTTTATCTCACTCCACTTTTTCTGTGTATCAGTCGTTAAGTTCACAGCTTTCTGTGCCCACTACTCCATTTCTAACAAGAAGAAAAAGCCAGGTGGGCAGGAGGAGCAAAACGTTCAGTGTACTACCCACTCTGACCCTAAGAGGGCGCTGTTGAAATGGTAGGAAGGGGCTGTGAGAGCTAATTATGGTGAGAGTGGACAGACTGGAAAATATCCTGGCCAACCACCTTTGTGCCAGTGACCTGACCGCACCCAATGCATCTTATATAGTGCCTGTCACAGCCCTCTGACTGACGATAGCTGTGGCGGCGCCAACACTAAGGACCCAATAGTGTATGAAGTCGTGACTTTGTAGGGGTGCTCATGCAGCCTCCAGCTGGGACCCCAAACAAGTCTGGGAATTGCAGCTGCCAGTGTGCCTGGCCGTGGCAGGTTTTGATTTGTCACCCATTATTGCTCTCTTTATCATCTTTTCATGTACACATCCATCATTCAGCTGCCAATCGGCGGTCCTGCTCAACAGTAGCCTGTAGAGCGCCAAAATCATCCCATAGCCCACCGTCTCGAATCCATCACGCCGCTGTCAATGGCCACACGAGGCTCCGCACAGCCATTTGTCTTTGGTGTCGATAAGCGGGCCGGGAGTCTCCCTCGGGAAATCGGCAGCACGGAGCTGGAAGGAGCGCCGCTCACGGCACAGGGCTCAGTTTGGAGGCTCGAGCAAATCGATATGGGAGCATTTTATGAACGGCATAATAATAATAATAATAATAAGAAGAAGAAGAAGAAGAAAAGAGCATCAGTCTACTTAGGGCAGCACAGCAAAGCAGGAATCTGTCACTGAGGACGTGACATTTCATCAATTCATAAAATGACGACAGTGATGATAAATGCACTCACCAAACTTAATTCATTCAGTTTAGGGGTGAGGAGTCTGGAGCCTGTCCGGGCAGCACTGGAGGCCAGGCAAGAAACAACCCTGGAGGGGGCACCAGTCAAATGCTGGTGACGGCGACACCAATGAAGATGATAATACTGTATATACGCCTCCTCAGGCTGTGGGGTCCGGTCCTGTTTGTTTTGGGTACAAAGCAAGACACCAACCTTAACGGCACACACAGGACCCCACTAAGGGCACATGGTAATAATGATGACGATGATGATGATAATGATAGTGTCAATGATGACGATGAAGATAAACACTTTCTCAGGTCTATTTAATAAATTTAATTGACGAGGGGTCTGAAGACTAAATCAGTAGTGTTGGGTGCAAAGCAAGAAATAACACTGTAAGGGGTGCCAGTCCATTGAATGGCACACAAACCCCTCACTGAGAGAAATGGCGGTGAAATTGATGATCATCATGATCATTATCCTCCTCATCATCATGTACTCACTGAATGGCATACAAAAATGTCTTTATCAAGAAATGAAGTATAAAAGGAAAAAGGTTTGGGGATTTTTGATTGATTGATTGATTGATTGATTACATGACAATTTCTCTTTTCCATTTTGGTGCAAAATAGCAGATGATGATGATGATGATGATGATGATGATATATTTGTTCAATGACATGCAAGCATACATTCATCAGTAAATAAACTACAAAATATATCATATCTTTGATTGATTGGTTGATTGATCTCTATTAATTGTAATACCCAGATAGGAGTTGATGATGATGATGACGATGATGATGAAGATACAGTGTATAATCATTAAATGGCATAGACAAATATCTTCAACAAGAAACCAATTATCTAAGGCATAAATAAGCTCTTTGGATGACTGCTTGATTGACCACCAAACATTCCCACGTGTCACTGCACCCAGGTGACAGTTGCCCACCCTCTTGACAGGGACGGGCCTGCCTTTTTGGTTGTCTTCCTCTCACTTTGATGGATGCCCTTTTCCTCGTCCCCCTCTTCCCACCTCGTTTTGATTTTTGGACCATTTTGGTTTTCTCACAGACCTGTCACTCCACTCGGATGTCCAGTTATTGTCCCAGCCCTTCGGGACCATGTGGACTTTTCAGATGTTGCAGTTTAACGTTAGTTTTGACCACGTTATCCATTTTTAGTGTTATTTTAGTGATGTCATTGCATCACCATTTCCTATTCAGGTTTTCATAATGGCTACCATTTTGCGTCAGCCATTTTGCTCCTAATGACTGAACGCCCAGTTCCACCACCTCATCACACCACCGCTATTAAAGATGGTGGCGTGCAGATACTGGAGATCAAAACCGATTTCCGGGCAGACTCTTAATGGACTCTTAGGACTCTGGTGACATGCATTGTGACTTTCGATTATCTCTGTTGTACCCTGGCCTGTTTAATGTGTCTTCTGTTCATCTCTTGAACATTAGCCTTCAGGTCAGCCATCGCAGGCATACTGTAAGACTATGGGAGCCCTGTTCCTCTCAGGTTGCCCAGCTTTCTATGAACCAGACCTCCACAATCCAAGACCAAGATCTAATACCTACGATGGGCAAGTACCAACAAACTAAGCAAAGTTACGACAGAGATGAGAGCTGGGGTCACCTCTGTGGACATGAGGGAGGCAGAAGGGTCCACAGGTGACACCCAGGTTGGCATATTTCTGGGCAGACGGCTCCCCAAGCTATCAGTCATCAGCACATTACATTCATCAAACCTTGAACAGCAGAAGACACGTCTGCCTTTTAATTGCTCGAGGTGAGCGCTCACAAGACGCACCAGAGCATCGGTGCCCGACTGCCATGGCAACACTCAAAGGTATTATTCTGAAATAATCACCTCAGCATAAAGTCATAAACACGGCGTCCTTCACCCGAATAGCTGATTAGCTACAAGGTGAGCACAGCGGAGAGCGGGACCCGCTGTCTCCTGACGTCGCCCAGTTTTAATACAACGGCTGACGCTTAGGGTATCAAGTGGGGGGCAGCAGAGGGTCAAGAAAACAAGGCTTCTAACAAAACCTCGAGCAAGAAAGGAAATAATCCCCTCTTGAAATCCTGCTAAAATAAATCCGCTTTACTCATTCAGTCAAAGCGTCAAAGCGGTTTGTGCATTCGGGATCAGACTGGGCAGAGCGCCTCCTAGGGGCTGAGAAAGCCAATGCATGATGTCGAGCACAGGGGAAGGACGAGTACAGGGAAATAATAAAATAGAAATAAATGGTGAAGAGGACGAGAGGCCCGAACTGAGTCGAGTGCCAGCACGGAGATCTGAGTGCAAAAGCCTGCTGACATTTCGACTCTTTGCTTTTCCTCCTATAAGCCAGTGCTGCACATTAAATATCCCATAATTCAAAATAGTGAAAGGGTACACAAGAGATAAGACTGCCATGAGCAATAAAAAGACCGGATCTGTGTGACGTTTAGAATTTATTTATTTCATCCATTGGCTCTTTTTAAGTATAATTCTGTGTATTCTGTTCTGAATTCTGCGTTTTGTTATCTTTATGAAATATTAGTTATCTTTTGTTCAATAATTGTTTTCCCTTTTTACTTTATAATAGGTTTTAAGCTGCTATCTGCCCTGCCTCCTCTATGTGGAGCCAAAGGAGGCAGGGCCCCAACAAATATAAAGGGAGAAGCTTCGGTTGGTTTGTTAGGATTTTTAGTTTTCTTTCATTTTATTTGTGCTTTTACCTAAAACATTTACGGGGAGTTGGCCTCGTCTGCTACGTCTGAAGCGGAAGTCCGGTGTTATTTCTTCTCTTTATTTTTTTATCATCCTGAGGTATCCTGTATTTACTCAACCTGAGGGGGTTCAATTACAGGAAAATCAAGCAAATGTAAACGTAAGTGGCACCCGCTATACCCTAACTACAGGGTCACGAGGGTCTGCTGGAGCCAATCCCAGCCAACACAGGGCACAAGGCAGGAAACAAACCCCGGGCAAGCGCCAGCCCACCGCAGGGACCACAAATCATTTATTGTTAAATAAACGCGCCCATCATCGGGCTTTACTCTCCTTCTTTGTGTGTGTGTCTCGATCGCTCCATCTTGGTGATCATTGCAGATGTTATATACGTGCCAATCTAAAGCAGATGAACTCATTATTACCTCGGGTGTAGTAGTCTTATGTTGTCAGCACTCCCTTTTGAGGTCTGCTTTTATCTCGGCCATATTATCAGTAATGCGTTCATTAGGACATTAGAACAGTGACGAGAACTGGCCATTCAGCCCAAGTCATCAACCCGAGTCTCCTCGATTGTCCAAAATAACCTCCAGTTGAGATTTGACGGTCTCTGACGTTCTGCTCTCCCCTCCTCTTCTTATTAATGTATTCCAAGTTCTGTGTAAAGAATAACTTTCTAACATTTGTGTGAAATCTACCCATCCCACGTTTCCAAGCGTGTCTTTGTGTCCTTGTTGCAGAATTTATTTTAAGTAACAACCAGGATCCGCTGTACTAATTCCTTTTGTAATTTGAAACACTTTGATCAGGTCACCTCCTAATGTTTGTCTGCTGAAACTGAAAGAGTTTAACTCCTTGAGTCTTCATCCCATGTCGGTCCTGGTATCAGCCTGGCTGGTCCCCACTGGACTTTCTCTACCACTGCTTTGTCTTTTTTGTAATATGGAGACCAAAACTGAACCCAGTACCCCAAGTGAGGCCTTACATAAGTTACATGACTTGTACTCCGCACCTCACGGCACTTTATAAGCTGGCATCCTATTAGCCTTCCTCCAGATGGTGGGGTACGAGTATCGTCTACAAAATAGAGAGTACAAAAGGGGAGAATAGTACAAAACAGGGTGGGAGGCCTCTAAACAGACAGAATAGGCCTCACCTCAGGTAGCCTGACCCCAAACTTTATTAGCAGGTTGTCCCAGAGTCAGAAATAGGAGACAGAAATTTAAAATTGAAAAATATCTTAAAAGTCTAAAACGAATCAAAATGTCTTTCAAAGGAGAGGAACTGTGAAAAACAAATCCAAAAACTGTTAGAATTTAATAAACAAAAGAAAACAAAAATGGTTAAAAAAAATATGCAAATAAAAGTGAAAAAAGGATTTGCCTAAAAGGGCTATTTACAGAGAACCTGTTATGAACCCGGCACAAGTAGTCTAAAAAAATATCTCAAAATGCCCACTAGAGATAAACAACAGATTTATTATCACAACAAAATGTTCTGTTGGACCAGGAAGCTGTGAAGAGCACAAAAGGCAAAAGGAGTTTCCCTAAAATAGGCAATCTAGTAGCAAACAAAGTCTCAACACGCAAATCTATTGAAGTGTCGAAAAGACAGAGCAGGCAAGGGAGGAAATCCAGAACGATACTAATCACTGGAGCTCACCACCACCAGAGGCACATTCAATGAACCGCAAGGGACTGTGGGTTTTCGTTGGCTTTTATAGGCCTGAGGCAGATCCTTGTTGGCGATGGGCAGGTGGCTCCACCCACAAAATGAATGGCTCATAAAAAAAGACATCGACATTTAGAAACTAAATTATCCACAATGATAACAAAAAAGGAAATGAGCAAAATTACATAAAAGAGACATTTGAACCCCAGCCAGGGGGTGAACCCATACTGAAACATCACAGAGCCCAAGACCTAAGATGAAATCCAACATTGAAAAACCACAAGCAGAAGCAAAACATCCAGAACTGAGAACATCAATCCTCCTGGTAGATGAAGTCTTTCTCTACGTTACGAACCGCAGAAGAAGTCAAAGCTCAACAGCGCATACATAAACTGGGGGGGTCCTTCAGCAGGGAAATCACATGACGCATACACAGTAAATAATAAATAAACAGAACAATGGTAAAAACAGAGCACACATTCAATAAACACTTCATAACTGAAACTTTAAGACAAGTAAAGAAGACACAGAAGTGGAAATTAAACGCCCGCGCACCGAAACATGACACCCAGCAGCTTCGGCGTGGCTGCTTTTCGATTCCTGATTCTCGATTTTGTTACTTTTGTTTGGTGTGGATTCCCCAGTTTTTGACCCTCTGCTTTAACTAAGTTGCTGATTTTGGTTTCTTTTGTTGGCTTTAATTCCTTCCCTCCTTTTTGCTGCCTTGTCTTTTTGCATTCCTTTTTTAAAAATTTTTCTATAATAAATCTTGAAAATTTCAAGTAACTTTGTTGAGTTGATTCGTGTTTAATTCTTCTGATATGTTTTGATATTTAGACTCTCTCTCTATATATATATATATATATCGATTTAGCCCCAGTTTTGGGCCTGGGCAGGTTAGAAGCCTGGCTTTTGCGTTGGGTCCAGGCTGCCTGAGGCGAGGCCTCCTCCAGTAAAAAGGGCAGCTGTGGCCTTGTGTGGCTTTTTCAAAACCTGCACCTCATTTTGAAAGGCAGAATCACTCCATGACGGAGCGGACGATGAGGACATTAGTGTTCTGCTTCAAAGAAAGGATTTTAAATGAGGAAGGTCCAGGAGACAGACGAGTTCAATCAACATGGAGAGTTCATCAAGAAATCAATTGTCAGAGCACAAAACGCTAACCGAGAAATCAAAGTTCAAAGACAAAAACGCCGAGATCAAAGAGGAGTGGAGTCAAAGAAAGTAAACGTTTGCTTACAATAACTCACAGACTCCTGAGCTCTGATGTTTCATAAGCGTACGAGATAAAAGAGCATCTCTGGGTAAGATCGACGTGAACAAATATTTCAACTTGTAGCAGACACATTCAGGAGAAAGAAAATGACAACGTCACGGTTAGATTCCTCGTGCTGGGAACCCACCAATTAGACGGATGCTTTGACACAAAAGGGTCAAACATTCCTATCAGAAAGATTAAAGAACAATGAGACTTGTGGACCCCACTATCTGGGAAAAATCAAAATAAAATGGAATGCAATATACTGACTACATCGCACGCACGTCGCAGTTCAAGACACTTCGACCAAAGGACTGATTGCGTTTCATGACGGCACACAGTTTGAAGTTCAGTATAAAAGCGTATTGCATTTCATTTCATGTCCATAGATTGTGTTTCTCAATTAAAAGCAATGCAAACGCATGGCATTTCACTTGGTGGCTGCTTCATGTGTGTTGCTTTGTGATTGAGGACCGAAAGGGAAAGTCACTTAATGACCAATCAGTGTCAAGGGGTGGGACGAGGGGGCGTGGTCACTCGTGGTCAGAGGTGTTCCACTCCTGAACTTTCTCTGTGTTGTGACACCGTGGAGCGATTAACCGCAGTGAGGAGAAGCTGAAGACATTTCCTCTTTGTGTTGTTTGGCCTTCTGCCACATCGTGCCAATCTTCTCCTTATAGTCCTGACTGATGCGTCAAGAGGTTTAGCGGTAGATGGTAGAGTCGCCGCCATCTGCTGGTATTTGCACAAAATATTTAGGAGAACATCGGCCTACGGATGACTGGGTTGATGATCCACAGAATCGTATGCTGCAGCCCTTTGTGACATTCACCCTTGAATGCGTTCTAAGGATGTTACTGTTGCAGCTGGAAATTCTTCATCCATTGCTGCTTCTCCTCCACCAACCCTTTCCAGCAACCAGTCAACGTGGAAGAGAATGAAATCATCATTGGCATCGCCAGCATCCACCTGGTCAACGCCGACAAGAATGAAATAGTCACTGGCATTGTCAGCGTCCACCTGGTCAATGCAGATGAGAATGAAATTATCATTGGCATCGCCAGCGTCCACTTGGTCAATAAGGAGAATGAAATCATCATTGGCATTGCCAGCGTCCACCTAGTCAACGAGGAGAATGAAATCATCATTGGCATCGCCAGCGTCCACTTGGTCAATAAGGAGAATGAAATCATCATTGGCATCGCCAGCATCCACCTGGTCAATGCAGACAAGAATGAAATCGTCACTGGCATCGCCAATGTCCATTTGGTCAATAAGGAGAATGAAATTGTCATTGGCATTGTCAGCGTCCACCTAGTCAACGAGGAGAATGAAATCGTTATTGGCATCACCAGCATCCACCTGGTCAATGCAGATGAGAATGAAATTATCATTGGCATCGCCAGCGTCCACTTGGTCAATAAGGAGAATGAAATCATCATTGGCATTGCCAGCATCCACTTGGTCAATAAAGAGAATGAAATTATCATTGGCATCGCCAGCGTCCACTTGGTCAATAAGGAGAATGAAATCATTATTGGCATCGCCAGCATCCACTTGGTCAATAAAGAGAATGAAATCATCATTGGCATCACCAGTGTCCATCTGGTCAATGAGGATGGTGATCTCCTGCCTTTCGAATTCCCCGTTCCCCATCTTTAAAGACACTCATGATTTGAATGCCTCAGACCCCAACTGTTGTATCAAATGAGGGGTAATAAAAAAAATAAAAAGACCAGGAGAATCAAAGTCAGAGATCGGGCATCAAACACAATCAAGAAATGGGGAGCAGAAATCAGAGTCAAAACAACACAAACAATCAAGCGCAGAGATTCAGAAATGGAAGAGAGCAAAAGATCAAATGCTGTCAGACTTGGATAACCCGCCATTCCCAAAGACGATCTTAAAGCTGTTGACCTGACGACGTGTCCAATGAAAACACAGCAGTGAACTCTCGGAACTGTTACCAAGGAAACAACCGATACACGAGACCCAAAAAAGAGCGGAGCTAACAGGTAAAACAAAATGGCGTCACGGCAAAACAAAACAAATGTTACGCTTCTTAATTACTCCAGATATGGACCGCATAGTCAAGATCCTAACACACGACAACTCCAGAAAAGACTAAAGAAATGTGTAAAAGACAGAAGCTCGCAACACCTTGCCCCGCCTCTTGATGCTCATTGGCCATTTGACTTTGTTCAGTTTTGGCAGATTAACATGCGGTTGGTCTTCATTTGAAGTGCCATCCACTCTGAGCAGCCACTAAGCGAAATGCAACATGCCAGCTTTGAGTTTAGTCGTGACACACGGTCTGTGTGTGTGAATCACAAAGTAACGCACTCTTTTAAACCGACATGAAACGTGTCCGCTTTCATAAAGAGCACTCCATCATTTGGTTATATACTTTAAATTATGATACGATAAAAATGCAGGAGGTGCAAACACATCACATTGCAATGTAGCCAGCATGGTGGACTGCACAACAGGCTTAGAGGCCAATGCCAGGCCTGTGCCACCAGAGCAGGGTGACACATTCTGTTGGACGAGCGTTCAGCACTTCGACGCCAGCAGCCCTCCAGCATCACAGTCAGCTCCGTCTCACACTTGGAACTTCACAAGTCTCAGCCTGCAGACCACAAGCTTAAGTTCAAATTTATAGGCAGAAGTCCCTTGATCAGCAACTGTGGCTTTCTGGCCAGGGCCAATGTCACGGTGGGTGGCGTCACATGAGTGGATCACCAGGACTCCAAAGGACACCGACTTTCCTGTTTGTGTCACAGACACACAATGCACTTTAAAACTCGGCAAGAATCGAACCTCAGCAGCGCCCCCTGCAGGAAGCTCCATCATTTTGACTGACTCAGAGAACAGAGAAGAGCGACCAGGTAAAGGAGCAACACCTCAGTGGGTCAACAGCCTGGAAATGAAAGCCAGGAACTCTAATCACAACCTCCTGGGCATTGATAAGCCAGCGACTGCAGGCAGTTCACACTGGCAGGGTGGGCAGCCGGGCGAAAGAATCTGTAAAGGTAATCAATCTGGGTGCCATGTGGGCACGGCGGGTGAGTTGGAGTGTCATAAAGTGTAAAAGCACAAGCCTGGCAGTGAGTGCCACCTGACCAAATCATTTCACCTGCCAGCACTCCAGTGGCGACCCGCAAATGGGGAAAGAAAATTACAGACACTGCCAGCCTGGGCACTACCTGTGCAGAGTCTGCATACCCACAAAGACCTGGCGTGCCACCCAGACCAACTGGTTTCAGATGAAAGGGTAGGTAGGCACCATAAAGATGCCAGGCCGTGCCAGTGTGTGTGAACTCCATTTTGTTGTTTTTATTTTGATATATCACAATTTTAAAATACAGATGAAAAGCAAATGTTTGTGTTCATACTGAGCACGAGGGCATTAACTTCATCGTTAGGCTGTTTTCTACACCATTTAGCATTACGAGCTCATTCTGCTTAAAACATCATTTAATTAGCTTTTTGGATTAGGAAACTACTGGTGGCCATGAGGTTTAGTATCAGTACATGAAAAAGATGAGCTAAATATCATCAGAATGAAGACCCTCAGACAGACAGACAGATAGATAGATAGATAGATAGATAGATAGATAGATAGATAGATAGATAGATAGATAGATAGATAGATAGATAGATATGAAGGACACTTCAGCACCCTGGACTGTATCTGCCATCTCCGCCAGTCCGCAGCTGCTCATTACACAGGCGCTTTGAACCCGGCCGCTTGCAGCAGCCACCGTATCTTCTTCCAGAGCCCCCTGAGATTTTCGAGGAGAGTTTGATTGGCAGGCATGGCGGATGCCGAGGACGAGGCGCCCAGGCAGGTCAGACTTGCTGCAGGCAGCCCGGCGCTTGTCAGTCTGACCTTCCCTTTTTGAGCCTCGCGACGTGGCTTCTTGTTCGGGCTGCCTCGAGGTGATAAACAGGACGGATAAGAGCGGCGCTTTGACGAGTTCTCGCATTATGAAGCAGGAGCAATTTATTCAGGTTAGGATTGCACATTTTTTTTCTTTTTTTTTTCAACAGAACAACAATGAAAACCTAAAAAGCTGCTCTTTCAGTAGCGAAAATGAACAAATATGTAATCTGTCTTGATCTACCCTGGCGGGGCGTTTTAATATCTGAACTGCCCACCACCGCTTCAACCTTCGGCTTATAGAAATTCGTTGGATGTTCGAGGCTCGTATAACGAGAGACGAAAAGACACCGGCGTGATGACACTGATTGCGTGCACCGTGCAGGATCTTAGGATATTAAGCCGAGCAGCGACTGATGATACAGTATAAACAGTCAACATTGCCGCGCCATCCCATAGACTAAGAAATAAAAATGAAAAAACATGAAAACCTCCCAAAACAAACGTGACTTTCAAATGAAAACGAGCTCACTGCTACTCCATAGAGGGTATACACGAAACTGAATTGATGTGAATGAAATCCTGCTGGGTCGCCTGCTAGACATTAAAGGTTTCTTCCACAAAGCCTAATGAACACACTTCATATGTAAAGAACTCTTCACGGAATGAAATTGCGTTTCCTCAAGCAAAGGCAGAAGGAGCCTCTATCTAGAAGGAACCACACAACCCATTTTAGAACGGTGATTTTTTAAGTGTGATCGCACTGATGGAAAACGCTGACATTCTCCATCTTTGGCTGCACTGCAGAGCCTCTCCAAACTTAACGCGCCTCCAAGCGCTCCCCGCGACCACCTCATCGTGCGCCTGCGCTTACACGCCGTAGCCTCTCCGCTCACCTACGTAACCTGCCTCTGTTACCCAATGGAAAACCTGACCACCTGAGGCCCGCCGGCGACCGCACGTGCCCTGGCCGGCCGGTGTACTGCCAAGAGGAGACACCTGTGACGAACTGCAGGTAAGCGATATATATATATATATATATATATATATATATATATATATATATATATATATATATATATATATATATATATATATATATATATATATCAGTGTGTCGGGCCACAAAGACACCAAACGTCTTTTCATTGCCAGCTACCTTCAACGTTGCGACTCCAATTTCTCTGTCTCTCTCACCCACAGATCGTTACGTTATTATTATTATTATTATTATTATTATTATTATTATTGTTATTATTATTATTATTATTATTATTGTTATTATTATTATTATTATTACATAACATTAACAAGGATAGAATTCATGAGATGCAAGACTAGAGCCATGCACGTTGCGCCAGTCTATTATCCAACCATCCATTATCCAACCCGCTATATCCTAACTAAAGGGTCACGAAGGGTCTGCTGGAGTATATTATATTATATTATATTATATTATATTATATTATATTATATTATATTATATTATATTATTAGGGTTAGGCTTAGGGTTAGTGGTAATAAGGTCATTATTGTCACGTGCATTATTAATTGACATGAAGCACGTCCCCACTTTCCGTCGCCATTATATTATTACTATGAAACAATTCGCCGGATATTCTTCAAAGTCGTATTTTTCCAGTCAGCGGCACTTTATGGAGGGCACACTGCGCGACATTATCTGTGCCCTGTGTTGTGTGCCACTCAATATGTGATGCTGACGTTTCGCGGCGATAAAGCACACAGCGCCCCCTTTGAGTCCCACCCTTCCTTATTCCAGCCGGCATAACCCGCAATTCACGGTGTACGCGGCTCTCGTGTGGCGGACGGTCCTATTAAAGCAGGTTTCTTTCTTTCTTTCTTTCTTTCTTTCTTTCTTTCTTTCTTTCTTTCTTTCTTTCTTTCTTTCTTTCCCTTCGTTTGTCTTTTTCCGTTCTGCGTTCTGATTTGTGAGACAGCTTGCGCTATAAAATATTTATACTTGGTTTATCTTTGGAACATGGGATTTCCGTCTATTTAGAGACAGCAGAAATATGTCTGGAACAAAACTTCCTCATGGAGAGATTCATAATGAACACTTCATCACGAGATATTAATATAAAAAGGGAGAGGAACCCGAAGAAATGGAATCGTTGGAGGAGACCTGAACAGGAGAAGTCCCCACTGCTGTCCCAATGCTGTATCATCAGCTAATCAACAACGAGCTGCATTTTTATATAGTGCCTTTCTCGGAGAACGCCGTCCCAAGGTGCTCCGCAGGCACAGGGCAATGTGTCAGATCAACAGAGCACGGGTCCCTAGAGTCACAAATATATAACGCCTTTCCATAGTGGGCACCTTTCGGTAGAGCACAAGAACTTCATACTCAGACAAGACACAGCTGTGACCAGACCACGTGATAGTTTGTAAAAATCGGCGCCGTAAATGTGCAGGTGGCCTTTTATGGGTCACCCAAAGATCGGACCCTGTGATTTATCGCACCTTTCCAAGTTTACATCCCACCTTTCAGAGCAGCAGCATCTTCAATGTAAGCCGTGGCAGGTTTAGTGATTTACTGAGGATTAAGCTGTGAGCCACTGATGGGCTCTGATTCCGTTAATGTATATAATGTATATAACTCGCTGATTAGAGATCATGCTGGCTACAGGTAAGGGTATTAATCAGGCCAATTGTGGTCTGCGGTGTTAATTGGAGGGTCAGGCGCTTTACTTAAAGTCGTGACAGAGCAGGACACCCCGGGGTGTTGGGGCTACTGTCGACCTAAATGACAAGCTTTAGTATTGGAAGGTGTCTAAATGTCCAAACATGAAAGTCCAAGGGGATCAGCATTGATTGGACGAGAGGAATAAAAGCCCATCGGTATGTAGAAGGTTTCAGAAAACAACAGAGGCCGTCACAGCTAGGGGGGCGATCCTCACTCCGGTCAGTATTGGAAATCGAATACCACTCACGGTGCAATTTTCAATCCAAATGAAATCATAAATGAGACTTTGTAGTTTGATTCTTTACATCTCACTGGAGGAGCAGTGAAGGCAGCACACCTTTTACTTTCAAGCAGCATCACATTGTCTTTTTCTCAATAATTCTTCAACCACCCCCCGTGAGTATTTCTGGTCATCTAATTTGAACGAATTTGAACCCGCAGCTTCATAGTTTATATATATATATATATAATTTCTACTTGTCTGCATGGTTTTCCCCAAATAACTCAGCTGTCCTCCCTCACTGCAAAGCCCCGCGTGTCCGGTTAATCGGTCAGTGTCTCTAAACTGATGGACTGGCTCGCCGTTCAGGGGTGGTACCTGCTTGGCTTATGATGGCGCTTAACGGCTTTAACACTGGCTCCCAATGATCCAAAAAGGCACAGGCAGGTGAGATAACTGATGATTCAGTCACGTGAAGCTCCCCAAACGTTACCTGTGATCAGATGCACATCTCTCGTCTCAGTGCGACGGAGCGCCACCCGCTCCTGTTCTTCATGGGACTCCTGGTAAGTGGATTTTTGTTTAATAGGTGAGAGCACCTGAGCAAAGAGACACGCCCACGCGCCTCATTGGTTTAGACTCTGCTCGCACAGAGGGGCGTGGCCTGTGCCCAGTTCTTGAAGTGAGAGTGGCACCTGTTCCAATTTCAACACAAAATATCAGGGCCTCTTCGTTATTTTAACGAGGGACTCGACCTCCCCAGCCCCAGCGAGCACCCAAGCAGCCCGCACTTCAAACTTTGGCTACAATATCGCGATATCTACGTTTCACCGAACCGTCGTCTTTTTTCATTGTACCAGTGAGTACTGTGTCGCCAACCAGACAAATTCCACTTCAAGCACTGCCCGCGCTTAAACGATTTCTTAGAGCCTGCATTTACCTTCTCGTCTAAAAAAACAACAGAAACTTCCCTTTTGCGCTCGACTCTCGAGCTGGGTTCGTTTGATCAGCAAAGCTGCATTGGTCAGAAACAAATTAGGTTCAGATCTCATTCTGTCACCCCGTGTCTGCGGATCAGCTCGCACACATGTCATGGCTTTAGTCATATTGGGGTCACGCGTACGAACGCTTCTCTCCACAGCGCTGCTTTCCTCGACCGCCCGTCCACCCGCCCGCTTGCTGCTTAACTGGGCAGAAACGGAATTGTGCAGAAGCCGCGAGGCGACCTTTCACTTGATCAAATATTTAGGCTCTAATTTCACTTTACAGACACTCCGGCGAAACGACGGGGCGGCACGCGAACAAAGCGTGCAGGAAAAAAGCTAAGCCTGGAGTCACGTCGTCAGCCGGCGATCACCACCCCCTCCCCACCATCACCACCAAAGCATTTCAAGTCGGCTGAGGGATCAATGGAGGGCTGGAAAATAAGAAGATGGACTGCTGGAAGGGAGAAGCTAAGAGCCGTGAAAGAGAAGGGTCAACCGTTTGAGAAAAGCAGCCGACGTTCTCTGGCCATTAAGAATATTATAAAGGTGAAGACTGATGATAGATAGAGAGAAAAGAAATCCAATATGGTAGAAAGATAGATAGAGAGAGGGCGGCACTGCCTCGCAGTTAGGAGACCCGGGTTCGCTTCCCGGGTCCTCCCTGCGTGGAGTTTGCATGTTCTCCCCGTGCCTGCGTGGGTTTCCTCCGGGCGCTCCGGTTTCCTCCCACAATCCAAAGACATGCAGGTTAGGTGGATTGGCGATTCTAAATTGGCCCTAGTGGGTGTGTTTGTGTGTGTACTGTGGTGGGTTGGCACCCTGCCCTGGATTGGTTTCTGCCTTGTGCCCTGTGTTGGCTGGGATTGGCTCCAGCAGACCCCCGTGACCCTGTATTCGGATTCAGCGGGTTAGAAGATGGATAGATAGAGAGATAGATATGAAACACACTATATAATAAATAGATATTAATGTTGGTATAGTAGGTAAGATGGATAGATTGATATTCATTTTAGTATAGTCGGTAGGATCACAAAATTACAAAGAAAGATAGGATGAAAAGAAAGGCAGTTGATATGAAACACACTACATATATGATAGATATAAAAGGGATGTTTTATAAAAGAAATAGATGGATATTCATTTTAATATAGTCAGCAGGATCACAAATTTACAAAGATTTATCTATCTATTATATAGTGCCTTTCACCCTATCTATCTATCTATCTATCTATTATATAGTGCCTTTCACTTCTATCTATCTATCTATTATATAGTGCCTTTCACTCTATCTATCTATCTATCTATCTATCTATCTATTTATTATATAGTGCCTTTCATGTCTATCTATCTATCTATCTATCTATCTATCTATCTATCTATCTATCTATCTACAGTATCTATCTATCTATCTATCTATCTATCTATCTATCTATCTATCTATCTATTATTTAGTGCCTTTCACTTCTATCTATCTATTTGTAGTTCCTATTGAAAGTCAAAATGGATTTTGGTTGCAGTTCTCTGGTGTTTGTGGTCCTAACAGCTCCAGTCCTGAGGCTGACACTCTGACTTCATGTCTGTGCTGCTCCTGCTCAAGTTTTCCTTCACCATCTCCGTTCCCCAATTGTGAAGAAGCTGAATGCCAACTCACCACACATGGTCCCCTCCCCCACTGCCCCCTATTCTGGTCCAGCCCTGGCTCTCCTCCCTGTGGCTTTAACTATGCCAGCCTAAAATTACAAAGATTTATCTATCTAGTATATAGTGCCTTTCACTTCTATCTATCTATCTATCTATCTATCTATCTGTCTATCTATCTATCTATCTATCTATCTATCTATCTATCTATCTATCTATTATATAGTGCCTTTCACATCTATATATCTATTTCCCTATGGCTTTAACTATGCCAGTCCTGCCCTTTAGGATTTGTGTAGCAGAAGATCGTGGATTTGCCCTTTTCTTGTCCCATCTTTCACTTCTGGTGGTCTTGCACATTTTCATCCCCATTCACATCCTGGTGATGCTCTACCTGATGGCTCATTACATGCTATGGGACTCGGCTTGGCCAGCTTCTCTTCAGTAAAACTGCTGCTGCCCACTGGTGTCCCTCAAATAAAATTAAGGTCCTCAGTGTGACGAGTGTGATGATGAAGCTGTCATTGTGCCAGATATTATTTTCAATGTTTGCACCACTATCAATCAACATTTATTTCTATAGCACATATTCATACAAAAAAAATGTAGCTCAAAGTGCTTTACAAAATGAATAGAGAAATAGAAGACACAATAAAAGATAAACATAAGACAACATTAATTAACATAGAATAAGAGTAAGGTCCAATGGCCAGGGTGGACAGAAAAAACAAAAAAAAAACTCCAAAGGCTGGAGAAAAAAATAAAATCTGTAGGGGTTCCAGACCACGAGACCGCCCAGTCCCCTCTGGGCATTCTACCTAACATAAATCAAACAGTCCTCTTTGTATTTAGGGTTTTCATGGAAGGACCTGATGATGATGGTCACGTAGACTTCTGGCTTTCAGTCCATCAATCACTATGGTGACCTTATTCACTTAAGAAGCTCTCATCACTGCTTTATGATTATGTCAGATATCCTGGTGTAACATTTCTGGAAGGGCCATTCCTAGGGGGACACGTAGCACGAGCACTGGGTCACCCGGTGATGTGATTTGTACAGTAAAGAACTTCTCCACACACTGTGCTCGTCTCATGGAGAAGCACAACTCTTCGCTCCTTTGAATGCAGGACTCAGTTCGATTCACCTGTGTAATTTCACCAGCTATAAGAATGCCAAAGCAGTGACCAGGCAGAATGCCCGGTTGGCTTGCCACATGGCCAGTCCACTTTCCTGACCGGTCCCCGTGGGCACCACCGGGTGTAATGATCTCCGTAACTTTTTATTGACCTCTCTTTTATTGCATTCATAATCAGCGCACTTTTATTTCATTTACATGCGCCTCTTTGTAGTCTTCGTGAATTTCTTTTAATTTCCCACAAGGCCGCACAGCTCCGTTACCTGATCCATTGTCTGTGTGCTTGTTCAATTGTAATCTTTAATTTTATAAAGTGCCTGCAGGGCAGTGCATCTCTGAAACAGGAGAATTCATTTAAGACTTCGATTCCGCTCCAGTGCCGGAGATGGGAATTAAAAAAGCGGCTTTGAGGTCACGATCAGCACACATTTCATTTCGACCCAAGGAGCCATAAATACTCGGATTATAGGCGGACTTATACAGCCTGCCGTTTCCACAAGTGAGTTTCAGGCCGTCTTTAAAGGATGGTCCTCGACGGCCCAAACCTATCATTAATTTTTCTTACATCTGTAAATTGGATGGAATAATCAATTTGATTGACGATCCCCAAAACGGCGCCGTTTTGTGGATCAATCGGAGCGCGGTTAACGATTCAGTGCGTCCTGTTGGCGTCTCGACGCTCGGAGTCGAACGGGAGCCGCCGAGTGCAGTACGTCTCTTTGAAGTTTTAGATCGTTTAAAGTCGTGACGTCACGTAAAGGACGTGCTGCTCGGAGACACAGAGCAGCGGCCATCTTAAGAAGAACTCTGATAAGAAACTTCCATCCATCCACCCAGGCTCACGGGGGTCTGCTGGAGCCAATCCCAGCCAACACAGGGCACAAGGCAGGAACCAATCCCGGGCAGGGTGCCAACCCACCGCACACAAGGGCCAATTTAGAATCGCCAATCCACCTAACCTGCATGTCTTTGGGAGGAAACCCACGCACACACGGAGAGAACATGCAAACTCCACGCAGGGAGGACCCGGGAAGCGAACCCAGGTCTCCTTACTGCGAGGCAGCAGCGCTACCACTGCGCCACCCCTGATAAGAAACCTAAATCTCATCAAGCCGGCGCCATTTGCGGACAGTCGTCTCCAGAGACCGCTATTCCATCCATCCATCCGTTTTCTAGCCGCTCTACCCAGCCTCAGTGTCGTACGCTCACGTGATTGGCAGCATGGAGAGCCAGTCTGGGGAACTGCCCGTCCATCTCCGCGCATGCGCCTTCTCTCACAAATGGCTGATTATAAACGAATGGACCCGTCGCTGGAGTTAAATAACATGACTTCTCAAACCGGCATAATCCAGTTTGAGTTGGGGAACTGGACCCCTTGAGGATCGGGTGAAGAGCAGGAACCAAACTTAGCTCGATAGACCATTTAATCTCCGGGTCATCTGCTCTTACAAATTGCCACGCGTTTCTCAGAAACACGGGAAGCCCCAAGAAAACACGGGAAGAAACTCCGAATTCACGTTAGTAGCTGCTAATACCCTGGAGAAAAACAATTCTCAAGGGATTGATGGAAGTTAATTAAGAGACGCAATAATCCTGAATCTGTAAACTGTGGCTGATGATGGATAAGCCGATATCGACACTCGAGGGTCTGTCAGGGAGACGTTCATAAATGGTGTCTGACCCCGAACTCATACATTCACTCGATAAACGAAGAAAGACGTCGAGTGCACGTTGGAATGGACGCAAAGCCCATCCTGACTGTACACAGGCCCTGTCCGGCCACCAGTCGATCTCCGGGCACTGCCATCCATTAGCACCCAGCCAGTACCACAGCCCCCCGAAGTGTCTTTGGACTCTGATGGAGGAAACCAACGCAGACATGAAAAGTTGACAACCTTGTGACCCTGAACTGGGCAAGCAGGTTCAAGAATGAAGGGATGGACTGGCACCACATACACTAAAACATTTAAAAGTGACAAATTTGGGGACCATAATTGTGACCAAAAAAAAAAGTCAAGCCTCCCCACCAGACATCCCCTGCATGAGGGGCGCACAGACTGGACACAAAAACCGAAAGGATAAGGGGCTCAACATCAAGATTGGCACGCCAAGTTCTAAACAGCGGCTCCGTCACTGCTTCATACAGAAGAGGAGCACAAGAGACGAAGGGACGTCATCAGTTTAAAAGTAATAAACAGCGACCCTTTAAATCCAATAGCAAATGAATATAAAATATTAAACACAAATGGGGTCCTTGCAATGACGCCAACTCCAGAGGTGGCTGCCTATATTACAATGCCAGTATGAGATGGAGGACATGCCTACGAGGCGTTGGTCATTTTCATCATTTCACCTTCATTTGTCCACTTCATACAGTCTGTGTGGCTAGCGGGCACTGCCACTTTAGTGCCATCCTTGCCAGTGCCTGTCTCACCCAATCTGCTGTATTCCCAGTGAGGGTCAGCAGCAGCCATCTGGATAACGAAGTCCCACTCATTAGCTATGGAGGTCCAGTTCAGCAGGGCATGACATTCATGTCATTAGCAGACCCCCCCCACATGACCACAACAAATCTCTTCCCAAGTGTGACCCCTGCGTTTATTGAACTCTCCGTTTTCAAGTAAAATTAGGAAATGGGCAGCAGCTCTTTGTGAAATGAAATTCCCCATTGCCCACTTTTGGGCATTGACATCTATGGGCTGGTGAGGTGGGTGGCTTCCTGAGCTATCAGCAGAGCCTGGACTTTATTGTAGGCCCCCCTTCTGTAGTAAGAGTGCCAATACAATCTGCGTACCATAAACGACTCGTGTAATTCTTTCTGCCATGGCTACAAAGGGGATGGTATCGGCTTGAGTCTATCTGGCATCAAGAAACACATCCCAGGGGAGAAAGAGCGCCCCCTGCTGGACACACCTGTCTCAGTCTCATCCTTTAATGAAAGGCTGGACTCTTCCTCCTCCTCTTCATCCCAAGGTCCTACACATCACCTATCAGATACGCTCACCACCTCCTTCAATGTAGAACTGAGTGGGCCTGTCACTGTGACCATTCATCTCACACGTCCTGATCCCCAATGTAGGAGTCAGCACAGGATAAAACAAAAAGTGATGAGCCACCTGAGCCACCGAAATAAAAGATAAGTGTCCACGATGGAAAGAAAGAATCAAGAGGCAGAAGTGAAATGTCTCCATGGGCCCGGGTGGGCATCTCTGGGTGGCAGCCTGAGGAGCTCAACAATCCAGAAGGACACTGCAGTAGAGCAACTCGGGTCTGGGCACCTAATGAGTACTGGAAGTGAGTGTTGGGGGGGACAGGAGGTCCCAGGTCTAGTACCCTCACTGGCAAGAGACAAACCTAGGACTCCCTGGAGGGTCTCACAGGTACAAACCTCACCTTAGCAATGACATAACAAGTGAGTCACAATATTTATATTGCCATTCAATACGTGAAATACAAAGATAAATTCAATAAAGTGTCTCTGACAAAGACCCCCCAATACGAAAGAAAAAAGGGAAAGCTCAGTGAGAAGACATTGGTGAGTGCATGAAGAAGGAAAGGGACAACAAGCATTGTGGCACTAACTACACGGTGGGCATCCAGTGCCAGGAAGACCAAGTGAGGCAAGAGGGCAACAGTAGGCACCAGTGAGGAAGGGTGGACAGAAAGGATTGAGGGTGTCAGTCCTAAAGCTGACTACCTCGAGATGACTATCTGCTAAAGATGGCGAGGAGGCCGAGTGCCTGGTTGTGTTTGCGGTGCCCCACTGGTCTTGGGCTGCAGACTCGCTACTTTAGTCTCGCCCACCCAGTTAGAGCTGCCCATTTCAGATCTTTGTTTGTTAGTCATTTGTGCAGAAACACCAGCTTGACCATTCCCAGCAAACATACTGACTTTGGGCCAGTGTAGACCCAGTGTGGGCAGCCAACAGGGACCCCATTGGCATTTGGCCCTAAAACACCGGAACAGTGATGGCATACAGACAGGGGAGCCCCAAATGTGGCAATGAAAAAAGTCTTCTGTCCATTCACTAAACCTACTTATCTGGGGCAGGATTGCCGGGCACCTGGAGCCTAACCCAGCAAGCAATGGGCACAGGCAGGAGAGACCCCTGGACAGGGGACCAGCCCATTTCGGGGGGAGCACAGAAACACACACAGCACCACCAGCCCAACTAACCTGCACTGTTTTAGACTGTGGGAGGAAATCAACACGGACATGGAGGAAGAAGGGGGAACCCAGAATGTGACCCCTGGCGCCCTTACTGTGAGGCCGTCATTCAAAAGTAGGCAACTTTGGGGCCAATGAGGGACTTACTGAACTTGTACTGCCAGCCATTAGTCCATTTTGGGCCACTCGGGGAACTTTGTTAAGGTGCCCTTTGTAGCAGCCCCCCCAAATTTGGCCAATATAGTATTTAATTCAGTTTTCCAAAGCCCCCAATGCCACTGTATTCATGTTTGTTTGGTTTTGGCTGTTATGGAGCCACTTGGTGCCACTGCTACATTGCCAAGGTGTTACTCCTGCTGAAGGGGGCTGACACCAGAAATTATGGATTCCTTGGAATTCAGGGACACAAGGACTTTTTCTGCACATACATTCCCCAGATCATGTGCTTACATCACAGAATACCTGGAGGGAGTGGGGGCAGCTGGTCAAACCCGGTCACCAAAACTGCACAGGACTTTGTCAGTTGTAATGGACCACGGACCCCCAGAGGTGTATTTACTGTGCCGACGCTGCTCGCTGGAGTTTTTGCCTTTATCTCCTTCTTTGTCAGCAGGCCAGATCCCAGTGATAATGTTAATGGACACGAATGGCATCATTTATTGGTAATCAGATTGAAATTTGTTCTGTTTTATTGCATATTTATCCTAATTTGTTTGCTCGTGTACAGAAATGATGGACGGTTTATTTATTTTGGTCTTTGCTTCCTAGTTGTAAACCCGGGCAAGTGATCTGAGAAAATAAAACGAAATCAAGTGATTAGAGGCGGGGCCAGCAGCACCGGCGAGGAGAGGAGCCCTCTGATTGGTGAGGCAGTCTGTGACACGTGACAGCAAAGAGCCAGTAAACAGCTTGAAAGAGAAGTATCGCGTCACGTGATGTGAAAGAAAGAAAGAAAGAAAGAAAGAAAGAACGACGACTACTTGTCTTAATGTACACTTTGAACTAAGGTGCCATTTATGATCCTTCTAAAAGATGATTGCTGAATGAAAAAGTAAAAGAAGGAGATGGAGACCGAGTTGTCTTTTACTTGAAAGCTGCCATAAGTGAAACGTCTTCAAATTACTTTAAACTTTAAAAACTGCATTTGATAATAACTTACAAGAAATGTATGACAGCACCTCCAGGACTGTTTTTTTTTTAATTGACAATCAGTAAATAAAAAATAAAAGAAAAATAATAATAATTGAATATTTTGACTCTAATTAGAATTTTTGAAATAATCAGAAATGCCTGTCTGATCATCAATCTTAGATTTCATTGCTTCTTTCGGTTTTATAGTGCCTTTCATCTATCTGTTCATCATGATTTTTAGGTCTATTACCTTTTCTATCTAAGAAATCCATTTATTTGTATCCATCATCCAACCCTAAGTACAGGGTCACGGGGGTCTGCTGGAGCCAATCCCAGCCAACCCAGAGCGCAAGGCAGGAAACAAACCCCGGGCAGGGCACACACACCTACACAAGACAATTTAGAATCGCCAATGCACCTAACCTGCGTGTCTTTGGGAGGAAACCCACGCAGACACGGGGAGAACATGCAAACTCCACCGGGAAGCGAACCCGGGTCTCCTAACTGCAAGGCAGCAGCGCTACCACTGCGCTACCGCATTTATTTTTAGTACCCTTTAAATTAATACATGTAATTGTTTTTTGTTTCGTATGCCACAGGCAATATTTTCTATTTTTTTTTACAGTGCCCTGTCTCCTTTCATGTTTATGAGGTCATGTATGCCTTTCATATCTGTACCCTTTAGTGCCTTTCACATATATGTGTCTATCCAGTTTAAATGTCACCTTATGCAGTCCCCTAAAATCTTCAGACTTTGTCAGGGAGAGCGCTGACGTCACAATTTGTGCAGCACCGACACACGTTAACACTTATACATGTAACGTATTTTTGGGTTGCCATCGCTTGGAATCTCAATGCAGCTGCAGCCATCCCAATAAGCTTAGGCGCCAAGGGAGGAACAATCCGTGGAGAGGACGTCAGCCCATCGCAGGATGAGCACGCAGACAGGCACGCAGGACTAAATATAAATAACGGCCCCGAATTTATCGATGGCCGTCTCCCCAATGGAGTGGATCTACACAGGGAGGAGTGTTGAATACACAAATCACATTTCTTTTTCTTTCTTTCTTTCTTTCTTTCTTTCTTTCTTTCTTTCTTTCTTTCTTTCTTTCTTTCTTTCTCTAATACGCCTTGTTGCAAGTCCTTTCCTATTTTCTCTCCATGCCCTTTGGTTCTGAAGGTGAGCGGCCCGGTCAGTTCCTCTCCTTTGTGAAACCTCAAAGCGCCAGTGGAGCCGCCACGGAGTTCCCGGAACACGCGCTCAGTGAGTCGGCCTCGTTCCAGTATCCGCCTTAATGATACACAATGACAGCCGACACGATCACCGCGATCAATTGGTGGTGAAAGGGTGCGCGGCTGCCCATTCTTTAGACGATGTTATGTCGTTTTTTTTTTTGATGTTCGTAATAAATAAATCTTATCGCTCGTGTTAAGGAGGAGTTTGGAAATAAGAATGCGGGAAATTCCGTTAACTTTCGGCCCCATTCAAGCAGCCAGCTTAGGAGCCCAAACGAGAAAGTCGCCTCTGCATTCTAATGGGGACACAAAATGGTGGGGAACATGTTACTGACAAACGTTAACTAGACGTTCTCACTAAATGGGTTACATGTCTATATGCGTAACTCCTCGAAGCAGAGCACCAGAACGGCCCCTCCATTCTTCGGGATCCTCTCACCAACACGCAAAGAGCGGGCACAGAGGCTGCGGGGTGTGTGTTTGAGAATCACTTCAGCAAAGATGAAAATCCCGGAATAATCGGACTATAATGCAGGTAATCAGAAGGCATCGCAACAGACTTTGCATTCAAATCCTCCTCGAATGAAGCTGCCGCAGGGAGACAAAGCAACAGCAGTCACACGCGCTGCATGGAGAGGACTGCGGAGCCATTAGAGAATTGGGAGGGGAGCCGCTGAGTCGGGGTGGCGCAGTGTTTAGCTGTGCTGCTTCACGCCTTCACGTACTGAAATGACGAGCAAGGGAGTAGACGGCAGGTGAGTGCGCAGAAAGAAAGGAAGAAAGAAAGAAAGAAAGAAAGAAAGAAAGAAAGAAAGACCGTGGTACAAACATTAAGTGCTGTTTAGGTAGGCGTTAAAAATAATGAAGAAGAAGAAGAAGAAGAAGAAGAAGAAACTGTAATGGAATAACATCCACCAAGTTTGGTTCCTGTCTTATATCTGATGCTGCTGGCATACACTACAGCTTCCCATGACTTTGAAATGTAGTACGTGGGTTACATATCACTATGATGTCTAATAATAATAATAATAATAATAATAATAATAATAATAATATTCCTGATACTTCTGAGATTGGCTCCACTTCGTCCTGAGTTGACTAAGTGTGTAGCCAAATAATGAATGGATTGTTAAAAATAATGATATCAGTTTGTCTGTTATTATTGCCTTGTATGCAGAGTACAGTGACATTTCTTATCCACATAATAATAATTATAATAATAATAATAATCTTCATTGTGGTGTTCACATTAGTTTAACGAGATTAAGAGAGAATGAGAGCATCGAGCTGAAGTGCTTGTGTCAGGTTTTGCCCTCTATAATGCCCGCTCCCTTCCATTTTATGGCGAGACATTCAATATGAAAAAAATGAGGAAACTTCAAGCCAAGCCTCCTTCCTGACCTGCTGCTATGAGTCATGGTGGGTGTAATGACAATGTGTGATCAGATTTATTGAACTAAAAAAACGCACTGTAATTTTTCCAGTTGTTCTTTCTTTATTTCCACTCAACTTTGATCCAGAAAGCCCCCTGGCTGCAGATGCCTACAGAGGCCTGTGAGGTGGACGGCTGGTCACTTTTCTCTGATGCTTTGAGCGGGTGTGTCTGACTCTGCGGTTAATCAGGAGACCTGCAGGACAGACAGGCTGCGTCTTTGTCGTATGAAAATCCTGCTGACAGGGGAAGGGCAGCCTGAATATACTGAGTGGCGCAGTCTGGGTGCCAGCTGTCTGCGACGGGGCTGTGCAAAGACAACCCGATCACAAGCCGCCATCTACTCATCTGTGTGCTTGTCTGCGGCTCAGACTGGAATATCAGAAGAGGACTTGAAAACACGGGTGGCACTCTTAAGATAAAATGTGCACAAACTGAAGTAAAATGAGAATAATAAAAGTGATAACTTGCTGGCAAATTACACTTTAATGGGTGGGCTCACAAAATTAGTGCATGGTGTGGTGCTATTATTATTATTATTATTATTATTATTATTAAAATAGATGGGCATCTTATCTTGGCTTGATTCCTACTTTTAATTTTATGCTACTAGGACAGGCTCCAACTCCACATGACTCAATAATTGGACTAGGTTAGCTTTACTGGATGGATCAATAATAATAATAATAATAATAATAATAATAATAATAATAATAATAATAACATGTGGGATGTTCAAAAAGTGTCTGCACTTTAATATTTTCATTGGAAACGGTGAAGGTGGGAGGAGTAGTAATTGGGCATTAAAAAGCTGGGAAAATTACATCACAAACGAAGGTGACAATGTAGAAAAGTGATGTCATTAATTTTTGAAATTCTCAATAAAAAGTTAAAAATAAGTGTGGAAACATTTTGAACGTCCCTCGTAATAATGTTCTGGTGAGCTGGCGTTCAGTCCAAGATCAGTTCTAACCTCGTGCCTGATGCTGCTGAGATTGGCTCCAGATCACTGTGTCTATGTAGAGGTTTAGAGAATTTAACAGATTTAAACATGAGATGGTAGTAGTAGTAATAATAATAATAATAATAATAATAATAATCTGTGGTGGGTTGGCACCCTGCCCGGGATTGGTTCCTGCCTTGTGCCCTGTGTTGACTGGGATTGGCTCCAGCAGACCCCCGTGACCCTGTATTCGGATTCAGCGGGTTAGAAAATGGATGGATGGATAATAATAATAATAATAATAATAATAATAATAATAATAATAATAATAATAATAATAATAATAAATCTACTGTAATGGACTAGCATCCAGCAGCCTTGGTTCCTTCCTCAAGCCTGATGTTGCTAACAAAGGCTTCAGCTTCTCATGATTCTGAAATGTAATATATGGATTCAGAAAATGAATGTGTGTCTCAGGTAATAATAATAATAATAATAATAATAATAATAATAATAATAATAATGTAGACTGGCATGCTGCCTATGCTTGATTTCTACTCTCAGTCTGATGCTACTGGGATAACCTCTGTAATGGACTGGGTGAGCTTTAACATTACTGGATGGATCAATGGTAATAATCATAAGGATCACAATAACACAAATAATAATATGCTTTAGTGAGCTGGTGTCCAGTCCAGGATTAGTTCCAACCTTGTGTCTGATGCTGATGAGTTAAAAATCAATAGATGGGTGGGTAGGAGTTGTAGTGGTAATAATGATAATAATGATAATAATAATAATAATAATAATAATAATAATAATAATAATAATAAGAAGAAGAAGAAGAAGAAGAAGAAGAAGAAGAAGAAGAAGACACTGTCATGGACTGGCATCAGAGTGGCACAGAGTACAGCTTTCCATGACTCTGAAATGTAGTGTGTGGGTTCAGAAAATTAATTTAAGTATTAGATAATAATAATAATAATAATAATAATAATAATAACATTCAGGACTGTGCTGTGCATTATGCCTGATGTCGACTGAGAGCGGCTCCACTTCTCCAAAGCCCTGAATTGACTTGTTGTGTCCAGTTTAATAATATTGGTAATAATAGGATTGTAGGTTTATAGGGTAATTATTGTTATTATAAAAATTCTTATCCACATGATAATAATAACAACAAGCAGAAGTGCACCTCAGTTTTAGGGACACTTTGCCCCTCTTCTCAGCGCCTCCTAAAGCGCCTGCCTGCGCTCACCTAATCCATATTGAGCAGCCGACATCAGAAGACAAACGACGCGTCGACATTACGGGCGATGACACAAGCGGTGACTCGAGCTGCGTGTTCCATTAGGAAGCCATCAATAAGTGGGCTCTTATTGTAAAATAAATTCCAAGCAGTCACTTCCTCGGCTCCTGTTCTCATTCCAGACCCACACCCACAAATCACGTTAGGCTTTTCTAAATGATCTGCAGAAAATCAAAATCCGATTAATTCAATGATGGATGAAGAACATGAACAGAGAGTGTGTTAGTTAAAACTACAATGTCGTCAAAAAAACCAAAAAAAAAAAACCGAAACAACTTGAAAATGTGCGGAGAAGCCTGACGGGACTCCTGCAGGGCTCAACAGAAATTCAATGCATTTTTGGTTTGCAGACCGTGTCATTTGCCGCTGCTCACTCGCAGATTCTTATCATAATTCCTCTTAAAATGGTGTTTTTCCTTTTGTTGTGAGCCCTGTGACCCCCGGTCAGATTCCAGTCGATTTTCCTTCACGTGACATGCGAGACATTTTAAAGAGGTTGATCTCAGAAAGACATCTGACCTTAATATCCATTCTTCTTTTTCCATTACAGGCCCATGTCATGCTGGAGACCATCCTGATCCAATAAGATGCCAGGTGGGAGGCCTGCCTTGGGCGGAATGGCAGTCCATGTCAGTGGCACACAACACACACAGCTGATATGCAAATCCATGGAGGCTCCTTCAGAAGGCCCATGGAGACTGAGATTTGAACCCGGGTCTCTGAAGCAGTGTTAAGCACTTCAGGCCATCACGTTCCTATTGTGATTAGCGTTAATGGTGGCTCAGTGGTTAGTGATGCGGCCTCACCGAGACACAAACTGCCAGCCTGCTCACGGTCCCTGTAGAGTTTGCATGGCCGTCCTGTTCCTGGGTGGCTTTTCTTCCGCTTTTTCCTGAATGTCCTTAAGGAGTGCAGCTGAGAAAGAAGGGCGGTTGGCTGTATGAACGCAAAGGAATGTGTTGGTAGGCCTGACCGACTGACAAAGGATCTTCAGGATTCTGATCACTAATAGCAGTGGCGCTTGTGTTTGTTTGTCGATGGACTTTAATGATGAAGACTTCCTCACTGGTCTGTTTGCTTCCTGCCAGACACTCCAGTGGGTCCTTTGCATTACCAGTCAATTGCAACACAGTTTAGCGCAGATGTTGAGGATGGATATCAGGGGGCAGCGGGCGAAAGAAATCTGTAAACCCGTTACGTTACAAGTGGGGACCCTCTTTGCTCGGAGGACCGTTAGACTTGTTGACTTGACGTTGAAACCCTGCGTGTGCGTGAGTGGCAGAGAGTGAGCAACGCCTGGAATGGCATCGACATTGGACGAGAGAGCGAAGCGAAGGCACAAAGCAGAATACGCTGTGCATATTATTATTATTATTTTTATTATTATTCTTATTATTATTTTATTCATTTTTTGCATATTACTGCTGAATTGAACTCTGATTCTAATACAAGTGATCAGGAGATCAAAAACAAAACATCAGGTGCGTGCGTCAGCTGACCGGTCCCCAGCTGATCGTAGTGCAGCCTATGAAAACATTTGCCCTGACATTGGGTCCAATGGCAGTCAAGGTACCCACCGTTGTCTAGCCTGTAGAGGTCTGTGTGCCCCTCCATGGATGTGCCTCCCCAGATATACCATCACTGACCCACCACCACACCGGTCAGGCTGAACGATGTCACAGGCAGCATAACGTTCTCCATGGCTTCTCCAGACCCTGTCACGCTTGTCACATGTGCTCATCTGTGATAAGCACAGGGCGCCAATGCTGGTATTCTATGCCAATCGAGCTCCACGGTGCCCACTAGAAGACGTCAGCCCTAATGAAGTCTATTTCTGATTGTTTGGTCAGAAACATTCACACCAGTGGCCTGCCTGCCTGCTGGAGGTCATTTTGTAGGCTCTGCCAGTGCTCAGCCTGTTCCTCCATTGGGTCCTGCTGATGGGTTAAGGACCTTCTACGAGGTGCCCTGTCCAGCTCTCCTGGACGAACTGCCTGTCTGTCTCCTGGAATCTCCTCCATGCCCTTGAGACTGTGCTGGGAGACACACAGCAAACCTTCTGGCAATGCCACGTGGTATTGATGGAGAAGTTGAACTACCTGTGCCAGCTCTGTAGGGTCCAGGTATGGCCTCATGCTACCAGCAGTGACACTGACCGGAGACAAATGCAAAACGAGTGACAAAACAGACGAGGAGGGAAAAATGTCCGTGTCCTCCCTCCACGTGTTAAGCCATTCATTCCTGTTTTGGGGGGTCGTCTCATTGTTGCCCCCTCAAGTGCACCAAAGCAGCTGAAACTGATGAACGAGCCCCTCTGCTACTTCACTGAGCAGATCCACAGCCCAGGAGTGTCATGGACTTGATGCTCTACTCGGATTATAAAGTCTTCTTTTCATCGTTTTGAGCAGTTTATTTTATGTTTATGCATGAAATCTTTGCTTTGTGTGTTTTCTAGTTTTTTGGAAAAATATTCATTCCTCGGACCAACAGAAGAAAAATAATTCACCCTGAAGGAGTTAAGACAAATGCCGTCCAGCCATCTTGAAATGGACGTGCAGGTGGGTGGGATACATGGGATCAACAAGTGAAGGCTGACCCCTTGATTTGTAAGCTTAAGTCCAAGCACTAAATCGCCATATTTAGATGAACACGGGGAGCGAGACTGACGGATAAATTGCGTGCGATCAGACACTGAATTGTCCTCTCCTGGTATTTCAGACTTAACTTCTGTCTTTGGGCCCGCAGCTCTGGCTGGTGGCTTCTTTGTCGATGATCTCACCGGCTGCTTTTCTCCTAAGTCTCCTAAGCTTGACTCCCAAGTCCTTCTCATAAGGCGGACCCTCAATTTTCTGACCTCCCACTGTGCTTTGACCTCAGTTTGTTCCCACTTCATCTTTCTCCGGATTCTTACATCAAAACCTCGCGTCCTCTTCCCGAGTCAGTCTAACGGGTAACAATAGTGAGATACAAGCAGCAGGCTAATGAAACCCCACCAGATGAGAAATACAATATGGAAAATCAAATCTAACACCAGATAAGAGAGGCTGTGCAAGAAACACTCGAAGAAAAAGTCGGTACGAGCTTCATGACCTGACGAAGAAAAAAAAAAAAGAACTACTTGTGAATTCTAAGGGTCCTGGAAAGTGACTGAGCCAGAGGATGGGGGTCTTTAATAAAAAATGTTTAATACACAATTATGTGAAATCACCGCCCTCTGTAGTGCCCTGTGGCCCTGGACTGAGTAGGTGCCTCACTATAATGTAATCAACTCCATGGTGCCCCTGTAAACGGTGGACTTGTGCTCCACACATCAAGGCGCTATAAAACCTGACATTCCGGTAGCCTTCTTCTTGGCTTCTGGCAGTTGAAAGTGTCGAGTCCACTTTGACCCCAAAGTCCTTCTCATAATGTGGGCCTTCGATTTTCTGACCTCCCTTTGTGTATTCAAACCTCCTCCATGTAATTCTTTACATTCACTGACATGAAATCTGACATCGTCCACCAATCAAGCCGTCCAAGACCCTCTGTGATGATTCCATGGATTCTCGATTATCTGCCAGTCCACCCATCCTGGTATCATCTGCAAACTTAATCAGCTTGTTATTTATATTCCTATCCAAATCTTTTATAAATATTAAAAATAGCAGCGGCCGTTGGTAGGGAGCGCATTGCATTGATTGTTCGGCTGTTTTATGGGTTGGGTCTGACACCGGATTGTTTCCAACTGGAATTTCCAGATTCTCTCCATATCCATGAGGTCTTATCTCCTACGCCCCCAAAGATGTGCAGGTTAAGTTAAGTGCTGACCCAAATGGCCCCCTGTGTGAGTGCCACTGTGGATATGCCCAGCAACAGCACCCCCTCCACGACTGTTTTCTGACCTTGGTGGACTCTAAACTCCAGAATAGGACTAAATGGGCTTGAGAATGTCACGTTGTTTAAAGAAGATGGTAAGGAAGACAAAAAAAAATCACTTTCTGAACTCTCTTTGCTCGCTTCTTTATTGTTCATCTACCTATACCACAACTGACCCTTTGGCTGTCCATCCAATGCCGGGTCACTCAAGCACAATGAAGCATATTCACTAGAAACCGAAAAACAATCAAGTCAACTTTCCACATTAAATGTGTGTCTTTGGGGAGTTTGGGGAAAGTGGAGGTTCCAAAATGGGCCGATACTCACATCGGGAGAACACGCATATCTCATAGAGACGGAAATCAAATGCAGGGCTGAACACGGGCACTTGGAGCTTTCAGACAGCAGTAGCAACCGCTGCTTTAGACATCGGCACAATGCGTTTCAAACATAAAAGTGGGAAGATTTATTTGATTTATTGTTGCTGTTTGTCGGTTTCTTCCCAGTGTGTGTCATTGATAATAAGAAATTAGAGTGCATGCGCACTCACAACATGCACACCGCACACTCATTCAGACACCCTCGTAACTTCACTCTTAAAGTAGCGTGCTGTGAAATGAAGACTTTGGAAAAGAAAACAAACATGAACGCATTAAAGCCCCCTGTGTTTGAAATGTGAACATTTTTGGCTTGCCATTTGTTTATTGTAACATTAAATTTACTGAGGTTGGACTATGAACAACACCGTTTAGACATTACACATCGTGTCTATCTATTATATAGTGCCTTTCACATCTGTCTATCTACCTTTGTAATTTTGTGATCCTGCCGACTATACTCTAATCAATATCTATCTATCTATATAATTGTTTGATCCTGCAGACTACACTAATATGAATTAATATCTATCTATATAATTGTGTGATCCTGCCGACTATACTATAATCAATATCATTCTGTCTATTTATATCTATCTAATTGTGTGATCCTGCCAACTATACTAATATAAATATCTATCTATCAGTTATATAGTGCCTTTCATATCTATCTGTCTACCTTTGTAATTGCGTGATCCTGCCGACTATACTATAATCAATATCTATCTATCTAATTGTGTGATCCTGCCGCCTATACTAATATGAATGAATATCTATCTATTTATATAATTGTGTGATCCTGCCGACTACACTCATATAAGTATCTGTCTATCTATCTAATTGTGTGATCCTGCCGACTATACTATAATCAATATCATTCTATCTATCTAATTGTGTGATCCTGCCGACTACACTCATGTGAATATCTATCTATCTATCAGTTATATGGTGCCTTTCATGTCTGCCTAGCTATCTTTGATTATGTTTCGCTATTTATTTTTTGTATATGTAAGAAGTAAAGATTCCGTTTCCTGCCAAGTCAGCCTCCCCCCTGCATTTCTTCATGAACTGTGCACCCGGGATTTGGGCTGCAGATTTTTTCCAGCCTTGCTCGGCTCCTCGTTTGCATGATATATTAAAATTTCAGCATTTGCATTTTCTAAAAATAAACTAATAACTTGATTATCGCCTGCCTCTGACGTTTCCTTATCTTAATTGCTCGTCTGTTTTTTTTTTTTGTGTGTGTGTGTGTGTGTCTTCCTCATCTCCTCAGCTCCTCTCCTGACGTGCCCACTGATTGATCCATGGCCGTGTCTTTTGCGTTATTCTGTGAGCACTGGCTGTACTTGCGCCTCTCTGCATGAAAGATTATTTTCCTTGGTCTCTTTCGCCTTCTTCGTCCTTGTCTTCTGAAACAGGCAGACCACTTCAATCAGACACTCAGCATGTAAAACGCAGCAGAAAGAGAAATGGCAGACTTGGCGTCGGCGCTGGTGCAGCGGGGGCAACTCAGTCTGCACTTGGAGTCAAGTGGAGTGGCCGTGTGTGGGCGTCTGAGTAGTTTGGGTTTGGGAAGACCCCCAATATGACTGGTGTTAGATGAGATGGGGTCACAGTCCACTGCGGTATTAAGGAGTTGGTGACCAATAAACTACAGCGATGGAAGGCCAGACGCTGACACGAACACCTCAGTCATTTCACACACATGTCGATCATCAGTGAAGCTGATTGCACAATTTATTATTTTTTGTTTGGCTAAACTCTTAAAAGGTGCCAGCTTCTTGCGGGGATGTCGCTATTTTTCCACATTCATGTCTTGTCTTCTTTCATAAGCTGCATGTTTGTCGGCTCTTCCTACACTCTTAAACATCAAGGTGCCCACGTGATTCTTCAGATGAACCCTTTTTGGTTCCCAACATCCATTTCTGAAGACTCCAGAAGCAACCTTCTATTTAGATACGACGTTACGTGAGTAACCATCAAGATGATGAGAGACTTGTGAAGCACCGAGGGGCTCCTGATTTCAAAGGCCCCTCACTCAGGCTCCGTGGAGGTTTTCTTGATCTGCTCTTCAGGTTCTTCAATGGCACCTTGCTTGATATGCACCATTTCATGGGCTCCTTGCAGATGAACTCGGTTCTTTGTGCTTTGAGAAATGTCCAAATATGTCATGAAGACAAAGTGAAATCTTTGAAGTCTGGTTGGCCATCTAGCGTGACGCTAACAGATTCAGAAAACCAGAACTCAGCTGGTGTCGCCTTATGCAGCAGCAGTCTTTGGAAAATCAGGAACCTGTTGGAATTTCACAAATCTGTTAGCATCTCTTCATGGCTCTTCACTGTAGGGAGCCTCTTATGGACCTAAAGAGATAAACTTTCTTGCTGGAACCGATGGGCCTTTTGGGAACTCAAACAATGGCTCCCCTACGGCATCACCCCAAAGAATGGCGCTGGCACTTGGATTTTTAGGAGTCTATGTTAAAGATTTCCGTGGAAGCTTTTCAAAGCCCGAACAACCAAAGTTTGTCAAGCAGGGAACCACACAACCCAGCCAGGTGCCCGTATGGAGTGCAGATGTGTGTCTGCTTCCTCAGAGCGATGAAGGACCGTCCATGTGAAAGTTCCAGAAAGAACTTTCATTTCTTTACCGTTTTCTTAGCTAACCACAAACAGATGATACGAGATTTGGTGAAATCCTGATCTGACAAAGACAACGCAGTCACGCAGGCTCTTGATCTCTTGAGTCCTGCTCGAACTCCTACTGGACATTAAAGATCTCAGTGCTGGCCTCACATTAGGAACCCTTGCAGTGCTGAAAAAACTCATTTGAAACACACAAACCCTTCACAGAATGCCAAGCAATGGAACCCTCGCAGTGTCCAGTGAAGCGCCATCACAGGACCGACAGGTTTAAGGGAGTGCAGTCCGACTGAGCTGAACGGCCATTTGTGCTTCTGGTCCCCAAGCAAGCGTCCATATGAAGCCTCCAGAAGGAACGTTCCTTTATTTCGATCGGCCTCGGGCTCCTACTAAGGACTACAGGATAACAGATTTATAAAACGCCGATGGACTCCTGATGTTAAAGGACTCGGGCTAAACTCAGGTGTCCTTGACCTGCTGCTGTCCCTCTAGCCCACCGCACGGCTAGAGTATAGGTACCCATCACAGAATGAATGGAACCACACAACCCACTAAAAGGGTGCCCGATTTTGAGCTGCCAGTTTTAACAGTGTAGCTATGGAGATTAGAATCAAAACGAGCGGGCACGACTGGTGTCACATTTTAATTTTGACAGGCAAATAATTCACTAGCAGATACGATCAAATAAAGACACAATTGCACCTACAACACGCCCCTCTCAAACACACCAAGTATTCTTCATATTGAAGAGAACATCTTTAAATGCACAATAACTCACAAATTACGGCTCAAGAGTGAATTCGCAGGGTTCTCCCAGGGCCCTCTTAGAAATCATTCAAGATTCTCATTAAATGAAATACAAATGTAAATAAAGAAGCAAACAAACAAACAAATCAATAAGTCGCGATTTCCATAGAAGCCGCCAAAGTTAACCCTTTCTCTGGTTACTGAGTCATTTCTAACGGTCCTCTCCGGGGCTGCGCGCTCCCGTCCGGCCCAAGGAGCGTCTCCGTGTGCGGCAAGCGAGCACGCGCACCCTCAGGTCATCGATAAATCAGACCACTTCCGTTGGGCGCCCCTTCAACACGTGATCCTTTCCAATCCAATCAATCGATCCAACAGCTAATCGATCAACTTCATTAGGTGGCCTTCAGGTCGTCTTAAATCAGCGGCGAGCGTGACACGTCGCGACCCACTCCCCTTAACTTTCTCGAAGGCGCTCTTTCAGCTTCATTTAGGATTTTTTTGTAGGCGCCAATCAGCCCATTTTACTCGCAGCGTCTTTTCTTTTTCCCAAATTTTCTCTCTACCTCGGATAATAACATGGAGCCAAAAATCTAAACAGCCAGTGACTGCTTCAGCTTTGAGTTAAGAGCTGCGTTCCGAGAAAATTACTCCTCTGTCTCAGATTCTACCAGAAAGAAAAAAGCCTCAATTTGCCGCATCGAGTGCTTTAAAAGTAAATTGTCCTGCGAAAATTATGTTTACAGCTCTTTTTTAAAGGTTAGCTCACACTACTGAGGCATGAACATCAGAGCGCTTTCGTTTCATTTGCCTACTGTTCTCCGTGTCAACTCAATCAACAAAATAAATAAAAACAATAAAATAATAAAATCAAATAAATAATAATTTAAAAAAATCAAAAAATCGGGAGTGCTCTCCCCGTGACTTTATACTCAGATATGGGGATGGATATTTAAGGAGTAAACTACAAGACAATAAGTATATTATGTACATTAAAGAACCATCAGCGACAAATCAAATCAAATTAATAATATTGAACAATTATTACAAATAATTTCTGATTTCGGGGCTTCCGGGGCTCCGAGCCACTCGTTTAAGAGACACTCCGGTGGCTGCTAATCGATGAAACCTTTGATTTGGCGCAAATAAACCCGCGACGCTTCAAGAGCTGCTGCGCTCTCCGCGGTGTCCTGCAAACGCATCGATTTGTGTCTTAATAACTGCGACTTTGGGCACGAAACGCGGCCACTCGAGCCTCTCTCGGCGACGGACGGGCGTGTTTAGGCGCAAATACCTGAGAAGACGTCCAGTTTAGTCACCGACATTGAAACTGCAAGGATTCACGGACTGCCTGGGGCTGGAGAGGGCTGAGAGTGGACGAATGGACTGAAAGAAAGAAAGAAAGAAAGAAAGAAAGAAAGAAAGAAAGAAAGAAAGGATGTATTGCCAGCACATTTTAGAGCGAACACCGGCATGAAGTAAGCAGACAGAGGAAAGGCTGACTTGCACTGCAGAATGCCAACTCCTCGGTGGCCATTACGAATACAGAACACCACTCATTAGCTGTTTTACGCTCTAACGTTCTTTCTCACACACCCTTCGGCATTGAATACATTGTCATGTATACAGACACCGCAGTGTTTTAAAGGACTGGTGGGCTCTCCTTGGTGGGCATGGCTCTTTCTGTGATGTTGACATTCTCTACAACCGCAACATAATTTCATACACTGTGTCATATTTTTTTTTTTATTGTGTATCATTTCGTATTTGCCATTCGCATGTCGTATAGCAGGCTAAGCACTTTGCGTATAATGGATCGACGTGAGCGCGTGTTTCTGTTTCTTACATGACAAGTAAACTAGATTGATTTCTCTCAAATTGCAATGGGAGTAAAACAGATCTTGTTGTGAAGTCGCGATGGCCGACGGTGTCACCAGTGTGTGTGGCTCTGAGTTCTTCCAAGTTCTTGCGGAATTTGCAGACTCTGAACTGTTTTCACTGACCTTAAAGAGAAATCATTTCACCTGCTCAGTCTCAAAAATCACTAAAGCAGTGGAGTGCACTGCAAAAAATGTCCGTAAATTCAACGGTATACTTTGAATGACGAAATGAAAATACCTTTTCTGAAAAATAAAGAAAAGTCACCTTATGTTCAATACTGAAAACTACCTGTAGGTGTATCTTACATTAGTGGTTCTCAAACTGTGGGGCGGGCCGTCCTAGGGGGGCGCTAAGTAACAAAAAGGGGGGCGCGAAGATGTGAAAAACAGAAAACAAGAATCAAAAATATGATAAATACATCTATTGAAACAAAACAAATTAACTTAAACTATATTCGGATACTAGAGTTATAGATACTGATAATAGAGCTATTAATGTCGATAAATGTTAAGTAGGTGTAATAAAATATGCATGTATGATATATCATTAATTTAAAAAGAGCAAATTGGTATTAGTGGGCTCCTTTCAAAAAGAAAAGTTAGGGGCTCGCGATTAAAACTGTCATGAACACTCGGGTGGCAAATACTTGAAGGTTGAGAAACGCTGTCTTACGCGATACATTTCATTATTTTTTAGTTCTGTAAAATCGATAGTTGTCTACCTTCAAAATACGCCGTTTACTGATACATTGCGGTTACACTGAAGAAATGGCCGCTACTTTTACAGTGTAAAACCATTAAATAAAAGGAGAGCAACTGTAAAATGTAAAACGCTTAAGCTCTGTTTCAGTAACACCGAACTTACGATATTTGCATTGTTCTGTAGTTAAACGTTCACTTCTATTGTAATGTGTTATAAAGAAAAAACAGTTATTTAGTATGAAGTTATACCGTATAAACCTAAACATATTGTCACCTTATTTGTACAGTCAAACTCTGCCAACCGCAGCTGCCAGTTTATTTACGGTAAATGTCTTTATGTCTTTACAGTGTAAAAGAAGAGATCACCAGTTTCACTGACCATTGATTTTTTTTTTTTACAATACGTTTTAATATGTTTGAAGGTTTGGTTGTTCTGCTCGCTCACTAATCACGTCTTGCTGTTAGGCGCGTTCTCTCAACTACCGTACATGTCATTTAATAAGAAGGTAAGGTGGTCCTCCACCTGTGGGGCGGGCCCCCTAGGCGGGCGCGAAGATGTGAAAAAAAAAAGAAAACAAGAATCAAAAATATGAAGAATACATCTATTGAAACAAAACAAATGAACTTAAACTACAATCTGATACTAGAACAATAAATATAGAGTTAGATAAATGTCGATAAAAGTTAAGTAGGAATAATAAAATATACATCTACATTTCAAAAAGATGTTGGGGGCGCAATTAAAACTGTTATGAAATCTCAAGTCGCAAATACTTAAAGGTTGAAAAACGCTGAGGTAAGACGAGACCATTCAGGCCATTCGTCGCTTGTTTCTTTAGCTGACAGCTCTCGTGCCCCAATATCTCCTCCTGATCCTTCTTAAAGGTTTCTTCTTCAACCCCACGTCTCAGTAGTTTGTTTCAGTTTCCCACACCTCTTAGAATAAAGAAAGATACCCTGCGGCGTCAGTCCTAATCGCACGCCCCCTTCAGTTCCACCGATGTCCTCGAGGACGTACGTGACCGTTTAGTATGCTGCTGGACCGACTTAATCAACGCACACCTGGATGAGGTCTCCTCTGCTCAGGCTACACCTGTCACGCTAGGCCACGCCCCGTTCACTCCCAAGATGCACCTGGCTGCTCGCCTCTGCACCGCTTCAGGTGCTGCGGTGTCTTTCTTGCATTGTGGTGGGCACGAGGGTGCGCAGGACACTCCAGATGCGACCCCACGAGTGCGCTACACAGTCCGACTGTGACGTTCAACAGTTTTTATGATGGAACCTAACGTTTTCTCTGCCTTTTAAATTGTTTAGATAATGAAAATGATGGGTCAACATAAATCCCTAAATCCTTTTCAGAGGTTGCTTCCTTCGGGACAGCGTCTCCCATCTTGTATTTATAATTAGATCATTAAATAAAAATATGAAAAAAAAAAAAGACAGGAGATGAAGATTAAATATATATAAATGACATAAATGACATGTCTTCAGATTCATTTAAACATTTGTGACAACTTATAAGCAAGTCTCACGAGTTTTTTTTATTGACAGTCATTTTTACATAAAACTCATTGCATGGTAAAGGAAATAATAAATAATAATAATAATAATAGAATGCATTTTGTCTCAGATTTCATTCTTAATTTTAAGCCTATCCGTCTCTCCATCAGTTTTATATTTCTGTCCGTCTCTCTCCCCTTCAACACCTAATAGCTAATGTCTGGTGGGCATACAGGAGCAAAAATGGCTGCTGTCACATCATCCAGGTGGGTGCTTGTTGAAGTGGTCACCCCTCAGTCTGTGTAAAGTGCTTTGAGTAGCGAGAAAAGCGCCACATATCAATGTGATTATCTCTCTTATATAGTGTCTTTCATTTCTGTCTATTGAATAAAGTGCCTTTCACACCTATTATATAGTGCCTTTCATAATTATACATTTATCTCATATAGTGCCTTTTATATCTAGTATATAGCGCCTTTCTTTAATATCTACCTGTGACGGTTGCGGTGCCTGTCACTTCTCTTGATCTATGTATTCTTCAGTTACGTATGTGGTGCCTTTTACAGCCATCTGTAGTTCTTTTCACTTTTCCTGTCACAGTAGAGTGGGGACGTGTTGATGAGCACATGTAAGTGACAATGTATGTGACAGTGAGGACCCTGCAAACCTTGAATAACATCTCACTATCTTGGATGAAGCACATTATTTATTTGATTTGAAATTTGTATTATTTATGCACTAATTACATGATGCTACTGTTGAATGACGGGGGCTCGTGCGGCTTTAGCATGCAGGCACTTGTAGACGGTTATCTGGGTGGTCTTCCTATCTTGAATCATAGGATGTTCAGTTTTCAATTTTCTTTGTCATGATAATCAGCAAGGTTACTGAAAATGAATTGAAATCTGATTACATTTTGATGACAAATTTGCATTACAGTTAAAAAGGAAATAGTTGCATTTTAGAAACGCCTCAAGCCCACCATTTAGTCCTAAAATGAAGAAAAGCTTTAAAAACAAAAAGAAAGGAAGGAGAAGATTAGTGACAAGAATACAAATCCTTTGCTTAAGTAGATGTAGAGAATATGCCGATTGGTATGCTGCTATCCTAAAGTTATTACTTAATTCATTCAGGGTGGCATCAGTCAAGGGCAGTGACGTCAGCATCACCCACGTCACCCATAACATGTAATAAAGAGTCACAATGTCAACACTTAAAGTGGGTCAGCAGTGTTGGGTGCTGCTCACAAACTCTGATTCCTAAATGTACTGATGAGTAAAGTCGGCCAATGTTGTGTTAGATGGACCATTCTTCTTCTTCTTCTCCTCATCTATCCAGCCATCCACCCATGTTCCAAACCTGCCTTATCCTGAGCAGGGCTGCAGGAGAGCTGGTGCCTAACCCAGGAAACATCGGGCACAAGGCTGGAACAACACCTCAATGGGATGCCAGTCCATTGCAGGGCACACACACACACAAGGGGCTAATTGAGAGTCACCAGCCCACATCACCTGCATGTCTTTGGACTGTGCTAGAAAACAAAAGAAGTCAGAGTGAGGATACAGGGAGGACATACAAACTCCACTCAGGCTGCACCCCGGGTGCGAACTCTGCTGGTCTTTATTATTAGTATTTCTGATTGTATTGACTCAAGGCATTATCCTTCTTGAACCCTGGGTCAGCCACTGTATCTTCTATTCATAGTCTGATAGTCCTCCATGATGGTTGCCACCAAATCTCACAGGCCACAACTGGCTGGCCTGAGTGTGTCCTGAGTGTTGGACTGGTAGTCCTTGCCAGGTCGGGCATCTGATTTTCATGACACGCTGCCAGATGCTGGCAGATGCTTCACTGGTTGTGTGAACTGTGGTAGGTGGGCTCAGAAATGGACGGGTGGTGCACTGCTGCTGAATGCGCAGGCTGGTCGATGGTTGTAGGCGCTCTGTTTATTAGAGGCTGCCCTGATTTTACGGACATAGATATTCTCTGAATGTCCATTATGGATATTCACAAATGCCTTCCATTCCTACATTTTGTGATATGTAGATGGAAATGCGCAGACCAAAATGGTCCAACTGGATTCGTCAGAAAATAAAGAAAATAAGTGCGATTCGTGCCAGCTCAATGACACGTTCACTTCGAGATGGCCGGCCGCTAATTGGGATTTTCTGTGCTTTATTTATTTATTTATTTATTTACCTCCTCGGTTAACGTTTTGCGATTCTGATGAAGTCTGCTCTTCATGTACGATAAGCCAGAACTGCTCTTTCGTGTTAATCCGCCATGCCACTCGGACGTGGCCGTTCTCTGCCAGCTCCTATGGACTCCGATGGCATCATTTAGAACTGAAAACGGCAACTGAACACGGAAACATCTCCTCGTCAAAGGACGGGGACCATAAAGGACCATAAAGGTTCTTTTGGATGTCTTTATCATGAAGACCCCCTTCAATAAAACAAACGAGCCGACTGGATCCATGGGAACTCGAGCTGTTAAAAGAGACTTTAGTGAATACCAGGCTGGCACGGACGTCATCACGCCTTGCCGCAGTAAACCTGTTAATGAACGGCTCGTGGCCAGGCAGGCCTGAGCAAAACCCGAGGGGTCTCTGACGGATGGTGCACGCTGCAGCCCTGCTGGACCTCTGGATCAGGAGCTGGAAATGTGCTCCTCGTTGAGCCCTTGGGATCCGCAATGCACTTCAAGAGCAAGAAAGCTGCGCACGCCACGGATAACAAAGGACAAAATGCCGACGTGCCGGACATGCAGAGACTTCTATTGTGTCGTGGTTTTATGGAGACGTGCCGCTGGGGAAAACGGCTTTTAAGACACCGGGCAAACGGAGAAAAGCTGGGAAAGAAGAGACTCGCTCAAGTATGAAAGAGGCGTCCGCCGCCGGCCACGGAGATGTGGACGACCGGCGCTCATTGGCCAGCAGCTCTGACGGCGCACTAGAGCGGACTGGACCGACCCACGTGACGGCCTCTCCCGTCCTTCTTGTGGCGCTCTTTGGGTCACGCAGACGCACGACAGGAGTCACGAATGAAGTCTGGAGAGTGACGCGCGTTTCCATTAGCACCTTTAACTTGTTACTCCAGGTTAGCAAAACCGGAGCGTAACTGAGCTCATCAATGAAAAAGAAGAAGTCCTTAAAATACACAAGGGGTGTACATAAGGCCAACGAGTTACCAAAAAAGGTAAAGAGGTGCACAACGTTCAAAAATAACTACAGCGACACGAAAGGGGAATGAAAGGGGCTCAGAAATAAGTGGAAACAGATGAGCGTCACGACACCCGTAGAAGTGCGAGGTGTTATAACACGGGAGACCAAGCGAGTGAGCGAGCGACTGCCTCCAAAATAACGGACCTAAAATGGCCCTCGACTGCCAACCATAGCTTGAAAAAAAAAGACCCGATTCATTCTGAGAAAAGTCCTCTGCATGTGACATTAGTTTTAAAAACTTTGGAAAGGCTACTATTATGCGGACTAAATTAAAATCTTTCAATTAGGCGACCTAGCATGAGGAATCAAGAAATCCGCCTACGTTATTGGTCCTTTTTTCCCCAATCAGGAAGCCATTGACATTTTACAAATCTACCGTCAGCTAGTCGTGCTTGTTAATGGAAGGTTACGGGTGTAAATACTGCATGTGGCGCTTTCTGGAACCTTCGTGTGCGTGGCATCGCTCTGAATGAACCGCTTTGGCACCTTTGTATTTCATTGTGGGTGCCCGGCAATGGTGGGAGAGGCTGAAAGGACCCTTGACCAGCTCCTTATTTTAAAGACCTGGCGACGTCTTCTCGGGACCTGTGTAAGGAGTACTTGTATGATATTGGGGCCATTCGTGAAATCGGTCCAGGAATTAAACACTTCCATTTTGTGGAAGTCATGAAAAAAAAATGTATTTAAGAATTTAGTAATGAAGTAACGGCGCTGAGGTATGAATTGATCGAATCATGAGCATCCTTACAAATGATTTCTACTGGCTGAAAAAGAAAGAAAGAAAGACAGAGGAAAAAAAAGCTAAACTAATTCTGAGAAAAGATAATCAAGATACAGACTGCACAGATCCAGAGGCGAGAATGAAAAGACACGATAATCAACAATGAGTGTAAGAACAAAATGGCCTTCAGTTTTATTGGAAGTGCTTAGTAAGAAAGAAAGAAAGAAAGAAAGAAAAGCTGCAAGCTGACTGCTTTAGGCCCTTATTCTGAGTTGCCATCGCGTGAAGCTTTCACTGATAACGCAAAAGCTGCGCTGTCATTTACCTGACACCTTCATCTAACAATTGGTCGCATTTCTTTTGTTTTATTTATTTTCTATTGGAACACAGGCAGGTGAAGTGTCACAAACTGGCAGTAGTGGGGTTTGAACCCACCAGTCGCAAGGTTTGCTGGCCTATGCCTTAATCACTATACGCCATACTGCTGGTAGTGCATTCTTAAAATATGTTTACATATAGCATTAAAAAAATAGTACATACAGCAGTAACATTTAAATAACCAAAAATGTATTTCATTAATCAAATTCGGGGTTTCCATTGGTCAATTTTCGTTCTATTTGATTTGTGACATTCTGGCCTATTAAAAACGACTTTGTAATGGTGAGACCTATGAAAAACGCTACATCATTTACATAAAATAAATCACATAAATACGGGATTACTTAATGGGGTCTTAAAAATGATTGATCTGTCTAAAAACGTTTTTCTCACTCACTCACTCATACACACAAACAAATATATATATATATATATATATATATATATATATATATATATATATATATATCTCGTTATTCACAAATAAATATAAATTTAAGAACTCTGCGTTCATAAATACGGGATTACTACTGGGTCCTTAATATTATCATTCCATTTAAAAATGCTTTGGCCTATCAGGTATAACATCCCTGCTATCAGTTGGCGCCCCTGCCAGGGTTTGTTCCTGCATTGCCCCCGGCGCGTTCTCGGAAAGGCTCCAGCTACCCCGAAATCAATTGGGTTTGAAAATGAAAGGATGGATGGATAAGTAAAGGGAAGGATGGATTAATGTCATTTAAATTAAGATAGCCCACATCTCTTAATGCATTATGAATGTTAATATGTTTATTATAACAGCTTTAATAAACTTTACCAATCATTATCTCTCATCATAAATCTATCACTTCACACCTTACTGTATGCATCATTTTAAAGTTACTGGAAAAAACGACACATGTTGCTAAGTACAAGAAATCAAATTTGGTTCATCGCCCTTAATTGTGTGAACTGACTGTTTTGTGCATGTGACACATTCGGCTACAACAAGCTAAGAGAAATACGGCGATGCATTCGAAAGAAAGAAAGAAAGACGTAAGTATTATTTTAAAAATGGCAAAATGACTTCAGAAACGTCGAACATAGCAACATAAATCAATTAAGAAAATATGCTTCGGTGTAACACGACAAGCGCATATGCTTATTGATTTTCTATGGGAAGGAATTGAACTGTTAAGAAAACAGACAGACTGCTAAGAAGAAAACAAAGCAGCACAGTAAGGGAAGTAATAATAATGATGATGATGATGATGATGATGATGATAATTATAATAATAACAACCTGTGACTTTATGATTTCAAGGGCGGACTATGGCGGTCCATTCGGTTGCCTGAATTCTTGGCCGACTGGCTTCCATTGATTCGTGTCCTTTTCAGAGAGGTATTCAAGGTAACGTTTAACTGACATCATAAAACACAGAAATATGAATCACCATCGACTCGGGGTGAGTAATCGAAACGTTAACACCAGCAGACTGAAAAGAAAATGCCAGATGTGTTCTTTTCCGTGGGGGTACTGCATGAACAGGAATACATTGTACGTCCAAGTCTACGTTTTTGTATTGCATTGCTTACATAAATGTGCTTCCTGCCCACAAGTTAACTACAAAATAAATAAAAGATGTAAAAGAACCCTTAAGTGGACAAGGCTTCTGCCTCCCCAACCCCGAATAATAAACTGGGGTGCCGTGCAGGGCATGAGACACACCTGGGCAGATGTCCTCAGCAGTCGCCTTAACATCAGAAATCAACGACATGTGAACAGGAGGACCGACTGGGGAGCGGGGCGACGTTAGCGGACACGTTTCAGTTTCTGTCCACGGCGGGGTCCCTCGGGCAGTCAGTCAGGCAGGCCGTCTTGAACGCGCCGCCTCGTTTGTCCGCAATGGACGGTAAGCCGCCCGAGGGAGCGGAGAGCATCTCAGGGAACGGAGCGCACATTTGCGCCGCTGGAGAGGATGCGCGCTGTTTAAAATGAGGGACGTGAAAGAGCGGACGTGAGCAGAAAACCTCGGCGAGAGATTAAGGCTGTTGGCAGCTTTGGCTCCAGTAGCAGGTGTGTGCGTGCGCGTGTGTGTGAATGCGGGTGGCGCGATGATTTCTCATAGGTTGGCTATGGAGGCGATTTGGTGTTGGTGAAGGTGAGGTGGGGAGGAGCAGGCGGGGTGATGCGACCCCCATTATATACTGTGCCAGTCCTCTTTATTATTATTATGTTTTTTTTTTTTTTTTCAAAGCTTACTGCTGGGGGCCAGCTGCAATGCATTGGAACCCAGTGTGGATTCGCAGCGCCGCCTGAATAGCTCATCATCAGAGTCCATTACCCGCTCGTTAATAAAAGCTCTCCTGTCACTCGAGCCGGCAATTCAGAGCGCAAAGCTGCGGCTGGAGATGCCGCAACCCCAAGGAAAGAAAAAAAAAAAATATGCGGGGCCGCTGTGTGCACGGAGGCGGATGCTGTCAGCTGTGTGTTTTGGCTGACGACCACCCCATCCCCGATATCAGTGTATAGACCCCAAGTCAGCCATTGAAAATCGATCGGTCAAACAGATCATCAAGCAATCAACGCACAACTCCAAGTGTAAAAAAATAAAATAAATAAATCCGAGTGTCTCGCTGTGGACGCGCACGGCCAGCGCCGTCTCTCCTGCTCGGAACGAAACGAACGTCCACGATTGTCTGCTGCCGGCAAAAGCCCGAGACGGTGTGCGCCAACGCAAGCCAAACCCCAAGACTGACAGACGGCCGGACAGGCGCACTGATTCCACACAAGCCCCCCGAGTGGAGTGCGCGCTCGCCGCGACTCTACGAGTCTCACTCCAGCAGATTAAACGTATCCATGATAATAAAAAAGAGAGCACATTGCAAATCCATTATGAAGAAGCCTGCCTCCTACCTTGTTGACTCCGATCTCCCTCCTCCGTGCTCCTGTCTCACTGCTTCTCATTCATTCTTCCTTCTTTCGCTCTCTCCTGTGTGTGCGTGTGAGATTTTTTTTTTCCTTTTCCCCCCACTGTTTTCTCCGTTTTTCGCCCCTTCGAGCAGATTCATAAACATTAAAAACGCATTGGAAATGGAGCTCTTCCAGACGTTGAGCCAGCCGTCGCTCCTCTCACGGTGTGAATGCGCGTGGAAAAACAGCAAGAGAAACGCGCTCACCAGGCAACAATTGCTCAAAAATGAGAATAAAAATAAGAGGCGTGCGATGGCCAAAAAAATGTGTCATCAATTTGAAAAGTAGTGCAAAATGCACACACGCTGCCTGGTGCCTTCCCCTTCCCTGGACGTCGCTCTTTTACACCGATATTTTCGTCCGCAGTCAATAAGGTGATGTTTATGGCGCTTCTTATTTTAGATTTAGCAGCCGGAGCATCCTCTTTTACTCGCGGCTCTCCCAAGGTGCCGGGGCACAGCGGTGCGTGTTGCTGAAGAAAGAGGACATGCAGAAGGCAATTAGCAAACGGGAGCAGGAGGAGTCGATGGATGGAGACGCTTTCAGGAAGAATTCAAAGAGCGTGCCCGCACCGTGGCTTGGCCAGCGTAGGACGGGGGCACCAGACGTGCCGAATATTCCATTCCGCAGAGATGGCCACAGAAAATAGCATCCCTTCAGCCGACCCCAAAACGATTAGGAATCCTGCAGGCTCCAGTGACAACGGCGAAGATCTGTTGACAGACAAAATATCGGTGGGTGAACGTGAACAGGAGGCAAATATGCCAGGATTCTCACAGAAACGAGGGCAGCGATTCAAGAAGCCCCGTTTCAAATCACAGGCGCGCTATGGCAGACAGAAACACAAGGAAGGCAGAAAGGAGACATTCTGTAGGAAAAAAAAAACAATCAAAAAAACAATCAAATAAATAAAAAAATAACAAAAAACACACACGTCCCTCTCTCTCCTTTGCGATCACTGCATTCTTTCCTCCCGCATCGTTGGGTTATTTCAAAACAAAAGAAGTAGAAGAAACAGAATGGGATATAATCCGCCGGTGAGCTGTATTTCCATGGAATTCTGTCACTAACGTGTCGTCCCGCTTTATCTTGATAATCGATGCGGATCCTTTGACTCGCGAGCGGTGGATATCTTCATAGTCCTCTGCCTAGTCGATTATATGCAGTGGGGCTGGAAGGAGAGATGACATTCGCTTCGGAGGACAGACAACAATTCGAGCCCAAAGCCGAGAGTGGGTCCCTGAAGGCGTCTGCCTACATATTCCCGCATCTCCTTTTAGAAACCGTTAGGAAACACCAACGCGAATGGAAACGTTTATCTCAAAAAAATCCGTCCGTCGTGCGTCTCTCGTCTCCAATCGGCACGCACGTACTGAGGTGCTGTTGGTGCTGCTGCTGCTGCGTGTCGGGGAGGTGGGGGTGTGTGTGTGGGGGGGTTATTCCTCCTGACGTACCCCGGTCACCATTCGATTGCGCCTGCTTTATCCCCGTGCGGTGTAACCTGTGTGTGTACACACAGAGAACGAGCAGAGGATGCGATCCCTCCTAAAACCCAGCGCGGAGTTGTAATGATGGAAAATTGAAGCCTCTCGCTGAACGCCCCCTCCCCCCCAACTCCACTCCGCTGTGCGCAGCGCCGGGAGACGGGAGTCTGGCGTTGTACGCAAGCCGCGGACCGGAGCGCGTGCACGCCGGATCAGGAGCTGCGACGGGCTTGCGCCCATTGCGTAAGAGGAGCCGCGTTCCTCCATTCTTATGGATTCCGTGCGCGCCTGGGACCACGGAGGGCAATCAACAAGGCTGAGGCCGCAGAGAGAACGCGTTCGAAACGATCCAGGACGGACATGTGAAATGGAGCGGCGAGAGGCATGCGTCGAATTAAAATTTCGGTGTGTGTAAAATAGTCAGCGTGTGGAAATGAATGTGTGTGGAAAGGCGCAGCGGCGCTGGTCACCCGGAGATGCACTGCAAGAAAAATGGAAAACTTTAGGCAGGAGAAAAAAAAAAAAGAAACACGGAAAAGCGATCGGCTAAAAGAGATTAGAAAACAGAAGCGCGAGGAAATGAGTGCCCAGCAAGCATTTGCACGCCTCATCAGAGAATAACAGACGCAGTTAAAGTGACACGGGGCCATGGAAGCGTGCCCAGAAGAATGAAAAACACTGATGGATCTGAAGTGTGCGGGAGTCTGGGCGATAATGAGAGCGGCCGTAAATGTCCGTGGAGAAAATTGTATAGGAAACGGGGAAGGCGACATCTGTAGTGGCAAGCGCGAGGTTAAAAGGTGACAAACAGGCGGCGTGCAGAAGAAGGAGAAGAAGCCGAGGCGAGTTATTTATTGGCGGCGGCGGACGACAAGGGAAAATGGTAATCGTGAAGATGACACCAAAATAAAAAATTAAGATCACTGAAGATGTCCTGAGTAGCTCTTCATTAGCAGCTGATGATGAATTACAGCCGCTGCTGCTGCTCCTGCTGCTGCTGCTGCTTTAATAAACAGAACAAGTGACTGAATCTCTGGGATGCCATCAGCCCTGAATGGATGTGAAGGGGTGAAGCCCCCGGCTATGGAGCCACAGGTCACACATCCACCTCGTTTGTTAACCCAGCACTCCTCAACTGGCTGGTGCTCAGAAAAAAACGAGCCCACTATTGTGGTTCAGAGATTCAGATGAAATAGTGAGACATCTTGATGGGTGGGTGGTGCGTTTCCTGCTTTGGGGTCTCTCTCTCTCTCTAGAAGTTTGGAGATAATCTCAAACTCTTAACTGCATGGGTCAAGTGTGACAGTCAGAGCTGGTCGATTCATTAAGTGACGTAGGTGGTCACCTAGGGTGCCACCACCCGACGGGTGCCCTTTATGAAAGTTAGGGGCACATGCTCCAGATGCTGTGGATCGCGGTTTAAGTAACTCAGGGGTTCTAAATTCACCTGTCACGGTATGGACAATGAGGGGCGCCATTTTGGTAACTCAAGTCTTGTGTGCTCCAGACACTGGTTTTTGGGGGGCACGCAGGGAGCCCTTCAGTGGAGCTTACATGAATGCTCTGGCTGTTGTCTGCCCACATACCCTTCACGTCAACTGAGAGTTTTTCTCCTTGTTGGAGATGCTGGACTTGGTGCTCAAACTTCAACGTTCACTTGACATATCAGGAGAAGCCATCAGCTTAAAGACAGGTTTTCTATTCAGGGTTTAGAGGGTCCAACCTGAAACAAAGGCTGTTGGGGGTAAGAAGGCCAACGTGTGTAGAAGGACTATGATACAGGAATGACCCTCAAGTGGTTCTCAGGAGGTTGTGGCAAATCTTTCAACACCTCTGGAAGGACAAGCAGGACGTCACCCAGCCTAATGTTGGCGAGACTTGGGGTGGCTGCCCCCATCTCTAAATACTCTTGTTGTGTAGTAGAAGGAGCTCCTCGACCAGTAGGCTCATCTGGTCACTTCAGCGTTTGGAGGAGCCGAGTTAATCTCTGCCAAGGAGGTCACAGTGGGGCAGAGCAGCTCTTTGGTGATACGGCTGCTGGGGTGAATGCCAGATCAGCATTCTTGAATGGCGGGCAGTGTTTGTCATACTCTTTGGACATCTCTCTAGGAGTATTGGGATCACTTGAAACTCTCATCCTGGTGAAGTCACTCTTGGTGTCATTTCAGTGGAGCCGAGAGGAGCGATTGGGCTGCTGACTGCTCCGTCATAGCCATTGGGAGTTTCTCTTTGCTGGAGATGGTGGGCTCAGTGCTCAAAGCGTAACACCTACTGGTGACACAGGTTAGTGGCAGCTGTACCCGGTGACCTGGAGAAGCCATCAAGTGAAGCCAATTTTCTATTTAATGTTAAGAGAGTCCAAACACTTTCATTTCAGGAGTTAGGAAGGTCTCTACACTTCTAAAAATAAAGGGGCCAACCTGAACAACGTCATAGGGAAACATCCACATGAAGACCCTTCAAGAAGTGTAAGAGGTTCCATAAATATCAATGAACAGATGGCATTCGATTTGTGAAATACCAGTGGGCTTGTGATTTTTGAATGACTGCTTCAGGTTTCCTTCATCGGTTTTATCCTGCTGGCTCACCTACTAGACAATCAAAGTTTCTGTTTTGTTCACATTTTCTAAGTCCAAGAGGCCAGTTTCACATGCAAAGAAACTTTCCAAGGATGAACTGGTTCATTGTCAAGCAATGGAGCTATGAAGAACCACACAAGCCAGTGAAGGGCCATTAAAGAACCTTCATTCTAAGGCCTGTGATTAAAGAATGACCGTCAAGTGGCTGTCACAAGGTGGTGGGTGGCAAATCATTCATCACACCCAAAGGACCTCGTTCTGGCTGGTCTCAGAAACATAAGGGAGAACTTGCAGCATCTGTGAATACTGTGGCACCCAGGGGGTCTGGACCAGAGAGGGTGACCACAGACTGTCTGACAGGGTGGGAGTGCCTGGCAAAGCCACCAGTCCGGCAGGAAGTGACTAATTCCATTGCTTCATCTCCTCCATCCTTGGCTCCATACAGTATAGGTGAGCTGTAGAAGGAGGTCCAAGACCAGTACGCTCATACAGCCACGTGAGTGTTTGGAGAAGACTTTGTCCATCTCTGCAGTGGAGGCCACAGGCTGGCTGAGAAGCTCTTTGGTGGCGCAGTGGTTGGGGTGTCTGATCTTTGGAAGATATCTTGGTTGGCACACTTCTTGTAATGCTGTGGGCAATGTGAGGGGCACGGTGATGGACACCTTTAAAAAAGGGTGCTAAGAGGGATGTCATTTCTTTATTAATTGTTATATAATTCCTTTCACATCTATCTATCTATCTATCTGATCCTGCTAACTACGCTATCTAATCCTGCCAGAAAATGCCATCTATCTATCTGTCTGTCTGTCTGTCTGGTCTGAAAACAGGGAAACATCCAGTGAACAGCAGGTCTCTGCCTGGTGAACATGCCTTGTTGATGCCCGAGGTCAGAGGAGATGGCCAGACTGGTCTCATCTGATAGAAAGGCAACAGGAACACAAATTAGCACTCGCTACAACTGAGGTACACAGAAGAGCAGCTCTGAACACACAACACGTTGAGCCTTGAAGCAGGTGGGCTACAGCAGCAGATGACACTCCTGTCAACTAAGAACAGGCAACTGAGGCCACAAGTCACACATGGGGCTCACCAAAACTGAACAATAGAAGACTGGACAAATGTCAACTGGTCTGCTGAGTCTCAAGTTCTTCTGCGACATTTGGGTGGTCGGGCCAACACCATGAAAGCAGAGATGCATCCTGCCTATCGGCACTTCAGGCTGCTGGAGGTTGTGTGATGGCGTGGTTGATATTTTCTTGCCACACTTTGGGTCCTTTAGTGCCAACTGAGCATCATTTAAATGGCACAGCCTATCTGAGTATTGTTACTGACCGTGCCCATCCCATCATCTTCTGTTGGCTCCTTCCAGTAGGATAACACGTCATGTCACAAAGCTCGGATCATCTCAAACAAGACAAGGCGTTCACTGCACTCGAATGGCCTCCACAGTCAGCAGGTTTCAGTCCAGTAGAGCACCTTTGGGATGCAGTAGAACGGGAGATTGGCATCCTGGATGGGCAGCTGATGCACAAATCTGCAGCAACTGTGCGATGCTGCCATATCAACGTGGACTACAATCCCTGAGGAATGTTTCCAGCACCTTGTTGAATCAACGCCATTACCGCAGTTCTGAAGGCAAAAGGGGGTCCAACCGGGTACTACCAAGGTGTACCTAATAAAGTGGCCGGTGAGTGTATGTTGATGGGCATATAGAGAACGTGCTGTAAGTGCTCTACTGCTCTGACGCGACTCTCAAAGAGGTTCAGTCCCATTCAAGCCTACACTGGCACCTTTGATTGCAAAGCAGGAGCCAACCCTGGGCATAGTGCCAGTCTATTAAATGAATCAGTCTAAAGCTTAATTATTTTTAGTGCCCATCTATCTATTTTATAGTGCCTTTCGTATACATCTATCTATTATATAGCGTCCTTCATGTATCCGTATCTAACTGCACCTGCATATGTAAGAGGTAAAGTTTTCAGTTCCTATTTGTGTTAAACAATAATAATTGTCATTGGCACTGTTGAATTTCTTATTGAATAAAGTTCCCCAAACGGACAGAGCAATAATCTAGCGGCTCGGCAGATCAATACCTGACTCTTTCTTTCTTTATCTCACCCCCCTGTCAGCGCGGCCCGAGACGCCTGATGCCTCCGAGTTTGAGGTGGCATTATAAATGAAGTCTTTAATAGTCATATGTGGATTTCCATAAGTCGAAGGACGCCCGATTACTTCAGCGCAGCACAATGCCATCGAACCACCCCCTTATGTCATTATGCCAAATGCCCCGGTCGGCCTGACAGCACATTCAGTTAAAGAAGTCTTTTATTCCTCTGAAGGAGATAATTGTCTGTCAGCGGGGAATATTGCAATGCAACAAACTTGAGGAATTAGGAATTGATTTTTGAATAGCCCTTCGTTCTGTGTATTTGAAAAGTAAAACAAAAAGCAATTTGTACAAATGCGCCACCGTGCCAATGAACTGCTCTCCCTACTTGGTCAAGTTAAATGTCACTCGAGTCACAATCATCTGTGTGTCCATAGGACGTCTGCGCAGATAGCAAACACGCACACACATGCATATACATGTGCACACACACACACACACACACACGCATACACATACAAACACATGCACACACACACACACACACATGCATACATACACAAACAAACACATACACACACTTACACACACACACACTCACAAGCACACACACTTACACACATGTGCACACAAATGCACGCGTGTGCGCACATCCACACACGCAAAAACACACACATGCATACATACACATACTTTTACACACACATGCATATATACACACACACAAACACACACACATGCGTGCACACGCACACATTCACACGCACATACACACACACAAACACACACACATGCATACATACACATACTTTTACACACACACACACATGCATACATACACAAACAAACACATACACACACTTACACACACGCACATACACATACATAAACACACACACACATACTTTTACATACACATACACACACATTCACAAGCACATACACACACTTACACACATACTTTTACACACACACACACACGGTTTCCAGACTTTACTACGTTACAGATGGGTGAATTGACTGCCGATGTCTTCCAGTTATGATGTTGTAAAGAAACTGAACTCTAAACAGCACTCTACGAGTGAGTTTTCATTTACTGATTTGTGAATTGTGCGATTCCTTTCATCACACTACATGGCTCACCTTTCACAGCAGACACTTTTGCTAGGTACCCGGCACAATAAAGCAAACTGTACAGCATCTGAAAACGATGTGATTCACGGTGCCTTTTGTCCCCAACTGTCATTCAAGATGTGAAAAGAGCACACGTCGCTGCATGTGTCATGAGGATACCAGTGGTGGTGTGTGGGGAAAAAGAGGAACAGGATGTTCTGAGCAGAAAAATAGAGAGAGAAAAAAAAAAAGAAAACCACCAACAACAACACATTAGTCACGGTGCTGCAATCGGAGCCACAGACAGCCCGCCACGCGTGAACCAAGAAACAAACAAATGTGGAGGAAAATTAAGAAAAAGGCAGTCAGAGAGACCGAATGACAGAAAGAAAGACACTGTGAAGAGGAGACAAAGCAACGTGTTGAGACACCACCCTGGTGACCCCTTATAACTGAAATAAGAAGACCATGACAAACATGCAAGAAGTAACAGATGACACCCTTTCAGACGAGAGCTCACAACTGAACTGAACTCAAAATGGCCAAACCTCAGGTCATATGAGTTCCAGGCAGGAAGGGGCGGGTCCAGGAGGGTGGGTAGTGAAAATGACATCAGTGGTGGAACGGCCGCCAATCATCCATTAGGCTCAGGGAAGAGGAGAGAAGGCATCAGAAGACAACGCCAAACCCTGGCTCAGTGGGCACTTACCATCACCAGAGCCCTTAAGTGGTCTTCCACTATATGATTAATCGATAGGAAGACGCTATATAATTATAGATAGATAGATATTAATTCATTCATTCATTCATTCATGGTATAGTTGGCAGGATAGATTTTTGATTTCTCACTTGCGCCCTCTGCTGTGCTCTCAGAGGGTGGCAGAATACAAATTGCCATTCCACTTGACAATGTTTAGCCATTTTGAGAAGGAGACATGTTAAGATTTCAGATACCTGACACGTCTCTTCTTGTTGAGGATGTGCTTCTACCTCAGTGGGTAAGTCTCGACATTTCTTATGCACACCCTGAACTATGGCAGGTTACGTCAATTCCAAATATCTCTTCCGTTGTTGTCTTTTAAATCACAACTGTCAAGCTTTGTAAAGGTCAGAAACAAAACAAAAGGATAATAAAACGCTGCCGGTTTCTTACTATGCACGTTTTAAGGCTGGCAGACATGACGGTTGTTTAGAGTCACATGATTCATGCGGTTTAATGGCTCCTCTGCTGTTAATTACAATGTGGAGGCTCAGGGTCACGCTGTGTCAGTTCCAGGAGTTGGGCTTACTAGAGCAAGTCCGAAAGCAGTGCAACTCAGCAGCGTTCGGTGCCACTGAAGTGACAGAAAAGTTTAAAATGAGAGGGGAAGCGGGATGGCGGACCCCAGCTGTTATGTGAAAACGATTTCTACACTGAAAACACAGCTTTGCAAGGAAGGAAAAGGAAAAAAAAAAATCACTCAGATTGTCAAAAAACAAAAAATCTTGTCATGTAGAGAGACCTGTGGATGACCAAGAAGTGAATTGACTCCCTGGGGACGTTTGTGTCGATATATCGGAGCTGTTAGTTAATTAAGAATTGACGAACCCGGTGGGACTGAACATGGCTCTGTCTCACAAACATCCATCCATCCATTTTCCAATCCGCCCGCTGAATCCGAACAAACATTGCTTATTTATTCACATTCATATAATTTGACAGACAATGTGTTGTGAATACGAGACACTGACATGGTGAAAAAGTGAGTAAGGCTTCCACAGAACTGACTTTGACCATCACTAGCCTGCCCAAATAGTGCCCACCCCTAGGCAGCCAGCGCCCAACTACCACTGGCGGCTGGCTGACCTGCAGAGGCCTACAATGGGGCCTGACTCTTTAAAATGTTCATAAAATACCCGACATTTGAAAGGTGGCTCAGGTGCATCTCGTTCAGATGTTTGCACTTCTTGTCTGGAGTCCACCTTAAGGAGGTCAATTCAGGTGACTGGACGGATGAAGAAAGGCACACCTGAGTGAGCAGAACCCAAGCCAGGAGCTCAAAGGAACTGCCTGGAGAGCGCAGAGATGGCACAGTGTCGAGGATTTGGTCCTGGAGGTCCTGGAGACCTCGGCCATCAAGCTGCCTCCCCCTTTTGGCCGTTGCACAGCTGAAATAACGTTAATCCGATGAATGCCTGCGATCCTCCATCAGGGATGACTTTATCTTAGGCAGGCAGAACGACTTGGCAGGTGGGCCGTGGCACCGAGGCACCAACATCTCCAGAGACTTGAAAAGTAACTCTGCACCAATGATCTCCACCAACCGGATGGAACTCGAGAGGATCTGCCGACAAGATGGCAGGAAGTCCCCGAGCGTAGGTGTGGGAAGTCAAACCAAAGAAGATTCCAGGCTGGAACGGCGGGGCTTTCAATGAAGTCCTGAGGAGGGGGTCTGAAATATTTTGGGTTTTAGATTTCTAATACACTTCGTAGAATCTCAACATTTCTGGTTTCTCTTTGTCATTCTGGGGTGCTGCGTGTTGCTTGAAGACGGAGCAAATAAAGTATCTATCTATCTATCTATCTATCTATCTTAAATGAAAGGGCTGCAGCAAAGCAAAACACACACGTAAAAGAAAAGACTTTCTGAAGTAGCCGCGTCCTCTGGAGGAGTGCTATGGCTCCACTGGTTCACCTCTGGAAATCGGGAAGAAAACGTTTAACGTTGGAGATTTATTTATTTATTTAGTGGAAAACTGCAAATGTTTTCATTGACATCAAAAGTAGAAATGAATGAAAAGAACAGCACGATGAAATAATGTCTGTGTTACAGCATGTAAGATTAACATAACTAGAACCTGTGGCTGAAAACAATACCACTGTGCCACTGTAACGTAACGAATTCACATCGGAGTAACTTTATCAAAATGTACAATTTCCACCTTAAGAAAAGGATACATGTCTGTGTGTCTTTATCTCTATCATTCCAACAGGTGGCACACGACAGACATTTGTAGTAATAAAACTCATTGCATTTGTCTTTCCAACAGAAGGTGCATCACAAACATTAATGCTGCTTTAACTAATGCCAGACCAAATGGCATATAACAGAGACAAATGCATTGCAATGTAGCATTCTCCTTAATAAAAGAATAAGGTGTCTGTGCGTCAATCCAACAGATGGTGCATTAAACATTTTTAGTAATAAAATGCACACTGTATTTGCCAATCCAACAACTATTTGTAGTAATGAAATGCGTTGCATTTATCATTCTAGCAGATGGCACATCACAAACATTCTTTCTGCTTTTATGAATCTCAAACCGAATAGCGTTAAAGCATTGTATCTGTCATTCCAACAGGTGGTGCATCCTAATCATTCACATTGCCTTTACGAATGCCACATAACAGAGACATGTGCATTACATGGTGCACTAAATGTTAACGCTGAGGTCAGTCCGTCATTGTCTAACCTGCCTAGTCCTGAACAGGGTTATGGGGGTGCTGGAGCCCATCCCAACGAGCATTGGACACAAGGCAGGAGCAAAACCTGGACAGGGCGCCTTAATGTGGAGGTCTACATTTCTACCTTTCTTAGGCGTGTCTAGGAATCACGTAAAAAGCACTTCTAATAATGCCCACTAGAGGGAGACATAGATAAACCTCAAAACATTCAAAAAAAATAAAAAAAGATTTATACTTCACACAAAGAGGCTCCGTTGAGCACAACTGCAAAATGGAGTTACCTGAAAACACAAGGCAATCCAAGGTGGACACAAGTCCCAATCCAGAAATTAAAACACTGAACACAGAGGCCAAAAAACAGAGAAATCTAAATGGACAAACGAAGAAAAAAACAACCAAAACACAAGAAGTCACCAACCTCCAGGAGCGCATTGGAAACGAACCACCAGGAACAGCAGGAGACCCTGCAGTTTAAAGGGCTGAGGAGGGCACCTCTTGGCGAGGACTGGCAGGTGGCTTTGCTTTCTGGTGGTTCAGGTAACATAGCAGGGACTTTGAAACTTAAACACAAGCAACGGCAAATTAACACAAATAAACTTAAAGAACGACTTAAAACATGAATTTGAACCTTGGCCGAGTCGTGGCAGGTAGCACAGGTACTGAATAAATAACCCTAACCCTAATGAATGAATCACGTTAAAGGAGGGGAGTATTTGTGCATTGAAAGTATGGGAGGGCACTGCAAAATACCGTTGAACCAGTCCAGAATCCTTTTGGCGAAATCCAATTGATTTTTTTCTCTTTATTTATTTATTTTTTTTCAGTGCGCTAGGGTCCCCGCACATGAGTTAAGTGAATTGACAATTGCAATTTGTACCCACGTGACAGGGGGCATGTAGGGGTCTTGGGGTGATGGCTTTTAGGCTGAGATGGAGGTCTTCAAACGTTTTATGGGACCCTCCCGTTATCGCGTGCACCGTCTGTGTTTGCGATTTAAAAGTCTTTGGTCTTCGTGTCGCCTGCAACGCAAAAAACAAAGTGAACGGCGAAAGGCGCTCCAGCGACAGCTCGAGTCGGTAACAGCCGCCACTCGAACGGATCTGAACGGCCGCCCGGCTCCGGCAGATTCGCGGGCGTCCTAATTACGCGCGGTCTGCTGAGCCTGCTAAAGGAGTTTGAAGAAGCGCAGATAAGCACGTGAGTGGCACGTTGTCCAATTGAAAAGGTGCCCGCTCGATGCATTCGGGCATCAATACCGAAAATCAGCGCTGCAGCCCGCGCATCAGCATGCATGCACTTGGCATGTCCGCCTCTGGACCCCGGCGCCTCGGCTGAATGGCACTGGCTTTGGTAGGGTGGCAGGTGACGTCATAATTTCATCGCGTGTGCCGCTTAGGTAATTCAAATAAAAATAAACAAACAAATAAATAAATAAATTAAGTAAATAAACAAACATTGCAGTTAACAGCGGCGTTTATTTAAATCACCAGACACATCTGCGGGACACTCCGTTATGCGTTCACAGTCAAGCAGATCACACAGAAACACAAACATTCACCAAGAAATGCGTAACAACAAGTCGGCCGCTGGGACAGTTTTGAGAACAGCAGGCCATTCAGCGGCAAAACTCGCCAATCCATAGTCGTCTAGTTTTTCAAAAAGGCAAGTCTTGAAAGCCCCTCTATAATCCCCCTTTGCACGAAATCTTCAGTTCCAGGTTGCCTCGGTTCCATCTAAAACAATAGAAATGGAGCCAATTGAATCTCCGATGTTCTAGGTCGCGTCCCGAGTCCTCCCTGTGTGGAGTTTACATGTTCTCCCCGTGTCTGCGTGGGTTTCCTCCCACAATCCAAAGATATGCAGGTTAGGTCCATTGGCGATTCTAAATTGTTCCTGGTGTGTGCTTGGTGTGTGTGTGGGTGTGCCCTGTGGTGGGCTGGCGCCCTGCCCGGGGTTTGTTTCCTGCCTTGAGCCCTGTGTTGGCTGGGATTGGCTCCAGCAGACCCCCGTGACCCTGTAGTTAGGATATAGCGGGTTGGATAATGGATGGATGTTCTAAGTCACCTTAGCTTAAACCTGAAGTGAGCCCATGTTCTTGTATGCAGGAGGACTCCTTCCAGAATCTGGTAGCCATTGAGTTTTGACAAATCTGTCATCGTCTATTGAATGGCATCACTCCGAAGAGCCACTCTGGGACCATAACTGATAAAAGTTCTCCACTCCGACATTCAAGAGGGCCCTTCACACGTAAAATGGGCACTCCCTATGGTGGCATTTACTGGGCTGTGTGGTACCTCATCGCTTGGCAAAGAATCATTTCATTCTGCAAAGTGCCTTTCACACATGAAGTTTGTTCATTGGGCTTTGAAAAGGTTCCTCACACGAGGGGGAAAAAAAAAAAATCATCTTTCATGTATAGCAGCCCACCTCGCAGATCAAGAAAACGAAATCTTCCCTCCTGTGTTCTTGAATGCAGCAAGAGACTTTTAAACTCAGGAAGCCTTTGGGATTTCACAGATCCGTCACTTATCTGTGGCTCTTAATGGACCCTGATATGAATTGAAATAAACGGTTCTCTCCAGAACCTTCATGTGAATGGGAAACAAAAATGGTTCACCTGTGGCATCACTCGGAAGGACCGCTCTGGCACCAAGTGGCTTGCCAAAACTCCTGAAATTCTGGACACATCCGAGCTAGGATTATACACTGAATTTTATTAAAGCTTGAATTTCAGTCCAAAAATGTTAGATGTCCTTCTATTTGCCACACTAAGGTCCAGACATATTTTAGTTGTTTCTGTTTCTCAATAATTACAATATATGTATCCTTATATATGTATTATTATATATACACACACCACATATATATATATATATATATAAATAAATAAACTATGGGCTGTAGGGGGCGCTGTAGCTCCCCAAACGCGACACCGACTGGCACAAATCCACCACAAACGCAGGGTTTTATTAATGGAAACTCTTCTCAGAATCGTATCAGCGATCTCTCGGTGTTAAGCTCCTTGCAAGCTGATTGGCCGATTTGTCTCTAGGGTGCCACAAAGGAGCCATGTTGGGTCAGAAGCATCATATTCTGTGACTGTGTAGGGTTGGGATTGACTTGCAGAACTTGAGATTTGTGGAGCAGAATAAATGGTGGGGTCTGTGGCAGCCCAATGGTGACCACTGCTCCGTCATTGAGCCACTGCTTGTATTAATGCGCTTAGTGACACTCCCCCAAAGAAAAGTGGGACGAGGCCCCCCAAAGACTTTAGAAACGGCCCCACCGAGGACCTGACGGCTCAAGTGGAATATGCACGGCCCATTCCAGAGGTCTGAACTGCAGTCATTGGGGGGCTCTCATTTGAGTGAATGTGTCCTCTGGTGGAAGTATCTTGTCCAAGATTGGCTTCTAATCACAACCCCATGTTGTATGAAATGAGGGCTGAGTGACTATTTGAGAAGAGGTCACACCACCCACGGTCCTGGACCATGAAACACATCCAGATCAGCTACCCTCATGACAACTCAACTCACATCTACACTGGCAAAGAAGAATGGTGGTGCCAGAATCTCCATCTGGTGCTGAGGCGGCAGAGAAAAAAAGGCTCTTCCTCGCCACTGGCTTCACGGCTGGAGTAATGGCCCCACCAGGCTGATGATTCAGAACAGCCACGACACCTTCAGTCATGTCATCTTCTTCAGGCTTGAACACTTTGAAATCTGCCAGAGGCAAAGAACTGGACACTCTGCCCACCCACTGCTCTCCCTTCCCTGTGCGGAGCTCCCACAGGCATCTGGAGGGGGATTCTCTCCCACTGCAATGTGCAAGACTACAAAGCTGCTAGCAAAGGAACAATCTGCAAAAGTGCTGGAAGACTGACCATACCACCTTCGAAGAAGCCAAGACCATCACCAAGGCACAGCACAGCAACCTCCACGTAATAAGAGAAATGCTGAGACGGTCCAACCAGGTGGTCATCTTCAGGCTGCAGACAAGTCACAACCACCAGAATTACCATCTGTACACCACATTTGGGACTGGTCAGCCAGACAAGAGTACATCTGCTCCAAGACTGCCCACTGTACAATGCCCTAAGGAGCCAGTGGCACAGAAGCTGTATGGCAGGCTGAAGGAAATTCGGCACACGGCAACATTTGTCAGAGAGGCTGAAGAAGAAGAGGACCACCACCACCAGATGTGGTCTGTGTGCAGTTTGCCCATGTCCCAGTGAGTGGGCTTTCCTCTGGGCACTCCTCTCTTTCCACAGGATGATTGCCAACTCTAAAGCTGACCCGTTTGCTACCTTGAACCCATTGCTGCTGGGATAGGCTCCAACTCAAAGCCTTCTATATTGAGTGGATTTGAAATGGACCCCCTGAGAGGTAAGAGCTGGACGAGGAGTCATGAAGACAATGAGGGAATAAGAAGTGAATGTTAGGAGGTTGGCACTGCTACTTTGGGGTGATTTCTATTTACAATCCTGGGTGCCACCTAACCGTGCCAAGGGAAGCCAAGGGAAGGAAGAAAGACTTGGTAAAGACCAAGCACTGTATGTTTTGGGGTCTTTCAAGCCTTTGGAGTGCAGTATTTCAAACACACTTCAGTGCCGATTTGCTTTACTTCAGAACGCCGTCACTTGGCCACACTGCCAGCTCTGACAGATGTGACAGACGGTCCCGTACAAACCTGTAAGCCGTTTCCAGCAGCGGAGCAGGTGTAAAACTGCGCCAAGTTGATATGCAGAAGCCCTCATTATCATAAAAAGAGAACATAAAGCAAGCACTGCGTCCTCGGCGGAAAGCAAACAATCAGCACCTGCTGTTCAGTTTCTCTTCTCCGCGGCCCCGGGAACAGAACTCTTTGTACCGATCAGGTGTGCGAAGCGAATCACGTTAGTCCCGCCAAGCTGAGTGACCAATGAGCTGACGCCAGTCTCTGCTGGGTTAGCCGACCCTCAACAGGAGCCAAGACTGTGCCAGTCATCTTGACGCTCTGTGTGTGTGCCCACCACGTTCACTGGGGTCTGTCCAAATTGAGAAAAGCAGCACATGCACAAAGGAATTCCAGGCCCGGGACCCTCCAGAATGACCTTGAAGCCCCCCACTGCCTGCTGCTTGTCTGATCTTCCACAAGAGAAGAACTCTTGGATGGGTGGATGGATGGATTGCAAAGCAATAACGAAACCCGGCCCCCCTTTGGTTCCAAAGCAGCCAGCTTCATGCATGGCAGATGCCCATCCCTCCGCCGCTCTCTGGAGACGTCTGCCTCCGTTTGAGCGTGAACTGATGCCACGTTTTTTCTCCTTGACCTGCTCGCTCGTCTTCTGTACAAGTCTCCTCCCGCACAGCACATTTTCTTTAGCCGCCTTGTTTGGCTCACTTGCAGGCCGGGCTTGTCAGAGATGTAAATGCGTTGTAATTAGGCATTTATGAGGCGCTCTTCTTTATCGTTTCTTTGTAAACAGCTGTGCCAGCCTCGCCCGTCTGCCTCGGTGTAGCGTCTTGTGTGCTGAACTGGAATGTGTTCGGTCATTTGTGCTTTTCTCTTCCGCATTGTCCTCTCTTTGTTTCTTAATTTAGTTTAGTCACATACTTTCTGACTTGTGCGCTCTTTCTAAATAGCATTCCGATTGTTTTTTATGTATTTAAACTCGCCTCATTTACTCATATGACAAGGTTCTATTTTTACTTCCACTGCATTCTAGAAGTTGCCCTCGAAGTCAGCCTATAATAATTATTTATAAATTTATAAATAATTATTTATTTATTTATTTACTTTTTATGTATGCAGTGTACAGAAACAGAAAACTTAGTAAAACAGTGGAGCCCCGGATGGGAACCCGGAGAGGTGGCACCCCTAGTGGTCAGCTGTCGGCCTCGTGAAAGCTCCTCCTACTGCCTTCTCTCCAGCCCCGCCCACTGCCCCTCATCATGGGAGAAGTGTCCAGCTGCAGTCAGGACAGTTTAAGGCCTCGGACAGATCCGAGCACTTCAGAGGTCCATAAACTGACGGCCCCTTCTGGAGCCATTCTCCTGTTTCGCGGTTTTCTTGTACTCAAATGTGTATTTCTAAACTATTGAGGTGTTTCAGTTCTGCATCGGAAGCAGTTGTTTTGGTGTCATATATTATAAGCAAATTGAACAAAAACTTCCCATTTTGTATTTTATAGTTTCCGTGTTACATCATTCATGAGACTGCGCTTTTTAATGCTTTAGTTATACGCTGCAGTCCACGGAGTGGTGGCTCTGTGGCTAAGCATCACCGCAGGTAAGCAGAAGGCTGACCCCCTTATAAAAATGTGAAATGTTAAGGAAGAAGACGAAGAAGAAGTAATGATACGCTGAAATACTGCGATGTCCTACACTGATGGATTAAAAGCCACAAGTCTACATGACCGTCATCATCAAGTCCTTCCAAGAGAACCCGAAATCCGAAGAGGACTGTTTCATTTATGTGAGGTAGGATGGCCAGAGGGGACTGGGCGGTCTCGTGGCCTGGACCCCCTGCAGATCTGATTTTTTTTCTCCTCTCTCCTTTTTTCTGTCCTCCCTGGCCATCGGACCACCTTACTCTTATTCTATGTTAATTAGTGTTGTCTTATTCTAATTCTTACTTTGTCTCTTATTTCTCTTTTCTTCATCATGTAAAGCACTTTGAGCGCCATTATTTGTATGAAAATGGGATCTAGAAATAAATGTTGTTGTTGCAATGGCTCAGTACGATTAACACTTCATATTCTTATAGACTCTGAATCGACTAAATCATACAATTTGTGTAAATGGTCAGAATATGTAATACTACGCGCCTGACGTTTAGGAGCTCTTTAGAGTCCCGTCTTTGTGGTCCTCTCGGTGTTATATCATTAGCGCTGCATTATTACTGCTGTACAAAAGTTTAATTTTCATATTGGCGATGCATTAATTGTAGCGGAGTTTGCGTTCCAGAGCATTGACGCGCTCGCCCTCAGAAGCACGAAGAAGTATAAAGTAGTCGTTTGAGTCTCTGTTAGCCGAGCGGCTTTGTGTGCCCATTGGGGATGATGGCTCGCGACCGCGCATGCAGCAGGGACGAAGGGACGTTAATTACATTAGCACGACAGTTTATCCTGGTGAAGCCTTTATTTATTAATGAGGAATATTTTTTGCACACGCGTTCAGTTTGTCACCATTGCTATAAAAGTGTACCGCAAACACGGGGGTGGGGGTGGGGGCGTGGAAAGTGGGTGGAGTCAAAGGAGATGCCGCTGACAGGGGCCTCAGAATGTCTCAGGTCTCTGAAACTGTCCTGACTGCAGCGGGACTCTGTCGCGTCATGGTCACCCGAGTTCAAACTGGCAGGGTGGCAGGTTCTGCTGCACCACTGCCTCAGTCTTAGAGTAAAAGCACCACTAGAGGGCGCGACAGGGGGCGACGTCTGTAAAGGAGTGGAGCCCACCGCGCCGTGAGAGATTCCCTCTTCATTTGCGCCACCTTTTATTTCTGAAGGCTGTAGCACTAATTCATCAAAGTCTTTTATGCACGTTGATTCTCTCATTAGTTTAATTTTTCCTCCCATTTAAATCCTCCAGTTTATGAAGATGGCGATGCGCCCGCCATTGTTTCAGCGCTTACGCTAAACAGAATTGACTTTTTAAATTTGTGATGTTGCTGTATAAGGGTCGTTGTGATGGTGACGGCGGTAGATGGCACTTCAAAGATGAAGTGGCCATTTACTGGGACAGCACGGTGGGCTGCAGCTCCAGGGCATTGGGTGCACTTTGTTCATCCTCTCCATACTTGCCATTTTTCCTACCACATCCCAAAAATATCAAAATTAGTTTAACTGGCCATTCTGACTGACCAGGAGTTGCAGAGGCGTCCCAAGAATGACCCCCTCAGTTCCAGTCTTTAGAAGATATCCAACTTAGCGTTTGACTTATGAAATTCATTTTGCAAGCAATTTCAATCGAATCTGCCCGTGTCTGCACGTCTACCCAGAATATATCAAATTTACAAAAATGAATTCAGGCGGAAGCAGCCTAACAGACGACCGATCCCAGCTACGCGCTGACCGCAGACACGACTTCAAATTCTTTCTCTAAAATCCTATAAAATAATATTTTATATTAATATGCATTTCCCATAAATGATAGCATTTGTGTTGTGAACGCCAAGGAGAAAAACGGACTTTGTAACAGCAACAAGTATACAAATTAAATTAAATTGATGACTTATTTAAGCCACAAGCTAAAACAAGTAGCTTACAGTGATGGGGACTAAATAAATAAAAGTGTATTATAAAACCTCATAAATGAAAAAGGATATAAATCACATTAAGGCCTCTCAAAGCACCGGCTGTAAAAATATAATTACAAAATTCAATGAACTCAAATGAGCATCTTTGCCCCGTTATCCACGCACCCGGTTTACTGGTCCTTATCAATATACGCAAATCATACAAAATCGCCATCCAATCAGAGGCCGACGTCTGAGATGTCGTCAGTTCACAAAGCGCTCAGAGGAGCTTTCAGCGAAATCCTCGTTGTCAGTAAAGAAACTGGAGGACGTGAGAGAGGACCCAGCAAGCATGCGCGAAGAGGTTTAATGAGTGTAGCTGTCGCAAAATGTGTGTGCCTATTTGTAAAATATATTTTGTAAATTATATTGTATACCCTGCGGTGGGTTGGCACCCGGTTCCTGCCTTGTGCCCTGTGTTGGCTGGGATTGGCTCCAGCAGACCCCCGTGACCCTGTGTTCGGATTCAGCGGGTTGGAAAATGGATGGATGGATGGATATTGTATATCGTAATAGTTGTAGTGCAATCTTATTGTTGATCATATTTTCTTTTCTAATTGTAATTTTATTTACACAAAGTTGGTCTGAACGGAAGGGCGCTGCGGTCACGTGAGAAGGTTCATCGGTGGAGCGGAAGTGCACATAGTGACACACTTAATGGACGCTGAGCCGAAGAAAGGGGTTTGTTTTAATAAGATGGACATGAGGGCAGTGCCAGGAGAAAAAACTTTCAGGAACAGCTATAATGAGAGACAGCAATTTCAGAAAGTTATAAAGGGGGGGCGTTTAATTACAGCGAGGCCCGTGGGCACAATTCACGTGGAAAACACACAATCAAGGTGCGGCCTGTTAGGAAATTGTTTCGTCCGGGGTATGACATTAATCAGCATCCAGCCCTGCAAGCAGCTCCTCCAATCTACAGGGGAAAACTTGGGGTTTGGTGGCAGGAATGGCACTCCAGCCACTGTACACAAAACTCACAGTGAGGTGTCACCCTGTGCACTCGGGTGCCAGTCCAGCTGGTTTGTTCTGTAGTGGGCGCTGCAAGGCGCTATCAGCTCCAAACCTCTTCTCCTGCTGTATCAGCAAACTTAATTTCTACATCCCCTTCCTGATTTCTCCAAAATAGCGACATTTGCGCCACAAGTGCGAAAAGATGATCTGATCTGTAACTGCCACGTTCCTCGATGGTGCTCACTCCGGTTCAGCCATCAACCTGTCTGCATAATTATTTTATTACACGACCTCAAATAAAAAAAAAAAACGAATAAAAATGAATCTCCCTTAAATGACTTGACTGTACTAATAGAATCACAAACGTCAGTGCAATCCAAGTGTAACGATTGTGTATAAAAGTTTACCTGCGCATTCGGTTTTCTGATCCTTGACAAAGTAGGACAGTAATGCGGGCTCACCGTCCTGTCCGTGCACAGCGTCACAGTTTGCTCTGGAGATCTCCTTTAAGTGTCTCAGGCACCTGTCATAAATGGCTGTGATTAATGGAGGACAAGCTTTTTTTAGAGACGTTTTACTCTTCGCCCATCTGGGAGATGCGTCTCCTAGGAATTCAGTCCAAAGTCGTGGCTCTTGGGATTGTTTCAGTGTATTTTGCAGTCTGCGTCTCCTACTCTTACACCGCTTTTATCCTGCTTCTTGTTTTTGTTTTTAATGACGGGCCACAATGTACTAAAAAAGTCAAACCTGAGAGATCATTAGCCATGGCGACAAAGCTAAAACATCTGGAAATATCCCGGAAGGGGGACGAAACCAAAAGTACACAAATATTTCAGCAAAAAGACTTGAGAGAGTTTATCTGTGAGCGAAGTGATGCTTCAGGTGACCTCTTCACTCACACAAAGGAGTTTTCAGGTCACACAAACAGCCCGGCTGAGACGGATAGTTTTGGTGCCCCTCTCCGTCTCTCACCCGGACCGCCGTTCTTCAGCATCCATCGTGCCAGACCTTCACTTTCCAACATGCCCTCCTGCTTAGGAGTCCCCTTGATCATGAGTGCCGTTCTTCTCACTCCTTGGAGGGGCTACTGACCACGTGAACACCCCGCTGGCTCGCACTCCTTCCTGACCGTTTGGTTTCTTTTTCGTCCTACTCATCCCCCTTTACACTTCCATTGGCGCAGACTCCTAATTATGGCTCATTGGGAGAGTCAATGAGAAAATCAAAACCAATTGTGCAGTCTTGTCCTGTCCCAATATTCTCCCCATTAAACACACCGGGACTGCATGGCCGCACTCGCACAGAGCTGGAGAGACAGCATTTTTATTTAAAAACTGGCCCCTCTGCCATGGACCCCTTACTTATTTCACCTCATGGTTAATTCTGCCATGTCAGTGATGCAGGAGAATTCCAAAGCTCTCCTGATAACAAGAAATTAAAGAAGAGTAACACAAGATGCCAAGGAACAATGAACTCCTAATCATTTGGCCATATTGAGAGTTAATCAGGAAACGGCGTAGTGGCATTCAGCGGGTGTCATCAGAAAGGCGATTTACAAACGATCCAGACGTACTTGGTTTCCATTACGAGCCTCCATCGAACGCAATGCAGAAGCCCCTCTGTCCACGATGGCCGCCCATTCTAGAGCACACATTCACCTAGCTTATCGGCTTATAAACACCTGGAGAAACCCCAGGGGCACAAGGCTGCCGGCTGAAGTGCGGACCACTGCGCCCCCTAAATGAATGAGCAACACGCGGGACAGCGCAAGGCTCAGAGCCTTCTGTGTATGTGCGCCGTGATAATTATGTATTGTATTAGCTTACTGCTTTATTGGTTTTAATGTAACACTTCTTCTGCCACAATAAAACTTCCGCAGCCGTAAAAAAAATGTTGTAGAATTCGCTCAAAATCTCAGGGTCTATGGCTTGAAGTCACACGAATAAACACACAAGTCCCGAGATGACGATCAATGCGACAAAGTTTAAACCTGAAACAAAGTTAGCAATGAAAATGTCCACCAGCAACGTGGAGCTGTCGGCTGAAGACGAGCGCCATGCAGCCCGCACACAAAGCGCCTCTCCGGTGTCGCCGGCTTCGTCGTTTAATTAGTGCGCCGTAACTGGGGACCCGCAGTACAAACTGGGCTCTTAACCCTTCACTGGCCTCCGCACTTCAAAACTGTCAAAACCCGCATCGTCATGACAACGTGGTGCATTGCGAAGAACACACACACAACACACACACAAATGACCGTCATCGTGGACAAGAGAAAACGAGAGGCGTGTGGCGAGAATGGCGTCTAATTAACAGGGACAACAAAAGATGGCAGGGAGCAAATCGGTCGCGCAACAGATGAAGACCCCGGTGAGGACGCGTTAAGTTACATTCTGAGGAAAACTGAAGAGGCGAAGCGCAGGCGGAGTTTAAATCGTTAAACGCCTAACCGAAGACTTTCGTTAACCGTCCATCCATTAACCCATCTGGCGTGTGGAGAACAAGCAAACTCCTCTCAGGGCGCACCCGTCACTTGAACCCCGGTCTCTTTTTGTTACCAGGCAGCAGCATTCAATTTAACACTCGGCATTAATTTATGAAATGCATTTATACGGTGACCACCTTATAGCAAAGTGATTTTTGGCCGACGAAGGTATAGATTGCGCATACATGAACAGGCATGACTAGAATAAAATGAAAGAAAGCAGGGTGGGAAGTTTCCAGGTCCAGAAAGGCAGTCCCTTCATCAACATAGATCTGCCGAATCCTGAGGAGGGTCGCGGGGGGCTGGCACCTATCCCACCAAACACAGGGCGCAAGGCAATAGCAAACCCATCAGTCTCACCTCTAGATCTTTGGACTGTGGGAGGAAAAAGCGTGAAACCCACCACGGCACCACCCTCTTTAGAACTAAACGTGAGCGGCACGGTGGCGCAGTGATCACACTGCTGCCTCTTAACAAGCAGACCGGGCTTTGTGTCCTTGGTGCGACTCTCTGCAGAGTTCGCTTGTTCTCTCCATGTCCCTCCAAAGACATGCAGTGAGGGGGATTGGTCCCAATGCGTATGTGTGTGTTCACCTAGAGATGGACTGGCGTTCTGTCCAGGGCTCGTTCCTGCCTTGCGCCCAGTGCTTGCTGGAAGAGGCACCAGCTTCCCTGCAACCTTGTTCTGTATAGAAAACGGACAGACGGTGGGATGGATGTTGATTTTATTTTGTCCTCTGCGAGCCTTCGCTGACAAATGGATTATAAGACCGCAAGAACCCGAAGGATCGCGCGAACAGTCAGGACAGGCCGAGAGCAGGAGGGCGGGATGGATTTGGCGTTTTACTTTCCTCAGGTGACAAGAGCGGCGACATCTCATTTTCATGACCCGAGTGAGAGAGTGAGTGAGTGACTGTCTGTGACTGCCTCCTGCAGTGCAAAACTGCAAACTCAGCCTCAACCCAACCCAGCAGTGAATGCCAAAGAGCGCCGCCTCGGGGTCGTTAACCGCTGTTGTCCACTTCTCGCCTCAAAGCAGCCTCCCTTTAAGTTGTAATTAAAACGTCACCGGGACTGAGAGGCGACACTTTTAGATTTTAACGTCAGCCTTTACAAATATTCTAATCAACAGACGCATGACCTGTGAAACCCCGTCGAATTAAACAAGCAGCCCGCTGACAGTTGGAAGGAACAGCAATTTGTGCGGAGTGACAGCGTAGCGGGACGCCTGTAACGTTGACACAGATATTTTTGGCTTCTTTTGCCCTCACGTCCCGTTCATTTTCTTCTTATTACCTGCCCACGGTAGTCGATGATGATGATGCGACGAGCGGCCGGGCAGTTGAAAAGCGCAGACTGGAGCCGCAAGGTGTGGTGGAGGCGCAAACTCCAAATCGAGAAGGTGTGGTGACGCAACTTTAATGGCCTTCAGCCGGGAGTTTGCATGAACGGAGATGCACGATGTGAGGATTGTTTAATACGGAAATGTCTCGCGGAGCGACCAGCCGGTAAACTCGTCTTAATGGAGGCCCAGAAGTAAAGGGGCTGCAAAATCAGTGCTCTTAACCCACCGTGTAATCGAAATAATAATAAAAAAAAACTTCTGATAATGGGATGAGTGCCAGTTAGATTAGAGCGGAAGTCAAACGGTGTTAGGAAAACGTTCGGAGAGAAAGACGTTAAAGCGCACGAAGCTATCAATGGACGGCGCGCACCAGACTTCAACATCCCGTATAGAGGAGCTCGGTCTGTAACGAAGCATTTGTTAAAAGTATGGGGCTGCAGTGACTTTTACATCTTGGTTATCATTAATTCATTATTTATTTATTTTGTTCGATTCACAATTACCCTCAGATAAGAAAAGATTAGACAGATACGTGACTTTATGCAAATTGTCTAAAATTTGTATAGCCGGACCTGAGAGAAAACAGAGAAAATAGCGCGTCACCGCAGCCAAAATCCACACTCTGAAAACTCGTGTTGCAGCTGAAAAATAAATACGCCTGTTTTTTTTTTTTTCCAGTAGACAGAAACATTAAATAAACTGCTGCCGGGTTATTAAACAACAACGCATTGCTTTGTACAGAACATCGATATATTTACTGCCCTACTGAGTGTATTCCTCCACTGAAGAAACTAGTGCCAAAAGTCTCGTACATAATAATAATAATAATAATAATAATAATAATAAAATAACGGAACACTTGAGTTATGACAACCTCTGCTAAAAGTAAGGAGATCCAACACACTCCAATGAATACAGCGATTTAGCTTTTCCTTTAGATTTACAATTTATGTTCGTAATGATCAGCAGTACAAGTTCACGTTTTTAAGTTGGCTAAAAAGTTCCAGAGTAAAAGCACTTTGAGCATCATGTACCCTCGGGGGATGCGAACTCGGGGTCTCTTCACTGTGATCTTCCAGCATTATTTCTTCCTCGTGTACTTAGAAGTTTATGTGTTTAAGTTGACAAACCTCTATACGTCTTTGATCTCATCATTGGTTAGCATTGTCGAGTTAAATTGTGACATCATCAAAAAGCCCGTCCCGTTATATCACTTGAATCCAGAGGTCGCCTTGATCTCATCACTCTGTGTGTGTGTGTTAATGAAGTCCACCTGAGGGTCAGCGGGCAGACGTGTGAAGTGAACGGGGACTTGGAGAGCCCGCTGCAGATCAAGGTGGAAAGAATTCACGGCAGCCACACAGCGTGATGAACTCACAACAACGTAACTAAACGAAAAAAGAAGAAAAAGAAGAAGAAGAAAAGGAAAACAAAATCAGCGAATTAATGTACTGGAGTTCAAAGTACTTACAATAGTAAGCTCAAGTAATTACTATTATTATGGTGTCAGCACAGCCTCTTAAATAAATGTCGGCAATTCAGAAAGTTTAAGAAAAGCGTTACTCTTTTTAACCGTAAACCAGTCACTTATTAAAGTATTACCTTAAGGTCTCTGCCATCATTTTTGAAGCGCATCGGCCTTGGCGCGAGGATCTCGGGGAGCTCTAAAATGGCGCTTTACTGGGTGGTCCCTCTTAGAGCCATTGCAGGGTTCTTTGCATATGGAAGTCGCTTTTTGAGCTTTGAAAAGGTTTTTCCTAGTATGGGGGTAAAACTGAAATATGGTATGGCTTCATGGCATGATACTACAGACCAAGAACACCTGAACTGAGCCCGTGGTGGTGTACGGAAGGCGACTACGCATGCGCCCATATGTGATCCTCTACAAGTATTCACGGTTAAATTCATCTTATTGCAGATCTTTTCATGTGGACGGTTCTTTTGTTAATTAAATGAATAGGATAATCTTGACTGGAGTTTATGGGCCGCGACCTTGGTGGGGGATGATGGGGAGAGGAAAAAAGGCACATTATTTTTTCAACGCAGATGTGCTTTACTTGCAGGTTATTGGGACTAACTGGACAAATCCCGCCATGCGCGCTCCGTCGAACCACAGAGCGAGCGCGGGGTGGGGGCTTGAGGCATTAGGGGGCTTAGGTTTGTTGGGGCCAGAGAGAGAATTGGATTGAACTTTAATAATAATTAAAAAAAAAACGAAAAAACATTATCCTAAGAAATAAACAACAACAAAACTCACCCCAGGAGGGAGGAAACAAATAAAACCACTTGGACTTTTCTAATAAGAAAATGAAATTCTTTATCCTCAAGTTTACAAATGGCCTCATCAAACATCAGCCTTCCACAAATATCATCACATTTAAGGTTCATTATAAACGTTATATTCTAAATAAAGTCTGTGTTTTACAAGGCCATGAAATATCCTCCTCATCATCTCACAATTTCTTTTTAACTTAATTTTCGTATTTTCTTGACGTATAAATGACCGGCAGAGACGGGGAGAGAGAGAGAGAGAGAGAGAGACGTCAGTGGCTCGCGCTACATCGTCCGTTCGCCTGTCTGTCCAATCAGATGAACGTCCGAACTCCCGGCCATCCCGATACAAACAGGAAGAGCGCGCGACAGACAAGTTATGAAACAAACAAATCCTGGAGCGGGGTCGGCGTCTAGAAGTGGTCCGTGTAACAAAGTTCATTCTTGCGAGTCTCAGAAAAGATGCCAAAAATACAGTGTAGAAAAAAACATTAGCGCATAAACAAATAATGTAGTACTCGGTGACGGTGTGTTCTTAGGCTGGCCTCATCCTACACACTCTACTGCTCATGAACCCCGTTGTATCGATCTGAAAGCCGCTCTGGCACCTTTGTTTTTAAGGATGTGCCATGGAGGAGCTCGAGGTGGCAGCTGCCTCTTCATGTGTCCAGAAGGTAAACCTTAAGCAGAGCGGCTCTGTGCGCGCGAAGAGGAGGGCGAGGCCGGGGTCGGCCGCTCAATAACCGACGGCCCTTTTAAGGGTCACCTCGGCCAGCTTTGCCGGAGTGGCTTTTCTATTAGTCCGTATACCACCTGCCACCTTAGGCTCCGTGGAATTCTGTATGTAGCACTGGGCCGCCATCTAATAATAAAAAGAAAACCCGTATACACCTTTAATGAGTCACACAGTGAGTTCTTATTACAAATAACATATACAAAAAAAAAAAAAAAACACAATAAAATTACGACTCTTCAAGGCATCGCGTTAGTATTTATACACAAGTGAGCTTCTCTAACATTGTGCTTAAAAAATCCAAACAAACATTTCAGAAACGAAGAAAAGCATTTTAAAATAAGCTGAAGCAAAAATCATAACCATCGAACTGTGCAGCAACAACACGCGGCAAATCAGTTATTACTTGAAAGTGAATCGAGCAAATCAAATAACTTTCAATTTGTAACAAAATATCCATCCATCCATTATCCAACCCGCTATATCCTAACTACAGGGGCACGGGGGTCTGCTGGAGCCAATCCCAGCCAACACAGGGCACAAGGCAGGAAACAAACCCCGGGCAGGGCGCCAGCCCACCGCAGTGTAACAAAACATCTTGAACATTAATATATATGTATATATAACTACTACTTAAAATGCTCATAAAAATGTAAAATAATTAAACTATACCTTATCAAAGTGAAAACTTGAGGCACGTGGATTCTTGAACTTGCTTTCTGCTCTTCTTTGACAACGAGAGACCCTCGGATCTCCTCGCACACCTGGGTGTCTCCAGACTTTTTCTAAGCCCACGCTGACGTCGCTCACGGACCGTGTATTGCGATTTGCCCACCTATCCAGGTACCTGTACCCTAACTAGCCTTATCATTTCCACCTGATACCATTTACGGTTGTTGTGGCGGTGGAGACGAGCACTCAGGTTACAAAGAAGTCTGGAAAGAACCGGAGAAGTCAGACGGAGAAATGTCTGCGACAAAACAAATGTCGGTCAGCACTGGTGAAACTTTTCTAAAGCCTTCAAGTAAAAAAAAAAAATGACAACAAGCCCGGATTAAGACCCCATATATACCCCTGGGTGACTTCGCTCCTTAACAGAGTTGCTCGTATTTTAATAATATAGCGCAGTGTTTCCAGCTCTTGCGTTCGGTACGCCGAGCCTCCGTTGACTGGCGGTGTGGTTGGGTGTTTAGGGGGCTCTTGGGTTTAGGGGCGCTCATTTCGGCGAACGGAGTTTTGCTCGTCCTACTAATGGATTATTGATTTGGATGCGGGCGGTTGGTTTTAAATGCCTCTTGTTGTCACGGGTCCCTGCATGACGGACATGAACGTGAATGCACATTTACTGGGAAGTGACGATGGGGATGTGGTCGACACCGACAGTGATCTAAAACTGACGAATGATGAAGAATTGGGACAAAACACGACCTTCGACGTGAGGGCGATATACATGGCTGACAGGGGCGCATCCTTCATCCCAGGCTTAAGGTAACCGTAAACGGGGCTCATCATTCTCAGTCAGACAAATGCGTATATGGGGATGTGAAAGGGAAAGACACCTGAACACGGTGGGACTCCACACCGACCACCGACTCGTCTCGTGATTCGAATAAAGACTACGGCTTCATAAGGATGTCCCGCTGTTTGCCCCCTTTAATGCCCTTTATGAGCACGAATTTCGCCCAGGGCGTCCGTCAATATTGAGATGCTAATTCATGGAACCCGCACGTCTGGGAAAAAATCCAGTAGACCCCCACCCCAGCGAATCTGCAAACCCCCCATCAGCCCATACTTGGGTTGTATTACTAAAATTGTTAACATGCAGCTTGCATATAAAAAGAAGAGTATTTGGAAATGTTTTGATTGTTTCTAAAGTCAGAAGCTCGAATTCAAAGTTAATCGTTCCCAAAATCTGCAAGGAGCGTGAGGCATCAGCCTCTCTATTATTTGGGATCGCTCTACAAATACAGAAAAATGAAACGCCTTTAAAAAACGAAATTAATGCGAAGCTGGTGCGTCTGCTTCTCTAATCAAACCCTATGGCCTCTCTCATCAGCGCTGTGTGCGGTTAATTTTTAATTATAAACGCTTAAGAGACCTTCATGAAATTATTCACGGAATGACACATTGCTCTCATTTTTTTTCTGCAGAAAACAAGAGGCTGATCTCTCCCAAGCGAAGCTTTCCTTCATAAGACTACTTTTCTGACTTGCGGGGGGCGGCAGTGCCAGCTGCGTTGGTTTCTCCGCGTTGCGTCCGCCCTGCCTGCGCGTGCGCGTGTGCGTGCGCGTGAACGGAGATGGGCCGCTATTCGTGTCGTAGTCAGCCAATCAGGTAAGAATGGATTTGGACCTGGACGGGGTCTTCTTTATAGCGCCCCTCATTTAGGCTGTTCATTCTCTTTGCCTGTGTCGGTCCTTTTCAATTCTCGCCGCCCATCCCTCAGACTTTTCTCTCCTTTGTATTCTAACTGTTCCTCCATGCCCACCTTGCCATATGGAGTCTAGACTCTTGGCATTTATTGACTGGCTTCCTTGTTTACCTTTCAGACCTCACGACCTGCTGCTCTTCATTGTTTCAATCCGGCTATCCATTCATGGTGTAGCTGGAGCCTACCTTTGGTGCAAGGCAGGGACAACACTTGGGCAAGGTGCCAGTCCATCACAGGATGGGCACCCAGACACATCAGGGGCCAGTTTAGCATTGTCAGTCCATCTAATCATGCATGACCTTGGACTGTGGGTGGACACCAGAGTACCAGGAGTGACCCCAAGGAGAGAACATGCCAGCTCCACGCAAGGAGGATTTAGGAGGTGAAACGCCAGTCTCTTCACTGCGAGGCAGCAGCACCACCTCAGTGCCACCATTGAAGCAGAGCTCCTTTATCTGTGCTTGAGTGTCAGTCAGTGATCACTTGAGGTTTTCAGGAAGACCTTGGTGACCATATAAACTTCCTGTGAGAGTTGCTTTGTAGTCTACATGGTGTTCATTACAGAACCTGCTGGAGATGTGCGAACGGTGGCAGGCGCGCTGCTCTTAGGGTTCAAACAAACGGGTTTCCTTTCCAAATGTGTTTGTCTGCTTCAGTTTGTGAAAGATGGCAGAAGTGAAGACAATGCAGTTGAGTGCCTGACAATGCGGGGCTGCTGCTTTGACATCAAAGGGGGCTACCGAGAGAAGACCACCATGTCTCAGCTTCTGAAAACGGTAACTGGGCTCACGTGGGGTCTCCTCAGGTGTGTCGGGGCACCTTTAATAATAATATAATAATTCTTTGAATTTATATGGCGCTTTCCTCACTACTCAAAGCGCCCAACAGAGCAGAGTCCCATTTGGCATTTACAGGATTCGAACCAGCAACCATCCGATTGCCAGTGCAGATCCCTAACCTCAGAGCCACCACTTCGCCTTTAGAGTCCTCCAGAAGAGCTGCCTAAACATCCATCCACCCATCCAGCAGTACGTCTGCCCATTTCAGGGGTAAGAAGGCAGGAACGGTGTCTGGGTGGGATGCCAGCCCACTAAAGCACACACATCTCCAGTCAAACACTGGGTACATAACTGGGATGAGGGGGGAGTACTGGAGCATCAGAGAGCAAATAAGCAGTAGGGGCTGAAAACCAGGACCCCAGCATTGGGGGGGCTGCATCACTGTGCCACCCTCTATTTATTCAGCCTTTTCTGATATTTACAGCCCCTTAAAAATCCCATCTCCACCACCAGGGAGCAGGTTAAGGGCACCTTCAGGATTTGCACCACCTGATTATCACCACAGCCTCACCACCCCAGGAACGCGGGTTCAAATCAGTGCCAGACAAAGGCATGAGGGGATGTCAGAGGCAGCATAACACACAGTGCCCACAGTGATAGCAGCACATTCAATGGGCATGTGAGCATCAGAACTGGACTGTGGAGCAATGGAAGAAGAAGGTGGTCTGGTCTGACCGATGAGTCACAGCTTCTTTAAGTTCATAAGGTTGACAACTCCTAATGTGACATAACGCGTGGTGTGTGTGTGGCCCCCACGTGCCTGTATGCACACTGCCTGGGCATACTCCTGATAGTGACCTAGAGGCTCTCCTCCCAGACCTGGGTCAGGGCACCACTGAGCTCCTGGACAGTCTGTGGCACCGTCAGGTGGCATCGGATGCACTGATACATAACATCCCAGAGGCTCTCAGTTGGATTCATGTCTGGGGAACATGCAGGCCAATCAGTGGCATCAGTGCCTTCACCATCCAGGAACTGCCTACACACTCTGGCCACATGGCATCATCCTGCACCAGGACTCACTGTGCCACTGTAATGTCTGACAATGGCACTGAGGACTTCATCCTGGTACCAAACAGCAGTCAGGGCACTGTTACCTAGCACGTGGACCCTCCAAGGATACGCCTCCAGGCTGTGGAACGTTCACCACGAGGTCTCTGGACTCTGTCACATCTGTCACGTGCTCTGTGTGACATGCTGTCATCTGTGAAGACAACAGGGTGCCAATGGTGGAACTGCTAATTGTGTATTCTCTGGTGAATGCCAATCGACCAGGACACTGATGGACTGTGAGCACAGATCCCACTAGAGGACACTGGGCCCTCACGCCACCCTCGCAGAGTCTGTTTGTGACTGTGTGGTCAGAAATGTGCCCACCAGTAGCCAGCTGGAGGTCATCTTGTAGGGCTCTGGCATTGCTGCTCCGACTCCTCCTCACACAAAGGAGCAGATACCAGTCCTGCTGCTGGGCTGATGCCCTTCTCTGGCCCTGTCCCTGCCCTCCTCATGTAACAGCCCGTCTCCCGGTGTCTCCTCCATGCTCTTGAGACCTTCTTGAGATGGCATGTATGGTGGAGGAGCTGGAATACCTGTGCCCCCTGAATGGGCTGCAGGTACCACCTGATGCTCCCAGCAGCGATAAGGAGGGCCATCTTAACGTATGGGCACAATGGGAGCAGAGGGTGCCCATGATGTTTCTGATGCCTATGTATGTTTCTGTTTTGCTATCAAATTAGGGGCCTATGGTGCTGTTAAGATGGTCCTGGTGACACGGACACTACCAAAGCACAAAACTAGAGAGGAATTGGTCAGGAAAGATAACAAAAGAGCAATCGTCTGTGCCCACCATTCCCTTTTTGGGAGGGGTGTCTTGCTGTTGCCCCTCTATAGGTCACCTGCTGTTTGCCCCCGAAGCAGGTGACGTTGATTCCCAATTGCTTGTGCTTCCTAACTGGACACATTGATGCCCCTGAAGCTCCACTAACGTGAGGTCAGACTGGCATGATAACGCATGCCCTTCTTTTTCTTGAGCGGTTGTATGTTGTAGCAGCTCTGACACCCAGCTATCTACAACCATTACATTGGACTCCACAGGACCTGGAGACGGAGGGCTAATAACTCAAGTTGGGTCCAGCCCTGCCCGGCCCTGTCATGGCGCTCATCCTCTTCATCCTCCTCGTCCATAGTGGGTATGTGCAGGTTCAGGGTTGACTCAATGAATGATCATAAGAAGAGGATGACGTGTGGGACAGGACCAGTGGCCCCCTCTGCCTTTACCTGACATGCTTACCAGACGCGGACCCCATCTGTGTGTAGCTCCCCCTATTGAGAGGGAATGCCTGGCATATGCCACCCTAAATTCTCATTACCCGCTTTTGGATTCAGCTTGCCCCTCGTCCAGCTCCGAAGGCAGCGGCAGCAGCTATTCATATCTTTACTTAAGAAATGATGTAAAACGAGAAGATGGAAGATTGGGTTTTTTTTGGATAAATGGCAGAGCATATGAGAGCTGACTGAAATAATTACCTTTCTGTAACACCGAGGGAGAGAGAGAGAAAAAAAAGAAAGAAAAGGTAATTGAGGCAGGCGGCGGCGTAAGGCGAGATGTATGTAATATCACATTTTAATATTCAAAAAATCAGCAAGTTTTTCCAGCGTTTATTGGAAAAGGACAAGAGGCTGGCGAGGACCCTGATAGGACGTGTCTGCCAACCTGATGATTCAAGCACAGGGTCCCATCTCTGGAGGGTTCCATTCTGCAAGGTCCAGAAGTGACGTCCGTAGAGTCTCGAGGTTCGATAATCTCACCTGATGGTGGCACGGCGCCGATTTCTGGTGGCTTTCCTAAGATCTACTAAGCTTTAAAATAACGGGGGTACCTTCCTTGGCATTTGACTCCCCTTCTCCTGTTGTCGAATACCAAGGCCTGATCACTGCAGACGGTGCTCCATCTTAGAGCTGGTGAGACAGACTTCACAAGGAAGGTGACCAGGCTGAAGGGCTCAGCTCTTTTGGTTTTCCCGGTTTGTTACATTCGGTTTCATCAGAAGGGCTGTGGCGTGGTAAACGATTACGGCCTGTAATAAGTATATACTGCATGTTTAATATGCCACAGTGCTCTGTATAGAAATTTTATAAATCTACTTCTTCTTTCTACTCACATGTACAGCTGACACAAAGCCAGATTTAGCACACGGGGGTTCACCTTATAATTCAATACAATACAATACAATACAATTTAGGGGTGGCACGGTGGCGCAGTGTTAGCGCTGCTGCCTCGCAGTTAGGAGACCTGGGTTCGCTTCTGGGGTCCGCCCTGCATGGAGTTTGCATGTTCTCCCCGTCTGCGTGGGTTTCCTCCCACAATCCAAAGACATGCAGGTGAGGTGGATTGGCGATTCTAAATTGTGTTTGTGTGTGTCCTGCAGTGGGTTGGCACCCTGCTCAGGATTGGTTCCTGCCTTGTTGGCTCCGGCAGACCCCTGTGACCCTGTATTCGGATTCAGCGGGTTAGAAAATGAATGGATGGACAATACAATTTCTTTTTGTGTAGCCCAAAATCACACAAGGAGTGCCGCAATGGGCTTTAACAGGCCCTCCCTCTTGACAGCCCCCCAGCCTCGACTCTCTAAGAAGACACGAAAAAAACTCTATTAGGAAGAAAACTTAGGAAAGGCAGTTCAAAGAGAGACCCCTTACCAGGTAGGATGGGCGTGCAGTGGGTGTCAAAAGAAAAGGGGGGTCAATACAATACAATACAATACACAGAAGAGAACAAAAAAAAAAGTACAAGTACGGAGCAGAATTTAACAGTAGATGACATCCCATAATATGATTTGGATTTGTTCAGAGTCCTGGAGACCTCATCCATCAAGCTGCCTCCCCCTATTGGCCATTCCACAGCTGAAATAGGGCTGGGCCAGCCAATCCGATGAAAGGACCCCTCTTTCCCACAATTCCTGCGATCCTCCATCAGGGATGACTTTACCTTAGGCAGGCAGAACAGCTTGGCAGGTGGGCCGTGGCACCGAGTGGCACATTTGAGTACTGAGAAGAGAAACAGAACAGGTGAGGGTCAGTAACAAATTCTAACTATCATGTGACTTCTGTTTTAGTGCTCATGACTGACAACAGAGATGCTGTCTGCACAGTAAATCAGCAGCTCTAGTCAGGGTGTGCTAAACTGACGTTGTGAGTCTTCAGCCGTATAAGAACTGCTAGGCAAGACACGACAGGGACAACTGCGAAATGACTATCTCTGTGGGTCAAACTCAGCATGAAACTGTATCCTCTCTTTGCCTTGTTTGGAATGGCATGATTCACCGAAGTGGGGGTCCTGCACATGTAGAAAGAGTATAAAGCCTTGGCACATTGCCCGGCACACCTCTGAAGCCGACAGACAGATGGGAGAAAACGTCATCTGATCCAGAAAATCCTTCCAACGCAGCGACGAAAATGGCAGACTCTACACATCGGGCCCCCACTTCCCCAAGGTCTTGTCATGGCTTCCTTCGTCAGTTATGCTGTGGAATCCATCATTAAAGTTATTTCTTACCGCCGTATCACCAAGGGAGGGGTATCACCTTTTTATATCATATCTGTATAGTTTGGGGTTATGTAACACGCCGCAATTACAAAAGAACTCATGCCAACAAGGGAGTTAGCGCCCCCTGCTGGATACACGACCCTCAGGTGCTTCTGTGAACTGAGCGCCTTCAGGTGGCTCGTCTTCACCTTTCTTCTCCACTCAGTTTCGTGAAAAATGCAATGAAGTTGATGTCTGTTCAGCTTGGTGCTGTAGTGGGCAGATGAAAAAATAAATAAATTAATAAATAAAAAGCGCAGAGGATTGTTTTAGCGACGGCCGTGAGATGAAGAAACCTTGGAAGGACACGTTGGGAGTAGTCGTGATTCTACCAGAGTCGGATACCGGCAAAGACTAAGAAGATGATGGGCAAACTAAAAGGAAGTTCAAAGAGTCAAGGCGAACACACGCTCACCGTAACTCCACGTGTCTCCCTAATGGTGACAATCTTAGTGATTTCTGTCTCTCTGGGCTCGTTTTTATGTGGAGTCTATGCAGGTGGCTTTGGTAGGTGGACATCTGAAATGCACCGCATGGCCAAAAGCACGTGGACCCCCAAATTGCTGAGTCCAGGGGGCATCACAGAGCCCTGCAGCCTCTTCAAGTGACACACATCGGGGTCCGACTTTAAACAGGCAGCAGTCTGGATGCACAGACCCCCAGAGAGGCCTCAAGGGTACATTGCACTCCTAGACAAGAAGAGACATTAAAAGAGAGACCCCCCCGCCTTTTAGATCTGCACATGAAGGAGGAGTGGGAGTCCCATTTGGAGGTCTGTGCCCTCTTTTTGGGCAGGGGTTTGGGCTCCCCCAGGCTGGCACAGGCCTACACATGCCCTTATTCCACGCCAGCTCCTCTGATGGCATACTGAGGTGTTCCCATACCGGTCATGACTTATATAATGTCTCCAGCGTGTCATCGGTGTGCCCCGAGGTCTCCTCCGGGTTGGACAAACCTGAAACATCTCCACAGCATGGCACCCTGATCAGACGGCCGAACCACATCCGCTGGCTCCGTTGCACGCAGGGGGTCTGCAGTTCTGCTTTGAGCTCCTCACCCCAACTCGATGGCTGAGCCCAGATGGCCTGTGAGAGGGGGGCTCGTTTCTGCTGCTGTTATCCCCCAGTCCTGTTCTTTTGGTCACAACCCAAAGCTCACAGCCATAGTTGGTCAGCCAGAACATCACAAGCTTCACCTTTGGACTCAGCTCTTTCTCCAGCACGACTGACTAGTACAACATCTACACCATGGCTGATGCCCCCTAATTTGCCTGTCACTCTCCCACACCTTTCTTCCCTCACCCAAGGTACCCGAACTCCTCCTCCATTTGAGGCAGCACCTCCTCACCAACCTCGAATGGGCACAGGCTGAGAACCCTGACCTCCAACTCGTAGGGTGCTGATCTCCAGCTCATCACACTCAGCCATAAACCACCCCAGTGGGCGTTTGGGACCACATCATCTGCAAGAAGAAGAGGTGCCACCCTGAGGTCACCAAAATGGACCCCCTTGATCCAGGAAACAAGAGAAAAAAAAAACCTGTTTTCAATTTGTCATTCAGGGTGCTGAGTTTTACTTGATGAGAGGAACAAATGAACTGAAATAATTTAAGAGCAAAAGAACTCCATTAGTAAGACGTGGAGGGGTCTGAGAAGGTTCAGAATCCATGATATATAGTGCCTTTAATGATTAGAGTCAGCGCAAAGCCCTCCTTTTTACCCTCTGATGACTGCAAAACGGGCAAATTAAACTGTCACCTGTGCCCAGTGTCCACTGGGATAGGCAAACTAAACTGTCGCCTGTGCCCAGTGCCTTCTGGGATAGGCAAACTAAACTGTCACCTGTGCCCAGTGTCCACTGGGATAGGCAAACTAAACTGTCATCTGTGCCCAGTGTCCACTGGGATAGGCAAACTAAACTGCCTCCTGTGCCCAGTGCCTGCTGGGATAGGCTGCAGCTTCCATGTGACTCTGCACAGGATAAAGGAAGTTTGGCAGATGGTGGCTCTGAGGCTAAGGATCTGTGTTGGTATCCAGAAGGTTGCCGGTTCGAAACCCCATCACTGCCAAAAGAGATCCTACTCTGCTGGGCCCTTGAGCAAGACCCTTAACCTGTAATTGCTCCAGGGGTGTTCGCTGTACAATGGCTGACCCTGTGCTCTGTCCCCAAGGGATATGCGTAAACTAACAAATTCCTAAGGTGAAATAAAGAACAGTTTAAAGAAATGCATGGATGAATGAAAGGCAGCTGCATAATATGTTAGGGTGGGGACTAGCTGGGTGGAATCATCCACCATTCACATTCTGAATCTGAAGACCCTCCTGCTTACACGAGGCACTGGAGTGGGAGAGCAAAGGGTTATGGGACAGGAGGGGGTCTAACTGCTTCCTTTAAGAGTGTTGAGTTTAAATTGCAGGGCTTGGAAGACTATTTTAAAACAGACGGGCTGGTGTCAGCAGTGGGATTTCTCTATTGTCTGTAGAATACAACAGGGCCGACTCTGCCGTTTGTGCACAAAGCTTGCTGGGATAGGCCTGAGATTCCCTGCAACCCTGCCCAGGATAACACAGGTTTGAAAATGGATGGATGGATGGATGGATGGATGAAGTTATTTTATGATGAGGACTTGCTGTATGTAATCACTGGCCACACACGCCTCTAACATCCTGAACTGTGAATCTGGAGGATCTCCAGCTTACACAAGTTACTTGAGAGAGGTGAGCAGAGGAGGATTAACTGGGTGAAGTAACAACATGGGCTCTTACTGTGGTAGTGGTGTTAGCAGTGGGATTGTTAAGGTGGACTATGCCATCACCTAGGGTGGGTGTCATTTTGCAGCCATCACTTATCTTGAGTTACAAAAACTCTGACTCAGTATGACACCATGGGGACCCCCCAGTTTATTAGCTGACATACGTATTGTCACACATGTGCATATGGGAGGCAGCTAAAATGCCAAGACAGGGGATGACAAAGTGCACTAATGTATTTTCTTCCTCCTCTGCAGACCACCCAGATGAAAGACCACCTAAACCCCAACCGGGTTCCACTTCCATCAACTCACCACGCCCTCCCACTGACCTCACTTCCGCCTGTTTGCCGTAGGACCCTCCCCTTCCTTCGCAACTCCTATAAAGAGACCCCGCTGCGATTTGGACACAGTCTCTTGTGATTACTCGGCATATTCTTTACAATACACAAGGGGAGGGGGGACCCCAAACCTTTTTCTGTCTTTGTGGACCCCAAACCTTTTTCTGTCTTTGTGGACCCCAAACCTTTTTCTGTCTTTGTGTATATCTCTGCAATTGATACACTAAGGGGGTCAAGCACCTCACCACCCCCTCGGTTTTTAGTTTCAAAATGCGTATTTCTGTGTGCTCGAACTGGAGTGGGCCCATCGGTACTTGATTACATTAAATACTAGCCGTGCCCCGTGGCTTTGCCAGCATAGAAGTGAAACAAGACAGTGAGGGGGGGTCCTGCCCAGCTCCCCACTCCTGACATCACGCTACCCCTCCCCTCGGCATGCAGCCTCTGTCCCTCAGATTAGTGCAACTACATCACTCCTGCAAGTGAACTGCAATTCTTCGTGCAATTAGAGAATGTTCAAGAAAATTCTAGAAAAAATCCCGATCTAAATCCGTGAAGTAGTCCTGTAATTCGCTAGTTAAGCGGAGTTAAGGTACGCCCTGCTGAGGCTGGCGAATGAGTGAGGAGGCCCCGCCCCTCTCTGCCCGCTGAGTCTCTCTCGGATTCGCGCAAATAAAGCGAACTCTGATGCACAGCACGATGAGAGAAGTCGCAAAATCAACTGGAATTTTCAAGGAAATTCTAGAAAACAAACCTGATCTAAATACTTTAAGTAGGTGTCACATAAACTGGGGACATACAGACAGACATTGGATTTTATAGAAGGGGGGGGCGTTCGCCCGCTAAGGAGATGCCATCGGATCAGCTGCTGTCTTTCTGCTGCTGCCGAGCTGCGTGTTCTGCTTGTCGCGCTGCACGACGGTCATTTAAAAGCAGCTGTCCTTTCCTTTTGTCTCACTGCCTTGTCTCACGTGACGTAAAAGTGTCTTCCGAGAAGATCACGTTTGTCTCAATCCAAGCCTTCCAATCATTTTATTTTATATATAATAATAAAAATAGAGAGATAGAGAAATATACTTGAGCTCTCAAGACACCATCTGCCGCCCTAATAACCCCCGAATCCTCCCAGCCCCATCTTTCGATGTCATGTACGTTTAACATTTCCTTCAAAACTCTTAAGGTTTTGGGTGCGACGTCGACGGTTTTGCCAAGTGTAGCAAAAACCAAGAACTGTCCCAAGAATGGAGGTTATCTGGTCTAAATGTTACTTTTCCTCTACTCCAATAATCAGGTTAGAAAATAAATGGATGGTGAAAATGATTTACATGGCACATCAGTGAAAATCGCGTGCCATGAATTGCCGAGGGGTTGCGTCCTCAGCGCGCTATAGCAGAATAAACTGAAGAACTTGTGTTTGGGATGAAGGTGGGAAAGCAGATCAGAAAAAATATATATAAAAAACAGGGAATGGAGCTGTGAGATTTGCACCCTTGCTCCTGCGAGGTGGCAGCACTCAGCCGTTCTCCTTGTTTCAGCGCCTCATACTGCTGCTCTGCCGCTAATGGACGGACGCCAGTGTGCCCAGGTGCTTGGCGAGGAGGTGACGGTGCCTCATTCCCACAGGGGGCTCTTTCTCTGGCTTTTCTCTTTTGGCTCCGCTCTTCCCCGAAATTCCCTAAACCGCGAAGAACTCGCCGGGCAGCTCGCAAGATGGCACGAAGACACAGGGTTAATGGAATTGGTTTCGGTAATGGGGGAAATGGCCCCAACCTCACTTAGCGGAGCGCAGGCAGCGCGGCCCTCTTTGGCGCAGACAGTCGGAGCTCATTCTCTCTCTCTGCTAATGGATTGGCCGAGCTTTGCCTTCCTAATCAAAAATCAATTAAAAACACCTCGCAGCCGGTCCCCGGGGCTGCAGGCTGGAGGAAGCGTTCAGCGCGTGCCTTTCTCCTGCAGCCCGGGAGCTGGAAGCCCCGCGCATGATTTACGAGAAGCGAGGCTTTTTTTAAAACGCTCTTTTCTCACTCGCGCCACCCTGGCAGACGTCTATTAGATCTGTCCCCTGGATAATGCGATTAGATGCGCTGGATTTCACCTGAGTAGGCTGCTGGAGGAGGAGTAACCCGCAGCCGGCCTTCCGAGAAGAGGAAGGAGAAAAAAGCTTTTGAAAATTCGCTGCTTTTCCCCGCCGCGCACGCGCTTATCCCTTCTCTGTCGGCTTCGGGCGCGCGCACCGATGCGGTAGCGCGCTAAGTGTCCCTCCAGTCCCTGCGGGGTTTGCGTGCTCACTGCGTTCTATAGCGCCTGACGTGCAATCGGGCACGTACGACTAAAGGAAGGGTCCGGTAGGGGAGCTGCTCTGTCCATCAAACTTTACATATATATAGTGCCTTTAGTAACTCTTCATCATCATCATCATTAAAAATTATTACAAACCCATAGCCTCTCCCGAAGTAGACTGAAACCTGATGAATGACTGAATGATAGCCCTTGGGAGAATAAAACTCAGGGCCAAATAATCAGAAGAGATAAAGTGAAAATACACCACAAATAAAATAAATCAGCCAGTCCGTGAATTACAGGTGTAAATCTGTCTATGCCCTCATTGAAGGGCGCTATACAAAAACACATTGAATTGAACTGACATTCCTCCCGGCCCAGTTGCTGTCAAGAATGGCGTAGTCGGCAGCACTGCTGCCTCACAACACAGAGGCCTGGGGTTCACACTCTGGGTCCTCCCATGTCTGTCCTTTCCTGTCCACACCCATGCAGGTTAGGTGAATCGGCAATGCCAAATCAATCTGTGATGCGTGTCAGTGTGTTCATCCTGCCATAGACTGGTGCCACGTCTAGGGATTACCCCTGCCTTGCTTTCCCATGACCCTGCCCAGGATTAAATGGACGGAAAGAAGGTTGTAATATGTTCTGTTATGATATAAAGGGGTTTGGCTGCTCCCACCATTGACATCCTGAATTCTAAATCTGAAATGTCTCCAGCTTACTTAAAGTACTTGAGAGGGGCAGCGGGGTTCAGATGGGCACGAGGGGGTTAACTGTTTCCTTTAATAGTGTAGGATTAACGAGCAAGACGTAGAAAAACAATTACTTCAAAGAAGGTATGCTGTTAATGTGGTACTGGTGTTAGCGGTGGGATTTCTTTAATGTCAGGTTTGAATCAGGAATCAGACAGCAGCTTTGTGCGCCATGCTGACACAATGGAGGAGCAAACTGTCAAAGTGATGCCACACATTCAAGTAGAAGTAGGAGCTGTAAAAGTAGTCTTGTGTGACTCTACGCCTCATTGGGAAGTCACCAGTTAAACCAACGTCTACGAAATGTTGAAAGATATTGCAGAACTCGTCAAATCCAACCTGCATATGCGGAGATCATAAAGATGGGGAAGTAATCTGGATAACTGGAGCTGTGGGGCAGCAGCACTAACCGCTGTGCCACTGTACAGCCTATTATTATCACTAAGAGCAAAAGGCACAGAAATAACTACTGGAACATCAGAAGTCAAAATAAGAACAATTATTCTATACTGCATATCCAAATGAAGAAGATTCAGATCGCGCCATTCAAGGTGTATTCATCTACACCCAGGATTTGTTTCCTGTCATATGTTCATTTATTTATTTGTCTTTCTGGTTATTTCCATTTCTTTAGCACTAAGAGGTGGGGGAGGGGGGTGTTAGTATGGGGGGCGCTGTGACCCCACAGCCTAAGGTCTGCCCTCAGCATTTATTTTTCAGGCTGGCAGTGCTATGAGACCCTCCGAGAGCCGTGGAGTGTGGACCTCCATTGGAAGTAGGATTTGACTTTGCTTGGTCTGCTGGATATTTGCTTCTCGTTTTATGTTTCTGTTTACAGGATTGTAGAGTTGGATTTATTTGCCATGCGCTCTCATTTTGGTACTTTCATTCTGTATGACATGTTTTTTTTTTTTTTTGGTGCCATTATCTTCTTATTTAAAAAATTCTTCATTAAAAATATACCTTGTTTGCCTCTTTCCTCTCAACCCAGAGGTTTACTGTCATCCCCTCCCTTAAGGGACATACCTGTGTATTGTGTATTTAAAGTTTTCTTGAACCTTTTCAGGTCTCTGTCACATTTTGGGCTCGTGCCTGCCTTGAGTCCTGAATTGTCAGGCTGCGTTTGTGGCAAGGCTGCTGGAGTGAAGTCCGGCCCTGGGTGTTATGGTCAAGCACGGCTTCTTCTCCTGCCCCTGTGCAAATACTTTCTTTCTGTCCATTTTGCTCATTTTTTATTATTGTTCACTGTTTTCCATTCCTTTTAAAATTTTGTTCTGTTCAGTTACAGATTGTCTAATTACTGTATGTATTGTAAGTTATTTATGTCTGCAGTACTTGAGCATTATCTACCTTCTAAGGATGTCATCCACGTTTCTCCTTTTCCTTGTATTCAGCAGATGGATCGCCCAAGGGGTGTGGTCACCTGTCAATCACTGTTAAGGGACCGCCCCCAGTCCACTGCAGTCCAGTGTGGTTCATTTAGAATGTGCTCTGGTGGGGTCTGCTGGGATTTGTGAGTCTTGTATATTTTTTGATTTTCATTTCTGTCTCTTTCCCCCTTGGACTTTCTAGAGGATTTTGTATTGGAACTCATTTTCTTTAGATTGCCTGTGAGGCAAGTCCTTCTTTTACTTGTTTGTGCTCCTTTGAACTATTTTTCTTTTATTTTTCTTATTCCTCCAATAAATCCTTCATTATCAACTTTCTTTGTTCTCTTTCTTAGTACAAGCCAGGGATTGGCGGTGATCCCCTCCATTGTGGGGCCTTATTGAGCTTTTTTTTTTTGGGGGGGGTTCATAATGTTTGTGTGTGTGTTTGTGTGTTTGTGTTTTAACTTTTGATTTTGAAGCACATTTTGGCCTGATGTTGGCTGCTTTATCCACTCTAATGGAGTCTAGGCTGTCTTTTGGTGCACCTCCTCCCACCGCTGTGGTCACGTTGTGAGAGAAACAGAATTCTGTGTCTTCAGATCATTTTTAAGACGTCTCATCCTCTTTTACCATTTGGCGTGTCACAGTATCTTGGCAATGGACTTGAGGAGAACATGTGAACACCACACAGGCAATGACTGATCAATGGGGGGCAAAGCTGCTCTTTGAAAAGAAATACACAGATAGATAGATAGATAGATAGATAGATAGATAGATAGATAGATAGATAGATAGATAGATAGATAGATAGATTGGAAAGGCGCTATATAACATATAGATAGATAGATAGATAGATAGATAGATAGATAGATAGATAGATAGATAGATAGATAGATAGATAGATAGATAGATAGATAGATAGATAGATAGGGTCCCACATGAGGGAGGGCTTGGGAGGCAGCCGAAAGGTCCAAATGGGAACGAAAATACAAGAGATAGGGGCTTGGAAATAAGCACTCATGCCTTTATCGCTCTTTCAACAGAACAACGGGAGAATAACATTTCTTTTCCACTTCCATCCCAACCAGACGACATCACTTCTGGCTCCAACTGATGATGTCACTTCCACTTCCACTGATAGATGACATCACTTCCTCTTCCTCAAATTCCCCTTCCTGCCATTTCAATATAAAAGCGCCACCCTAACTGGAATGAGTCGTCAAATATAATTTTTACAAAAAGACCCTAATTGTCATACATTTATTGATTCAACCCTACAACATTATATGGGGAAGGCCTACCGGAATCTTTATATTTGTTTTGTCAATCTCTTTTCTTGACAATAGATAGATAGATAGATACGTAGATGACACCGTCCAAGCACAAGCACAGCACAATACCAGAACTCTTTCTTCACTCTTTCTTTCTCCTTCGTCACTCAATTTCCCGACTCTGGCTCCCCAAGTAGTGGCTTTTGGTTCCTTTTATAACACGCCCTTCAGTGCTCCAGGTGCTTGATTACTCATTTCTGGCAGCACTTCCGAGTGTGGTGGAAAAACTGCCCATAAGGGCTCAGCAGCTCCTGCTGCAGCACCCGTTGGTGGCGCCTGCAGATGCCAACAGTCCTATACCACACTCCAACTCCCATGAAGCCCTGCAGGAGTCAGAGGCACCACTGCAACCAAGGGAGGATGCAATCTAGCGTCCTGGGGGATAACACTCTGGCCACACTTGCTCCCCTGGTCCTCCCAACATGGAGTCGTCCCAGCCGGTTAAAAGCCCTGAATGCTTACTGCAATATAGATAGATAGATAGATAGATAGATAGATAGATAGATAGATAGATATATGAAAGGTGTTATATGATAGATAGATAGATAGATAGATAGATAGATAGATAGATAGATAGATAGATAGATAGATAGATATATGAAAGGTGTTATATGATAGATAGATAGATAGATAGATAGATAGATAGATAGATAGATAGATAGATAGATGTAAGGCAATATATGATAGATTGATAGCCCATAATAACACACAGCAACATGTTATCAGAAAGGTTCCCACATTTCTTAAAGACCCAAAACTGAATTGTCTCATTCCTAGAGTTCTTCTGACCTTCAGCTCAATGCTTGGTAGAAGCTCATTTTGCAGCGATTCCAGCTTCAAGTCTTCCTGATGAGTCTCTACAAGCTTTGCAGCCTTGGATTTGGCCAGCGTGCGCCACTCTTCCTGGCAGATCCTCACAAGTTCTGTTAGATTGGATGGGCAGCGTCTGTGAATTGCCCTCTTCAGGTCTCACCACACATGTTCTATGGAGTTTCAGTCTGGGCTTTGATGGGCCACCCAAGTGAATTCACTTTATGGTTGTCTGGGCCTGATGCTTCAGGTCATCGTCATGCTGAAAGGTGAACTGCAGCGCTTGTTCTTCCTTGCGTCAAATCTGACCAGCATCCCTGTCCCCACAGCTGCCCCCACCATGCTTCACTGTAGCATTGCCTGGCGTTCATCAAATATTGTGGGTGGAGTTCTGCCTAAAGGGTTCAAGTTTTTGTCATATCAGACCAATGAAGCTCATCCGTCCTGCTCTCAAGGTCCTTCAAATGTCACCATACTCTATGCATTTTCCTCAAGTGTCATTTCTGTTAGTCCACTCGACCATAAATGCCTGATTGAAGGAGAGCTGCTGAGATGGTGGTCTTTCCAACAGGTTCACCTGTCTCTGCTAGAGTGACCATTAGGTTTGATCCAAGGCGCTTCTTACTCCATTTGGCAGGATGACCATCTCTTGGATTCCAAACATTTCTGTTTCACAAATTCCGAGGCCACTGTGCTCCTGGGGACACTGAAAGCTTTAGAAATGGTTTGACCCCCCGTGCCCTGGCCTTTGTCCCAGCACAGTTTGATCACAGAGGTCTACAGAGAGTTTCTTGTTTTTGGTTCTGAAGTGCCACGTGAATTGTGGATCTTCTATACGCAGGAACACATGGCCGTTTTCTAAACGATGCCCAGTCAACTCAGATTACCCCTGGTGGACTCTACTTAAGTTCTCAATGAGAATTAAAACAAGCAGGAGACACCTGAGCACAATCTGGAGTTCCACAGTAAAGACGAAGGAAGAAGAGATTTCAGTTTTTGATTTTTAGTCAGCGGTTCTGGTCACATGTGGTCACTTTGTCATTATGAGTTATTAGGTGTAGACTGATGGGCGAAGTGCCAAAATGATTATTTTCAAATTAAACCCGATAAAGTGCACAGCTCCATTGTGAATCCGCTCTATGCTAGTCACGTTCAAGTCCACTCGTCTTTAAACCAGTTGCTGTCTTCACGTGTGCTGCTTGTGGAATTTGTAACGCGTGCCGCCTGTCTTTGTGAACTCGTCCGCGTCGGGACTCAGCGCAAGGCGCCATACAATAATGAACCGACGACTCGAACTCGTGAAGGCACTGCGGGAATGCAGTGACCACGTGACCGGCCTCCACGTGTGGTCCACCGCTAGCGCTGCCCCCCCTCAGCGCTGCCCCCTAGTGGCGCAGCAGCCTGCACTTCACCCCCGAGGCCCGGCGCCTCGACAGCTTGATTATCCGTTCCTGCATTTTGTCTTTTGTTTTGCGGCAGCCGCTCACTTTTGTTTTAAATTTAAACCTTTGCTCGTTTTCTTGTTACATCACCATGGTTACCGCTTGGCTGTTTCAAGTTAACTTGCTTGAACAGCTGGTCATACGGAGCATTTAAACCACTTGAATGGCCGTCCCGCTCTTTGTCTCCGTCCATCAGTCGGCTGTCAGTCTTACTGTACTTTGGATACAAATAAATCTGAGCCAAATAAATAAATACAAATGGAAATGTGACGATTAGGTGGCTAATTTGAAGCTATCCGCGGACACAATGCAATCTGGGGCGAGAAACGCGTTCTGCTCGGTGCACGACATCGCCGCTTCCCGCCGCCTGCGAACGCGAACTCTCAGTCCCCGGGTACCTCATTCCAAATACATCCACTTGCACGAAGCGCAAGAAAATTGCCTTCAGAAATGAAACGACACATTATTTATTTAGCCGTAAATATTTGAGGCCAGCGTTATTAAACTCGGCACAGCTGGCGCCCGGGAGGCCCACGCGGGAAAGGGCAGCGCGCACGCGCGTGATCTCGGACACCCCGGCGCGCGGAGGTCGGGCGGCCCGCGGGGACCTGGAGGAGTTGAAGGGGCGGGGCCGTCGGCGGGGGCGAGCGCTCCGCACCGCGCGACAGAGCCATTTATTTGTGTGTCATTAAGGCAGAGGCAGCCCGTGCATACAAATCGGCGGCGCTATCCATCTTACTTCCTTTGTTGTTTTCCATCCAAAAAAAAAAATCAATACTGTATTTTTTTCACCATACGTTGGGTAATAATCTGCCAATCAATTTTTGTCATAAGTGCTGCTTGTGACAAAGAAACTTCATTCCTTGGCTCATTCATTTGTGCACCTGCTTTCACAGGTATGGAGCACTCGGTGGGTTCACGTGAAGGAAGGGCTTTCAGGAATCGCTGTGGCACACCTAATGAAATTAGTTCTGCAAAGTCTATGAACTTGTGGCCTAACAGGTAAGGCGCTGCGACTGTAAAGCACAAGACTGTCAAATCAAGCGACACATTTGTCACCCAGCAGCTCAGATGTTCAAAGGCCTGAGTTATAGGTGACTCTGGCTCATCTTAATCATTTTCTGTATGCAAAGTGAGTCTCAACAAGCTTTGCACTCCTGGAGTTGGAGTTTATTTCATTCTTCCTGGCAGATCCTCTCAAACCCCATTAGATACGACGGGCAGCATCTGTTAACTTCCATCTTCAGGGCTCTTCATGCATGTTCTGTGGCCGGGCCACTCAAGGACACTCGTCCTAAAGCCACTCCAGCATTGTCCTGACTGTGTGCTGCAGCTCATTGACCCGTCATGCTAGTCTGAGGTGATGTGCTCTCTGGAGCAAGCAGGTGTCTTCAATGGTCTTTCTGTATTCATCTACATTCCTCCTATCCTCAGTTCTCGCCAGTCTCCTTGTTCCTGTATTGTGATGCTGCCACCACCATACTTGACCGTAGGGATGAGCAGTGCTGGTCTTCACCATACAAAGTACTGGGAGTTCTGCGTCAAGAAGTTCCCTCTTTGTCTCATCAGACCAGATAATCTTGATCTTCACGCTCTCGGGGTCTTTTAAACTGTCATATGCCTTTTACTCAAGAGTGACTTCCACAAATACTTGATAGATTAAATGCTGTGGAGATGTTTGTCAGCAGAACACTTCTGAAGGTCTGCTCTGAAAGATCATTAACTTCTTGGCCAACTCTAGGAAGGGTCCTGGTGGTTCCCAACTTCTTGATTCTTACAATTCCGGAAGCCGCTGTGGCCCTGGAAACACCCAACGCTGTACAAATGGTCGGATCTCCTGGGGCTGCACCAGCCTGACCGTGGGGGTCTGCAGAGTGTTAACTTGGACTTTGTGACTTTGGTTTTTGTCCTGAGATGCAGGGTGAGGTGTGGACCTCCCACACAGGGGCATGTGGGCCGATTCATTCAGTTTGTCCCAAGTGGACCCCCAGTCAAGTTCTCGATTCATCTCAAACGAGAATTAAAGCAAACAGGGAGCACCTGAGCACACAGCAAACGGTCTGAAGGCTTCTAGGAATGAGAGATTTCTGCTTTCTGCTTTTTATGACGCATTTTAACACAAGGCTGCAAAATAAGAAAACGAGTAAAACTAACGAGGGGCTGAATACTTTGTGAAGGTGCCACCTCCAAAACCAGCGAGTGACTCCTTCAGTCATCACCACTGCCTCCCTTCACGTCCTTTAACCTGCTAGCACCCACGTTATAAAAATCGTAAAACACCGCATTTGTAAGTTACTTTGGGAGGGTAGGAGTGATGGTCTCAGATGTTGGCGCCAAGTCTCAGAACGCTTGATTGTTTGTCACATTCAGTGACAGGTGACGAGTGTCAAGGCCAGCGTTCACATCTCTTAGTGATTCAGTGAGCCACAGAGATGTCTGCTGCTGCTATTGCAGTGTAACGGGGCTTAAGTGTGTCATTTGAAACGCAGCGTCCATTGCCCCCTAGTGGTGGAGGACTAAAGAACAGTTTTATAAAGCTTAGTCTCTCAAAGCCAGCTCAGGGTTACAAAGGGCCACGGCCAATCCAAGGCAGGGGTCTACCCTGAATGGGGTGCCAGCCTATTCATGCACATAGCCACTCAGTCTACCTGGAGATGGACCCATGGAAAAAACATGGAAACCCCATAGCCAGTGTCACCACTATCCCACCCGACTGGGGTTCAAATGTCAGTTTTATTCATTTTTGCTCTGCACCCTCCCCCACCATAACTTTTTGTCTATTGGTCAAAAGTTTCGATCTCCGGTTTTCGACGTGTTAGGGTCCCCTGATATCTCGATGATGGGTCTGTCTGTGTGTCTGTCACAGTTTCTTGAGGACTTTCTAGAGTTAAAATGGCAGGACGGAAAAACACCAAACTCGAAACTTGAGCCTCTTATGAGAGGACGATGTGATGAGCCAAATCACAAGAGAGAGAGAGAAAGAGACCCTCGAGAAGACCCCTCAGATACCCGAATTCTGCAATGAATGATGAATTCTTCTCATCAGTTGCTATCGTAATGGAGTATTTTATGATCAGAAAGATCAACGTCAGGACGGTAAATAAAGACTGAAATGTCATTGAAGGGGTCGGGTAACTTGGTTCTGAGGGTACAAAGCCTCACATGCGAGTTTTTAATTTTACATTATTGATCATTTAGTTTCTTGACGTCTAAGTGTCCTTCTCTATGTGCCATGAGTTTAGTAGGCGGTCTACCAAGAGGTGGGGCCACCTGTCCATCACCATCAAGGGACCGTCCCTCTGCCCTGTAAAGGCTGGGTGAAAGCCCACAGTCCTCTGCGGTTCATTAATTTATTTTTTTGATTGATTCTTGACCTCATGCTCTGTTTTTGACTTCCTATTCTGATTTTGTGATTTGGGGCTTGTTTGCCTCGGATTGCCTGTGTCCTTTCTGTCACCCCCTGTTGTGCCTTTGGTGCTCTTCAGAGCCTCTCTGTTTTCAGGGCATTTTTTGTTTTAAAATTTTTGATTTATAAAAATTCTGCTGTACATTTGTCCTTTTTGTAAATAACCAGGGTTTCATGGTTTCCCCCCTCTAGTAGGTAATTTAAGTCATTTTTGGAGTTAAATATGCTTAGGTATTCCTAATCCATGACGTAACCCAGGGATGTGACAGCGCTGACTGCTGCACCGCTCTACTTCCTGCCCAAAGCAGAAATCAGTTGTGGAGAACCGTCTGTGTGGAGGAAAGAGAAGAACGACGAGACTGAGGTGGATAAGAAGATGGTTTTGGAGTCTTCAACTGTTTATGGATGCTGGTGACTTTGGAAGTAAAGAAGATAGCAAAATGAGTAGCAGATATGGGTGAAGAATTAAAAGCAGCAGGAGGACTTGAGTGACACTTGAAGATGGAGAAGAGACGGCAAGTATTTCTTTCAAAAGGATCCAATCAAGTTTTGACCAGAGGATGTCTCTGCAGATGGCCATATAGTGCCATAAATGTGACACTTGGGAAAGCCATTCTCGTGTCTTCCCGTCCTATTGTGTGTCCAGGGCAAATGTAAATTATTGGACCTGGGGCGGGACAATCCAGTCGTTTTCACCCACAGACTCCACCCCTTCTTTTCAGTTGTAATAAGTGGGTGTGGCTAGAGAAACGCCCCCAGGTGACTGAAAAAGCCGTCTAGCAGATGAACGGAGGACCTGAAAGGAGCAATGGGTGGCACTCGGAGGAGCCCGGCTCAAACCTTCTGGCGTGGCCGACGACCTTCAGAAGACATCAAATAGCAAACGTGCAGTCATTGTCTGTAAACGCAGGCATCGTCACAATTTGTGTCACACCATCATTCAGGTGGGTGCTATACATTGGTGGGCGCTGAAGTGGCTCCCCCCTCTCTATGTAAAAGAGCATCTTTTTCTTCTTTTTCTTTTCTATAAGTCCACCATTAACAAAATATGGAAATAAATATGAAAAATGTTAATGAGCATCCGGTGTCCCCCGAGTTCAAAAATTGGCCAAGCATCTCCTGGTGCAATAAGCAGCGGGCATTACAACCCATTAGCAGCTGCTGTGGATGAGCTGATGGCTGCTCTGTTTCTCTCCCAGCTTGTTAATTGTCTAGTTGGTCATTAGCTGCACTAAAGAGGGGATATGATGAGTGGAGGGCTCCTTCCAAACTTCGGAGAGCCGGCCAGTTATGGTCGGGTTCAGCTGAGCGCCACCTGCTTTGGGCAAGTTCGATGCCAGCCCTTCAGTCTTCTGTGTTCGGCTCTTTCTCTTCCCGGTTTGGTGTAAAGTCCAGGAGTGGCCGAGCAGCAGAGCAGCTAACTTGCCAGGCTGTGTAACAAGACAACAGAAAGGGGTGGAGGCTGATCCTGATAGCCAGTCTTATTGTGCATAGTACCATACATGCCCCTCCCACCAGAAATGAAGCCTGATTGGTTGACCCAGGCCTCCCTGTGCAGTCCCCTCCCAGTAGAAATGAAGCCTGATTGGTTGACCCAGGCCTGCCTGTGCAGTCCCCTCCCACCAGAAATGAAGCCTGATTGGTTGACCCAGGCCTCCCTGTGCAGTCCCCTCCCACCAGAAATGAAGCCTGATTGGTTGACCCAGGCCTGCCTCTATGCTCTCGACATCACCACTGCCACTGTGATGGCCAGAGAGGTTGTGAGGAGGAATGAGTGAGCCTTGGAAAGAAGGAGAAAGTGAAACAAGAGGGAATGCAGATCTTAATTTGATGTTTATTTAGAAGAATGAAGTGGCTTGGACTGGTGAGCTTTGATGGGCTAAGTGGCCTGTGGCCCTATAGATTGTTCAAATGTTCTAATATTCAAACAAATAAACTCTGGAAGGGGTCAGGAGGTTCTGAAGTCCCTTTGTGCCCAACCATCCAGTGGTCTTCTTGACATAAAATTAAGGTGACAGGTGAGAAAATGCAAAATAGGACGAATAACTGAGAACAGTCCTGACATCTGCTTCATTGTGCTGTCTATTTTAGTTAGACTGATGTGGCAGAAGGGCGGGTGCCCACCATGATGGGTGTTGCTGCCACCACTTACCCCCACTGGCTTCCAGCTGCCCATTTTAGTCAAAGCTCCTGTCCTAAGAGTCCTCTGTGAATCAGGTGAGCCACTCAGCGCTGTCCTGTCCTCCATTGCAGATTGAAGACTCCTATGCAGGGTGCGTCTCCAGTGCCATTTGTGCGACGTTTAATAAATCTGTAAACTTGGGTCATTGATAACTGGCAGTGCGTCATTTGGTGTTTTCCCATCCAGGGTGTGTTCCTCTTTTGCACACAGCGCTGCTGAGATACGCCCTCACCCCATCATCATCATCATTATCATCATCATCATCATTTCTAGAAATCAAACAGATGACGGCCACTCAGGAGTTTGCATTTCAAGGCGCTATATTGCCGTCAAGTCTCTCGTTTCCCTATGGTCTCGACTTTGTGGTTTCTGTCGTTGGTAATTGTCAGTGTATTATGGGATGAGGAGCCTCACACGACAGATTGATGGATGGAAAGCCCAGCCGGGACATTTGTTGCCAGCTTGCTATAAAAACAGAAAACAAAAGAAAAAGAAAAATACAGCTGTGCCGAATCCGCAAAGACTAATCTTCATTTCCGCTACATTAAAGCCGCTGCTCTCCCCAAAGGATCACAAATCACTTTACCAAACAACGGCAGGAACAAGAGCGCCCAGATCTGCCGCTGCTCTTAAACACTGGACCATTTGTTAAAGCAGTTCATCGCCTTCTTTGGAGAGGCTGGATTTACACTTCAGGCGAAAAGAGAGAAGCTGAAATAAACACAAAATGATTAAAAAGGGGCACAGGTTTGGCACAGTAGTTAGGGAGTGACTGGCATCTTTACGGCTCTTCAGCCATTGGGTCAAACTCCTGCCTGCTAACCACCTCTGTGGAGTTCTCATGTTCTTCCTGCACTGTTCCTGTGAGGGAGTGTAGGCATGTGCACCCGTGTGCCCACCAAGTCACTGGCACCACTTCTAGAGTTCAGTCCTGAATGAACTGGGTTAAAATAAATGGGTGGATGGAAAATAAAAAAGAAGAACCTGAGCCTTTCTGCTGGCTGCAGTGCGTCAACATCTCAGTATGTCCTCAGTATATGCAAACCCGGAGAGATCCCACCAGCCAGTCAGGCTCTTAGAAAGGGGCGTGGCTATGATAATTATACAGAGCAGAGTGGCTATGACAACTGCTGGGAAGGGTGTGGCTATGATAATGACAATAACAGACAGGACGCATAGGGGTAGCTATAACAACTGCACAAAGGGGTGTGGCCGTGTTAATTATAATCAGAGGTGTGGCTATGATAAAGACACAAACAGACAGGGTTATTATGATGAAACAGATGTGCATGGCAATGTTATCTGCATAAAGGGGCGTGGTTATGATAATTACAATCACTGGTGTGGCTGCAAAAATTAGAAAATTGGTGATGTTATGAATGTCACACAAGTGGGTGTGGCTATCAGTTACAATCACAGATGTGGCTATAACAATGACATGAAGATTATGATGGTGACACAGACAGGTGTAGCTATGGCGACTGCACAAATGGCTGTGGGGATGAAAAGTATAAGCAGAGGTGTGGCTACGATGACGACACAAATGTCCACGGTTTTAATAATGACACTGATGGGTGTGTCCATGATAATAATAGTCAGAGGTGTGGCTATGATGGGTGTGGCTATGACATCTGTCATAATGGGTATGACTGTGGTAACTGCGCCAAGGGGTGTGGCTATGATAATTACAATCAAAGGAGTGTCTTTAATAATGACACAAATGTCCAAGGTTATTATAATGACACTAATGGGTGTGTCCTTGATAATAACAGTCAGAGATGTGGCTATGATAATGATGCAAATGAGTGCCTTTATACAAATGACAGGTGTGGCTATGACAACTGAAATAATGAGTATGACTATGGTAATGGACCAAAGGGTGTGGCTATGATAATCATCATCAAAGTTAGACAAGGTTAGTAAAATAAAACAGATGGGTGTGGCTATGACAACTGAAGTAATGGGTGTGGCTATGACAATTACAATCAAAGGTGTGGCTCTAATCATCATACAAATGGCTGAGGTGATGACAATGACACAGATGGGTGTGTCTCTGACAACTGCACAAAGGGGTGTGCACCTAGAAAGGGGTGTGTCCAGAACCACTGTGCAGAAGGGTGTGGCTATGACGACTACAAACAGATAATTGGCGATGGCAGTGATGGGTTTGGCTGTGCCAAGTGCACACGGGGGTGTGGCTATGCTAATCACACAAACAAAGGTAAATGTAATGATTACATTGAAGGAGGTGGCCATGACAGCTTCAGATGGTGTGGTCATAATTTTAAAAAAAGGATGAGGCTGTGACTGTGACAGATATTCTTGGCTCTGACAGTTTATTCAAGTAGGTCAGGTAATGTCAGTGACGTTGTGACTTTGAATTTGAAAATCACAAATGTATAGAAATGGCTGTGGCTTTGAAGGCCATGATGGCTGCATATGGCTGTGGTGTGCTCAGCTGAAGATGGCACCATTCTTGACCAGATTGTAACGCTGGGGCAGGGGCTAAGGCTAATGCACAAGTGGGCGTGGCTCTGACCACTGTAAACATAAGTGGGCGGGCTCATAATTCCAGAGGTGGGCCTGGTCTTGATAGCAGGTGGAACTCAAACCATTACTCTAATGGCCATGGCAAGGACGGTGACAAATGGATGTGAAGATGATAGTTGTGGAGATGTGACTTATTTAGGTTTGGTGAGGCTTCACTTAATTATCATCATGACAATCACAGTTACAGATTGGGAGTTTTTTGACCCACATTAAAGTAAGTGAAAGTCGGTGACATTTGCACGAAGTGGCATGGATATGACAAACAATAACTGAAGATACGAATAAAATCACAGACTGGGGTCAAATTAAACATTGTGTGGCTTTGACCCTCACAAACAGCCATCCTGCCCGCTGTGCCAGTGATGTGCCACTCATGGGCAGGTCCCTTTGAGGATCAGTGTGTTCTTTTTCCTCCATTGGCCAGAGCTGACATTGAAACATCTTGCTTCTTATTTTTAGGACGTGTGACCTGTGACTCTCTAACAAGGGTGGTGTTTTCTGCAGTCATGGGGCAGAATGTGTCAGAAGTCATGCTGAGCAACATTACAAGCAGCACATCAGATGAAGACGCGCCAACAGCCAAGCAGCATCTTGGCCAGCATCCATGAAGCATCTCGAAATCGTCTAATTAAAGCCGCGTTAGGCGTGAAGGGAAATACGCAATTACCAAGGTGACAGGCCCACCGAGTGAGGATCAGCACGTACTCAGAGAACCGGGAAACGCTGGCATTGCCCTACCCAGCATTGTGGCGGGAGTTCTGGAACTTTGGAGCAGAAAACTGAAGAAGAAGAAGAAGAAGAAGAAGAAAGGGCTGGAGTTGTCTTCTCTCATGTGTTTCCTTCTACCATGTCCTGGAATTGCTCTGGACATTTGTCTCAGAGGGCCATTCTGTATGTGGCAAGGCAGCCGACCCAAAAGAGGCTCAGGTCAGCTCCGCTGAGGAGCATTCAGCTTACTTTAGGGCACTTCTGAATATCGAGAAAGGGGGTTATGACAGAATACAATAGAATAGAATCTAAATATGTACAGATATACACAAATCCAAAGGTTGTGTCCAAGATTACTCACAAACCACTGGGACAAAAACCTTCATCTTAGTCTTAATGAAAAGCTTAAGGGAGGGAAAACATTGGGGCAGCAGCCACCACCATGAAGTTACCGGGGGCTGTGACTTTTTACAGGTAACTTCTTGAGAAGGTGACATGGCAGAAAGAAAGAAAAAGAGGGGCAACGACATCTGCTGAGCATCCAGCAGATTGCAGAAGCCACAGATTTGATGAGGAATACCATCATAGGAAGAAAATAAGAGTGGAGCCATCTCTCGAGTGATGTGTGTGGGTGCAAATGATTACTGAAATATAAAAGCTCGGCTCCCACAAGCTCATCTCTTGATACCCCCACGGCCACCGATGTGGTACACGCAAGTTCAGAATTCACAATCCACTGTAAGTGTTGTGTGTGCCAATCAGTGATTGTGACGAGGACCCCGGTCATAGCGATTAATAGGCGATACAGAATGCAATGGCGCAAACGAGAGAGAAATACCAGCTGAGAGGTGAGTGCCACTCTGGAGAAACACCCGAGCAGTGCCACCTCTGTGAAGCTGCATGTCTTCATTGTGAAAACCACAGAGAGTCTTACAAAAAGCAAAAGGTTCAGCTTGCTTTATATTAACCACCATAATTTGGAGACCAGGTCCCCAGATCCACGTGTTTTCTTGTCAAATTGAATATAATTACAATGAAAGGGGGTCTTCAATAAAACAAAAAAAATGGGTGTGAGCCCTCCAAATACAAGTTAAGAAGGAGGCCAGAACCTCGACTTGCCTGTCCAGAAGATGCTCACCTAAACTCCGCCAGGCCCCACAGATGAAGAGCCGACAAAAGAACTTTACATTTCACCAAAAACAGAAACTAAAGCCCCCCAAGAGGTGGGATGACCATAAACCACTGGCTTGTAGTAAAAGGGGAAATGAATCATCTTTATGAAGGAAATATTTATTAACTAAAAACAACAAAACATGAACAAGCACCCCTGAGAAAAAAGCCACAACATGCAATCCACAGCATACAAGTAGCAAGACAATACCCAAAAAAATCAGAATCTTTAAAACAAAGTGAAATATTATCAAAAAACCGAAAAAAAGCACAACAAAGAAAACACAATGCTTATTGAAACTCCAACAAACGAATGATTCCAAACTCCTGAGCCTACTGCATCAATTTAAAAAGTCTGAGGGCGGGCTCAGGAGTGCTGACATCAGCGAGGCCCCGCCCCACTGACATCAAGAATAATAAGGTATAACAAATCAAATAAATTATATGTCATCAACATTAGGTGCAAATATATTTATGAGAATTGCTTGAGAGTTGAATAAGTTATCCCACGATCATGACAAAGCTCCCTAATAATAATAACTCAAAATGAGCAAAAAGAACAATAAAACATCAAACACATGTAACTTTGAAAAGTTACATATATAATATAATATAATATAATATAATATAATATAATATAATATAATATAATATAATATAATATAATATAATATAATGTAATACAGGGACAAGCGTGTGTGTGTCTGGTCATTATGTCCCAGTCATTTCAGTAGTAAGTAAACATTTGTGGGCAGCACGGTGGCGCAGTGGGTAGCACTACTGCCTCGCAGATAGGAGACCCAGGTTTGCTTCCCAGGTCCTCCCTGAGTTGAGTTTGCATGTTCTCCCCGTGTCTGCATGCAAAGACATGCAGGTTAGGTGCATTGGCGATTCTAAATGGTCCCTAGCGGGTGTGTGTGTGCCCTGCGGTGGACTGGCGCCCTGCCCGGGGTTTGTGTCCTGCCTTGCACCCTGTGTTGACTGGGATTGGCTCCAGCAGACCCTCGTGACCCTGTAGTTAGGATATAGCGGGTTGGATAATGGATGGATGGTAAACAGTTGTAATAAAATGCATTGCATTTGTCATTTCAACAGATGGCGCATCATAAGCATTAACACTGCCTTTACAAAACCGTTACCAAATGGCATATAATAAAAAAATATTAGCATTGCATTTGTAATTCCAATAGATGGCACATAAGAACATTTTTTGTAGTAGTGCATTTATTACTGCAAATGTTTGTGATGTGCCATCTGTTTGAATGACAAATGCAATGCATTTTATTACAACATACATTAAAAAATACATTTCAACAGATGGTGCACTGCAAACGTTAACCCTGAGGTCTACATTGATGACTTAGATTTCAACCCATGTTAGATGATTGGCACAGCTAGTATTATATTATATTATATTATATTATATTATATTATATTATATTATATTATATTATATTATATTATATTATATTATATTATATTATATTATTAGATTAGATACATTCTCAAAGTCACTTAATCAAGTTCCTTGTTATTCCAGAGCCCATCCTGGCAGCATCAGGCACAAGGTGGGTACGAGCGCCCAACTAGGCCTTAGCCCACCATGGGGCCCACACCTTGGTACAGATTTGGAGCCACCAGCTTACCTGACCTTCCCACCTTGGTGGATCTCAGGCGAAGTCCCACCCTGCACCTGCGACCTTCACGGCTGCTCATCCGGAGTTCCTCCCAACTTTAACGTCTGACACGCCAGCCAGCATTTAGGAGCAAATCGCTTGCCACAAATTAAATTCCCTCCATAATTGAATTGTTATGATTGTTACACCACCTAATACAGCAATTATGCAAAATAAATGACTGTGGAGTTATGACTTTTTATTGCCTTTATGTGTGAAGGAGCCACACAATTCATTATACTTAAAATGTTTAATCTTTCACTTGTGTCAAATAAAACGTTAATTCAATCACCTTCAGTGTTCACTTCTGGTTCGTCTCTCGCTGCTTCGCTCTGCTGCTTGATTCAGATGTGCTGCTGTGTTTATTCCCATTTTCACATTGAAATGGAAAGGGCGCCCAAACCCAAGTCTGGTGCACACCTGACTGAACAGGAGGAGCTTTAGGCAGGTGGGCCACGGTGGTCTTCTGAAGTCAAAGTCATCGGCGGGTCAGGAACACAAAATAGGGGACTGTGCACCAAAGCTTTATTTAGATTTGTGATAAACAAAGGTGGGAATGAGCAAAGGGAGAGCTGTCAGGACGGCAGAGAGAGAGCCTGTGCCAATGCAAGGTGAGTGCCAGTCTGCCAGTAAAGAGGCTTGAAATAGATGAGCTGAAATAACTCACGGAAATGAAAGAAAGAAAGAAAGAAAGAAAGAAAGAAAGAAAGAAAGAAAGAAAGAAAGAAAGAAAAGAAGAAAGTCGTTTGCTGGCGCGAGTGCCCTCGTTTCCCTGGCAGCATATGCCCCCGCTCAGCAGACGGCGCTCCACGTTGGATTCTTTTCACTCGCAGTTGTTTTCACTTTGCCTCCAAAGGCTTTGCTCTAATATCTGGCCAGCAGACTCTCAGTGCGCCAGTGACAGCGAGGTGCCAAGTTTGTCTCTCGAGACCTTGTGCCACTAGGGGTGGCGTCTGCTGGAGAACTAACTGGGAATGAAAGTGCTTGCCAGGGTAATGGCAGGGTGTGGCTCCCCGTGATAACCAGTAGGGGGTGGACAAGATGAATTTATTTCCGTTGTCTCTCTAAGCGCCCCCTCCAGGTACCTCCCCAAGTGATGCGGGTCATGGCACCAGGGCAATGTTCACCCACCTCTTCTACTGATACTCCTGGGGAATGCAGCAAAGGGGCTCTAACTCTTAGTGCTGTCATGTAACCCAAAGACCCCAAGTTCCACCTCAGGGGCGATGAGCAGATGGCACGGGGGCTCAGTACCCTAACTTTTAAGTTGCCCTCACCTAGGTGTTGGCACGCCTCCTGCTTGTCATTGGACACTTTTTTCACCCTCCTTTGTGGATGCCCACCTCTTGATGGGCCACTGAGTGGCACTGACTCCTTTTTGACTGCCAAGTATTATTCTCTATACGGCAGGACAGGTGAACTTCCAGCTTTGTCCACCGAGGGGCGCTCTCTCTCTCTCAGAGGTCCGGAGGTGTCAGGTGTCGAGCTGCGGGTCTTCGGTTCTTCTCAGATGTCTGTGCCCAGTCATGCCCAGTCACTGGCGCACGCTGCATGGCGTTGCCTCATCTATGTTTCTCTCATTTAGTGGGCTTCACTCGCCCATTTCGGGGGGAGGCAGCGATTTGTAAATGGGATTAAATGAAATTGTTTGTGATTGTGGCGTTGTCGATCTCTTATCTGACGGCGCTCTGCTGCTCGGCCCTGTAAACTGCTGTCGCCGGCGTGCCCGCTCTCTTTATCGTGTACCTGTCAGGGTTTGAATGATAACTGATTTATGACTTTTGCTTTCAATTAAGGTCTTCTTTCTGTTTTCTTCCTTTTTGGTTCTTTCTCGTATTTTCCTGCAGCGCCTTTTTGTTTGCCTGAGCCCCTGATCTTTAATTCATTTATCTGCCTAATAAATGTGTTGTGCCGTGTCGAGCGATTGCTTCATGTGAGCAGTAGGTGGCGGTGTGGCCCCCCAGCCCAGACACTGAACTAAAGACCTCCAGTGGGTTTCTGCCAATTCAGTAATCCAGTAGAAGCTGTTGGGTGGGCTGACGTGTTAAGTGCCCCTCTTGAGCCGTCAGGTGGTGGTCTAGATATATAAGGAAAGACTTGTGGGACCCTTTTGGTCATCTCTTGTCATCTCCTGCTCAACACGTGATGCAAGGCGCTATAGGAGTAAATTGTGAGAACTGACTTCTCGGCGTTGGCGCGGTGCCCTGTGTCAGCACAGGGTGTACGGAGGTCCAGTTCCTTCTTAAAGCAGCCCCCCTGGACACATCAAAGAGTGAAGACCAGGGCAGGACCAAGTCCCTCCCGGGCATCCGTTTCAGCCTTTGTATGAAATAGACACTCCCTGGTGCCCTGTGTTGTGGGTGCCACAGCTCCTCCTAGTTGGCATTAAACTAAACTTTGGAAAAGTGCTGGCAGCCTGAAATTTGCAAGTGGCACTCTTGCTCTGCCCAGCGCTCTGTTGTTGACTCCAGGGGTGCAAGGTGCCCTATAAATAGGCAGCAACAGCTGTCAATGGTGCCAAGACGCACACTCCCAGGTGTTAGAGGCGAGAACCTGTTAGATTGACGGCACAGCTGGCACCTTGGCGCTCGAGTGGAATTTGGGAAGGTCTGTGTAAAAAATAAGTGAGGTGACACTCAGCTGCCAGCAGAGCACAAATGCTGCTAATTCTGTAGATGAGGATGAATGTCATCAGCGGGCCAGTGGAGTGCCTGAGGTGGTAAGGGCGCTGGCATGGGCATGGTAAAATCATTGATGAGCCTGAGGTCTGCAGCCACCCCCACCTCCATCCACCCCAAAATGGAGAGGACATTGTGGGCATGACGAACAAATAGGACCAAGTCGGCATCGCCCACCTTTCTAGTCTGCAACCCTATTGGCGTCCCTGGGTGTCTCCTCAGGTCCAGAGTTCAGGGTGGCACAGTGCCAACCAGAGATACCCCGTGCCAAGGGAGGAGTCTGGACAGCCATGCAGCTCGGCCCTTTGCAGATGTGACAGCCTGCTCAACGTGCCAAGTGACCATCTCATGGATGTCCCAGCCTGAGCGCCAGACGTTTGGAGGTCACTGGAAAAAGTGGAAGGCGAACAAACAGAGGGCTGAGCTCTGCATCTCCACAAATCTATTCTTTGTCTTCCAGATCATTTTCCAGCAGCTGTGCGTTTTGCAGGAGCTATTCTTGTCTCGGAGATAATGATCAAAGGGAAAGGCCACACGCTCCTCCGATGGGTCTGCCAGCTCTGCGCCTGCTGACCTTGATCGCCTCCGGGCGTGTCGGGCAAGGCTGACCCGGGGCCTGCCCGCTTGTCTCAAACTGTCAGTTTAGGCACCTGTGCAAGGTGCCCATGTGTGTCCACTCGGGCCTGCACTGCCCTCCATTTCTAGGTGGCAGCCAGAATTGAAACTGCTGGGTTGAAAACAGCAAAGAATTCAAGGGCCTTGGATAATAAGCCACCTCTGGTGACATTTCAGTGTGGGCGGCAATGCTGTCACTGTCCTGGCGTCACCCTTCAGAAGCAGGCTTGTAACTATTAGCAGTGAATACATTTCAGTCAAGGTGTGCTCAGTCTCACCAGCAGTCTCTGGGGAACCTGGGAGCAAAGAGAATCAGCTGGCAAGAACCCATGGAGTACAAATAAAAAAATATATTAGTATAGTAGAGCATAGGATAGGATAGGATAGGATAGGATAGTATTAGTACTAATAGTAGAAGTATTCATAAACATAAAGAATACTGTGAAACTTCTGTTTTCATGTGCTACCAAAACCACCATAATAAACAACAATGTACTATAGTATAGTATAGAAGAGTATAGTATAGTATAATATAGTATAGTATATTATAGTATAGTATAGTATAGTATAGTATAGTATAGTATAGTATAGTATAGTATAGTATAGTAGAGTAGAGTATAGTATAGTATAGTAGAGTATAGTATAGTATAGTATAGTATAGTATAGTATAGTATAGTATAGTAGAGTAGAGTAGAGTAGAGCATAGTATAGTGTAGTAGAGTAGAGAAGAGTATAGTAGAGTAGAGTAGAGTAAGGACAAAAGCAACCATTGTACTAATACTAGTAGTATTGTTGCATGTACATGTACTTCTGTTTTCATGTGCTACCAAAACCACCATAATAAACAACAATGTACTAAAATATAGTATAGTATAGTATAGTATAGTATAGTATAGTATAGTATAGTATAGTATAGTATAGTGTGACCACTAAGAGGAGCTACAGGTCCCAAATTCACAGACATAGTCACGGGTTCAAATTGAGGTATTTGTATTATACCAGCGTACTCTTCACAGGCTCCTCCTCCAATAACATACTCACAGATCCAATCCCAGAAGAAATCTGAAAGTCAGTCTCACAAAGCAACACTGGGTCGGTCGAGTTCTTAAAAATGGGGCCCAATCCGTGATACAGGGAGTCAGCGGTGGGATTCCCAGACACTGTGCTGGTGCCCACCTCCCTCCTAGAGAGTGCCAGACCCCCAAATGCCCGAGTGCATTGACCTTCACGTTGTGGCCCTTGCGGTCACAGAGAGGTAGGTCGGTCACTCCGGCCAAGTGGCAGGTAGTTGTCCATAAGCTTTTCCCCATTCAAAGGTGTCAAAATGTAGGCATCTGCTGGGCACAGACAGCGGGCTAATCTCCCAACTTACTTGCCATCTGAATTTTCTCCGACTTTTTTTCCCAAGCTAAGAGTGAGAGACACTCCATCGAAAGCTGAAGCTCCACACCTGTCACACTTTCCTTGGCAGGCGGGCAAAGGCAGAACGGCGTCGTTTTGTGTGATCCACTTGAAGATGGCTGACAGGTTGGGATTTTAATTGTGAGCAGCTCTGTTCTCCGTGACAGGAACAGGAGACATCAGTTACGGAGCTCAAGCGGCTGCCTGCTCCGCCGAAAGGAGAATGTCAGGAAGACGAGCGGCTTCCACACAACTGCGAGAGGACAAAGGACGATGGCCGACTCGATTTCTCCCGCGTGGAGTTATGCATATTCATGGAAATTCTATTATCAGTTTCAGCTTCTATTATTTTAGCCGTAAGTGACTTAATGAGCAGCAGTTTTGGATCTTCCACGTAAAGCGCATTCATCTGACATTAACATTTATAAAGATGAGGAGCAATGAAGTTGCTAAGGTAGGTGAATGTTGGAGAAAACCACAGATACGACCATCTGAGGATTATTAACAATAAACGAAATCAAGAATCAAACTCACTATATAATCCCAAATATTAGCAGGGAGTATTCGCGGTTACTTGACCGTTTATCAGGACTGAAAGTGAAAGTCAAGCTGCAATGGCTTCTTTTAAGTGAAATGTCACCGCCCTCCTCAAGATATCACCACTGACTAAAATGGGCTGGAAACATGGAGAGGGCAGCCAGCGCAGGGGTTTGTAAGTGTGACCCCGCTCCTGCTCCATCATTCACTTTGTGGACAACACCAACATCACAGGTCTCACCACCACCAACGACCAGCCGACTTCTAGAGAAGAGGGTCTGCCTGCTGACTGCGAAGTGCCAGGGTAACAATCTGACCCTCGGTGTCGCCAAAACTAAAGAGATGGGTTTAGACCTCAAGAAGCAAGGGAGCAGGCTGGCATCTACAATGGAGGAAATTTCAGGGAGCAGCCATCTCCGATAACCAGGGCTGGCACCACCATTAAGGCGAATGCTTAAGGGTGGGGCAAACCCAGCAGCACAGGTTAGCTACCCAACAGTCAATTAATCTTGGCATAGGGTGCAAAAATAAGCTGGGCATAACGTATCTCAGTTCTTATCAGGAAGGATCAACAACCTCTAAGTTTCCTCAGATGTCTGACTATAAGTTGAATGCACAGTGGCATCCATCCTCACTGGCTGGTGATGTGGGCACAAAATATGACTTATACAACCAGAGAAAGGCAAGCGGGATCATCAAAGAGCTTGGGCAAGTCCTGCTTGTGTCAGTTGTCCCCTGGCACAGTTTCTACCCACAAGTCCTATGAAGTTTGAACAGTAAGTCCTAAGAAGACATGCTGAGCGCGTTCTTGCACATTGTGTATGATGTCACACACGAGCACATGGGGGGCAGTCAGTGGGCCTGGCTGAACGTCGTATGCCAGCGCAGGGGTTAATGGGATGCACTAACGCCTCTTCTCCCCCCCCCCCTTTCCAGCTCCTCTGAACAGAAGCCCACCTAACTCCACCACCACGTCCAGAACCCACCCTACCACTGACCCACGTCCTCGATGCCCCTTCCTCCTCAGCGCCTATAATGGCAGCCACTTTCCTCTCCCTCACTCGTCAGGACTCAGTCTGAAGTGACTACTCAGCTACTGATTTCTTGCCTTGTTCTTTTATTTTTACTTCCCCGGATCTGAATATGCGGAGTGGAAGCGCAAACCTTTTTTCCGTGTCTCTCTCTCTCGTTTCTTCACAACGTGTATATGTATAATAAAATGATCAGAACATCACGAGAGAGGATCTGCACCTGACTTACCTGAACCTTTGGATTGAAGTGTGGGTTGTCATACTGTGTTGGGGGGTGACAGGGAAAAATCAGCAGTGCAGTGGAGACCCTACCTACACAAACAGTCAGCAAGTCACAACATACAGTACTTACATACATTAGCATGGAGCCCCTATGCTCGTGGGGCCTCCCCGGGCAACTGCCCAGTGTGCCCATACGTTAAGATGGCCCTGGGAAAAGGGACATCTGGGAATCTTTGCTTAGACGGCTGCACCTGCACCTGGGAAGGCAGTAGGAAATGTATGGATGGAAGGATGGATGGATGGATGGATGGATGGATGGATGGATGGATGGATGGATGGGCACATTTTTGGATCTTAACAAATAGAAACAGCGAAACTGGGAGTGAAGATGTGGCTTGGGCCCAATGCATTAAGAGAAGGTACCCGTGATGGATACGAGATCTGAAGTTGGGGGCTATCGTCGCCTCGACTGCGCTCGCCAGGCCAGAACATTCAACGCCGTGCCGTGTGAGACGAGCGTAAAAAGCTGGGAATCTCACAGAGTGGAGCATCGAGACAAGGATCGGCTCCGAGGCAGGCAAGGTAATTTGTCAGAGAGGATCAGACTCAAAAGTGTGAACTGTGACATGCTGGAAAAGATCGGACTCCAATGTGAAAAACTGTCTGCCGGTGCATCCGACAAGATGAGCCTCTGTTTTCACAGATATTACTCACCTCCCAGGATCACACTCCAACGTGTGAAATAATATCCAATGGACAAGGAGAGGCTGCAAAGTGTAAATTATTACTCCCTTGACAAATTCAGGCTCAAAAATACGAGGCGTTTTACATCAGGCTCTGAAAGGTGAAATATTACATATCAGACGGCGGCCGCTGTTTAGGGGAGTCGCAGTCGTCTGACGAGCTCAGAAATGTCATCCATCTGACGAGAGACGGCCACACGGCTTTGTGTCGGTTACAAAGCCCAGGAGAGCCAGCGTGGGGCGTCCAGCCCCGAATCCTGTAGTGTCCAAATGATCAATCGAGTCCCAGATTCCAAACAGGACTCGGCTCCTTAGCGCCCATCTGCCTAAAGGAGGCGCTCACTGCAGTGTTAAAATAAAAACGACCTAAAGCTGGAGACACGGACCCCTTTAAAAATCTGATGAAAGCTATGGACCTCCCTACCCCAGAAATATTCACATAAACACAGCTTTGCATGTAATAAATATAATGTACTTTAATTATGGAGATTTGATTGTCTCATAAATATATGAAATGCACAGAGTATGATTAAACTTTAAAGTAAACCCTCCTTCTTTATGCCAAAAGCAACAACCACTCATTATAATAATGAAATACAATTAAACAGATCTACTACTACTACTACAAACTACATCTATTCTAAATCAAAAGTAGACCCTCACGGACCCCCACCCATCCATGGACCCCTTAGGGGTCCACGGATCTCAGGTTAACAACCCCTGATCTAAACAAAGTGCCGGGTGCAAATCCTTCCAGTCGATTTCTTTGTGACGCACTTGACGTTCCTGTCCTGATTTGTGTTTCTCTTTAATTTTACGTTTAGCTTCAGAAATCTCCTCATTTTTTTGGAATACAAAGGATCGCCTGGGCAAGGGAGTGCGGCCCCTTTTATTAAGGACCTGGGAGAACTCCCAGTGCCAGGGCCACTGCCCGATGGTAGCACTTCCGGGTCCTGCAGAAGTCCCACATATTAGGGAGCTCATCTCCCTGCTGCACCCCCTTGAGGCACCCTTGGAACCCAGCAGGGCTGTGTTGCTGGACTACATCTCCCAGCATTCCCTGCTTGTTCTGAAATGGGCAGCGATGCAGAGGACTGCTGCCATCTAGCATTGTGGGGGAATGACACATCCCCTGCAGCATCTTCTGGTGGGCTGTCACTTCTGGGTCTGCCTGTTTGGGGCCCCTGTCTAAGGTTGGAATGCCCATCCAGCCTGTGTGGCATTTACAAAAGAAAAGAAAGAAAGAAAGAAAGAAAGAAAGAAAGAAAGAAAGAAGTACTATGTTTGAAAGTCTTGTTCTCTGTCTTTGTCGTTGTTGTCTACCTTTGATTCTCCTGATGGATGTAAGCTGCCTGTGGTGTGCTCCATGTGCAAATTCACTGTGGAAAACGCTTTGGCGATTATCGGCGATTAACATACGTAACATAATATAACACACAGTGAGTGAGAGGAGGAGGGTCTGCTCTGTGTGTGTGTGGGGGTCTTAACTCATTCGTAAACAGCGAGCCGGGCAGCCCGTCTGATGTGGAGAGCATCGATACTCCAGAAGAAGAGCACTGGTGTCATCTCAGAATTGATGTCCATCAAAATATCGATATTTTTGTCGATACTACGTGGAAGTCAGGGGTTTAAAATTCCTCCTGCTTGCAGTTGGCACTTACACTGATAGGGCGTGAGTAACAGTTTGTGCCACTCTGATGCCCAGAACGCCACCATGCAGGTAGAATTGAAGTGCTAGGCCCGAGGGTCTAAGGGCCCCAGATTTTTAATGGACGCCGAGGCTTGAGAGCCGATATCAGATCTCTGTCGAAGGGGGTGACAGGAGGAGCTCGAGAGATGTTACCGCTGGCAGGGCTGACAGACGTCGATAGCGCAGGCCGTGTAAGGAGCCTTGTAGCAACTTAGCTGAAAGACAGGATCTGAAAATTCTCCTTAATGGACTTAATTATGTAAGTCAAAAAGCGGGCCTGGGCAGGCGTGAGCTGCTATCATCGGCCCTAATCAGACAGCCCTGTCACCGGGCCAGGCGCTTCGAGTCGGCTGGAATGACAGCTAAAGCGCTTCATCTTGTAAAAGACCTGCAAATGCAGCCTCATTTACTGCCACGCGCCCGCCAGCCGAGTCCGCCACTCGCACTTTTAGGCAAATCATTACGTGGAGGATGATTCACTCCGCGCCAGGAAGAGGGGAGCAAAGAGAGGGAGAAAAATGAAAAGAAATGAAAAGTTCAATTTGCTTTCAAGCAACAGCTGCCCATTCAGCGAGCTGAAACACGGAGGCAGCGCATGAAATATTAATGAGCGGCCGTATTAATATTAACCAGGGCGTCCTACAAAACGTGAATCATACTTAGTGGGAATGGAGCGCCATCAACATGACAGGCACTAACGCCGATCAATAGGCCTCGCTTCACTTTGTGCAGGGACAAATGTGAGCCCCCCGGCATGTGTAGCGGAGAATGGGGTCGGGGTGGGCATGCACCTGATGGGAATCCCCCCACTCACTATTTGCTTTGGCTGCTGGTCTTCTTTCTGTTTTACCTGCTTTTGTGGCCCCTGTACTGTTTATTGTGAAAGGCGCTATATAAAATGCGCCTGTTTCTGCAGCTCTTTCTTCTGAAGACTGCACGTTCCCTCCTTCTGTAATTCTTCATTTTAATTTAGTCAGATGCCATCATCCAAGGCGACTTACAAATCAAGTTATAACTCATTGGACCCGCTTCGAAATGTTGGGGCACCAACTGGGTGTCTTTGTTTAATGGGCACAAATCCTGTTTCCGATGGCACCAGCCAAGAACAGAAGTGAACAGAAAATGGTTTCTCTTTATGGAGTATCAGGCAGGACCAAAAGGCATACGACCCTGGGGGCCGTCAACTTCAGTTGCCCCCTCTTGGTGGTTTCGTAGAGCTGTGGGTAGAAAGGGAGAAGCCGTTAGCATGAGTGCCCCATTTCGGCTCACTGTGCTTTCAAGTGCTGGTGGCCACAAGGAGGGCACCACAAACACACATAAACGTTTGCCCAAAGGGGCCTTCAGCCAGTGCCCAAGCATCTCAGGTGCCACGCACGCCACTTCAAACTGGACATGGAAGCCAGTGCAGGTGAGCCACTCGGGAGGTTTGGCAATTCGAGACCCAATGGAGATCTGCTATCAGGAACAATGCCACGAAATCTTTAAAAGAGGCAAATCTCAAAGCTCCCTGATAAGCTTCTCAAAGTCCCACGATGTCACTTGTCATCTGAATTGTGCTAACACAACATGGCAATTTTGAAAGGTGGGGGGGAGGGGAGGCAGGTGAGGGAAGTTTAATAATAAAAAAAAAAGAAATTTCTACCAAAGTCGTTCACTAATTTACTCGTATCTGTCGGAACAAATCTGCCATTTAGCATTATCCTAATAACAGTAATAGGAGTTAATTACAGCCTGCGCCCAACAATGTGCTGACACCAGGCTGCCGGGTCCTTACTCAGACGACTGCGCTCAAACTGTCACACATGATCACCGAAAAGAGAAGCAGAAAAAAATAAAAAAGAAAAATAACGGCACATGCGGATCAGTCAGATGAGCTGGGCCTTACAGGCTCATGAGGCGCCCGTCTGCAGTCTGGTTAGACATCGAGGAGCTCCGTGCAAGAGCCGTCATTGATCTCAATCACAGAAGAGTTACAGGTATGTGAAGACAGCAAGCCATCGTCTGGTGACTGCTTATATAGTGCCTTACATGTGGAGCAAGAGGAAAGTGATGTACGTGCCTCAGTATATCTTTAGGGTCTTGTATGACTACATGGGTGGGTAAACGTGGCTGACAGAGAATAAGGACTTGTTTCAGCGGTTGTATTAAAGCCCAGTTCCTCAAGATAACACTTCTTCAGGTTCACTCACAGAACAATTACCTGGAAATATGAAGAACACAGACATGTGGGTATACGTCAAAGGGTGCGTAGATACAAAGTCCATGATCAAAACCTGACACTTCAAGGATTCGGAACAAAGTGGGCAAATGCCACGAGAATAGGGGAACCGTCATTTTAATAGGCCAGGAAAAGAGACAGCCTTGGAAATCCTGTTGACTTCCTAAAATAAACCATCTGCATAACACCAAGTGGAAAATCTAAAGGCCAGTTGGCTGACTGTGTGAGTCTCGTCATGTGAGGCATTCATAGCACTCAGCACCCGGAAGAGCATGCAATCTCTTTAGTCTTCAGGTTTGGAAATGTCTTCAAGTGTAACGACTCCTGAGCTCCATCTCAAATACAACTCCTTCTACTGACACAATCTATCTATCTATCTATCTATCTATCTATCTATCTATCTATCTATCTATCTATCTATCTATCTATCTATCTATCTATCTATCTATCTATCTATCTATCTATCTATCTATCTATCTATCTGTTGTGCAGGACGGCCAGTTTACTTGCCCAGCTGGGACACCCTTAGGGTGGAAGGACAGGTGGAGAGAGCTTACACAGGGCTTTGTCTCCCACAGGATGCTAGATGGCAGCACTCCTAGGCTCGGATCCCCATGTGGGTGCCTGCAGGGCATGTTGGGTATTGTAGTCCAGAGGGACAGCCCGGTTGGGTCCCGTGAGGGCTGTAAGGAGGAGCTTCAGCACTGGGGGCCAATGGGCCGGGCCATGTTGTGTGGGTACAGACAGTCGTGGAATGGCTACTCTGCGAAATTGAGACCATATGGCCATACTGCCCACCTGCCTCATGGTGGTCCTGCACTCTCCTTCTGGTTGCTGCTCAACATCCCTATTTCCAATGCCTGCCACTACCATCATTACAACACCTTGGACCGTACACACTGGATGACAATGGCTAGGGACCCAGCACTCTGGTGGGGCACATTGGGATCTGCCACCCAATACTGGAGTTATGTTTCTAAGTAATCAAGTATCATACAGCGTCTTTCACATTTATCTCTATCTCTACATCTGTCATTTAGCACAGTGGTGGTCATTCCCAAGATGAAGCACTACAACAGAATCTGTTTCTTATGTAATGTCTTCCAATTCTAACCTCACAACTCAGTCAGAATGTGAAGGTGTTGCCCTCTGACTGCCTGCCCATCATGGTGGCACCTCTGTACTATTCTCCTTGTTAGATGCCACCTCTTATAGGTGGAGCACTGGAGAAGGATTTGACGGTAGAAGGCCACTTCTGTGCTTTTCTGTTTCAAGGTCATCCATGAAGACCAGGACCTGGATGAAGACTGCTGAGCTCCCTCAATTATGGTCACGACTAGTGAAATGTCGGCCACTGTGCTGCACTCCTCAACTTTTCTGTTTTCCAAACTCTTTGTTGCCACCGCCTCCATGTAGAGATGGACGTGGACTTTGTCCCTTCTTGCTCCCGAGGTGGCGCCCACTCATCCGGCTCTGTCTTTGGTGTCGTTTTTCGTCATTTTTTTCTTTTCCGTAGCGCACTGCGGTCTTCGTTTGTTCTTTTCTTCTCGGCAGTCTTTACCAGTAACCCCAATACTAATAACGGCGTCACGGCCTATCGGCGTAGCTAACGGTCTCGCTGAATGTTTCCCTAACTAACTATTTGCGGCTCACTTTATTAACGGCCGTCTGCACTTATCTTCTCTAACGGTTCCACGGCCTCTAGGCGCTTTACTGTCATCACTTCAAGTTTACAGAATTGCAGGAGATGAAACCCTTGGGGTGGAGGCAACAGGTTTTCCCTTTGCACCTTCCTCCTTAGGGTCAGTGGTCACCAGAGGAGATGCGCAGGACATCACCGGCCTGGCACAGAAGGGGGATGGCAGCCCGAGGGCTCATCTGCCTGTAATGAGTTTCTGGCGTCAGCGCCACGCCATCCAGTAAGGCAATTAGCCGAGAAAACACTAAACAACTTCTTGAAGTTCCGATTAAGCGCAATCAAATTCTTTTCAAATAATTTCCTTTGGGGCATAATGGTGTAAAACATCAGCATGGAAGAAGACACTTCAGAGGAATCTCATTGCGGACTAATTGAAATCTTCAGACTCAGGAATTCAATTACATAAACACCACTGGAAGCGGTGAGACCCCCGCCCCCACCCCCACCCCGGCCCACTGGGTTCCAAAACGTGTTAAGAGGAGCCAGGAGGATGCGGCTCTCGCTGGACCTTCAACTCGGGCTGCCAGCCGCGTGGCAAAGTCACCCAAGAAACCGTGGGGATGTATGGAGCTGTGAAGTTGGTGGCCGATAGAGGAGATCGACAACGGCTGACAGAACCTCACAGTCCCACCTCATGCCCCCCGGTTCAAGCTGCTATATCTTATTTCCAACGATCTGATTGGGTCAGTGGAAGCCCTGCCCCCTTTTTGTCTTCCATCGAGAAGGATCCAATCCCAGCCAAACGTGCTGAATGTGGTACGGGAATGGAGACGGCAGTTGATGTTTAGGAGGCACCATCTGTTGGAATGAAACGTGCAGTGCAGTGCATTCTACAGCCTGCGTCCACCGACGTCACTCGTGATACTCCCACCATTGTCATTATCAGAAGTTGAATTAAAAACAGTCAGTTTATTAAGTAAAAAAAAAAAAAATAAGATAAACCCAACAGTTAGAGTTAGAAAGTAAGATGACTTTGCCCGAGATGCCCACCCTAATAAGAAAACATTCACCATTTGATGTGTGCAGCAAGCAGCTGGAATTGTTGTATCAGTCCGGAGTAGCGAGTGTGTTGTTTTACACGGTGGTCTCCTGGGGAGGCAACTTGAGATTGAAAGACACGCAATGCCTGAATGAACATATCAGGAAAGTCTGACCCTGAACACACTGGAAACTGTGGTGGGAAAGACAGCAATGGCAAAAGTGGATGCCATCATGAAAAAGCCCCTCCAGGAGGCGCTCTTTGGGAGCATTTTGAGCTCATTCCTCCATGCTGTGCTAAGAAGCTCCTAAGGGAGGTCTTTTCTGCCTTCTGCTATCAGGTAATTCATTGCTTTCTCCTGATGTCCCAGACTTAATCCTTTTTTGATTTGCTATTTCTACACAATGCACATTAATTGATGAATTGATTGATTAGTTTGTTCCGTGAGTCTCTATCTTTGTTTTTCTGTGTTTCTGTTGCTGTGTGCATCTATCTATCTATCTATCTATCTATCTATCTATCTATCTATTATATAGCACCTTTCATATCTATCTATCTATCTATCTATCTATCTATCTATCTATCTATCTATCTATCTATCTATCTAAAATTCTCCTTGGGTTTAGTAAAGTTTACCTAATCCAATGCATGCCTTTCATTTTCCATTCCAACAGATGGCGCATTGCAAATATGTGCATGGTTAGAGACATTCCTGTACCAAATGCCACATAATTGGAAATATAAGAGTAGGGTCTAACCACTGATGGTGTCCAGCTGTTGATGTTACTCATCACAGTCATCATCATAATCATCATCATCATCATCATCATCATCATCATTACCAGAGGTGCAGTGAATTTACTGAGTATTCAGATAAACACAAAAGACTGAGAGTAAGGGCTAAGATCCTGCCCCATGTCATAACTTCTCCAGTGATTTTTGCTGACTTTGTTCACGTGATCTTAGTGAATCAGGTGAGTCGTGTAGTGTGACACACCCAACAACTCAGCCAGACAGATTTTGCCTCAAGTTGTAGGCGAGGGATTGCATGTATGCAAGACCTGACCACCTATCAGTGCTCACCCAGAAGTATAAATGCATACAGTGCAGCGACGAGGAGGAAGGAGCGCATGTGTATTGGACTTGACAAGCAGAAGAGAGGCTGGTCTACCTAAAGTTTTGTGTTTTACGGACCACAAAAGAAAGAAAGAAAGAAAATGGGGCCACAGTGGCACCTGAACTTGCTGTACCTGTAAACCTTCTCATTGGCGGTGGCTCCATCAGGCAGAATGTTACAGGAGTGAGATGGGGAAACTTTGGAAATGTGCAGGAAATTTGTCACATACTCGATCATTTGACCTGCCCGGTGAATTCTGGTTGTGTAAATTGACATACCAGGGCGAGGAGATCAGCATCCACATCCCCTCTCAGTAGAAGATGTGGAATGTAACTTTGGCTTTAGATATTAAGGTTCCTGTATGGGTGTTACAATTGGCTTCACTTCTGACTTGGGGTAAAAAAAATCAAGTAAATTCAGTGCCAAGATTTGTAATGTGCCAACTGTTGGAATGCATTTTCAGATGTATGTAGGCCTACTAATAAATACATTGCATCTTTCATTCCAACAGATGGCACATCGTAAACATCGTAAACATAGACCAGTAGGGAAGGGTCTAACTGCAGCCCATGCCCACCTACGTCACTTCGACACGCCCCTTGATGTCTATCACAACGCTCATCAAGTTTTCTATAATTGACTTAACTTCTGAGATGGCACAAGCTCAGGTGAATTCAGTGCTAATGTTTGCGATGCCCGGGTGGCACAGTGATGCAGCCTCTCAACAATGAGTGCTCTTTGGTGCTCCCTGAACGGAGTCTGCATGTTCTCCCCGTGCCATTGTGCATTTCCTCCAGGTGCTACACTTTCCTCCATTAGTTCAATGGTGGATTCGCAAGGCGAAATTGGACTTAGTTTGTGTCTGTGTGTTTGCCCTGCATTGGACTGGCACCCTGTCCAGGGATTGTTCCTGCTTTGCCCCGTGTGCTTGCTGGCATGGGCTCCAGCTTCCTCGCAGCCATGCCCAGGCTAATGTGGCTTTAGGAAATGAATGGATGTTTGCAATGCGCCACAATGTTGGAATGTACTCTGTAACGCATTCCTTTTTTCATTCCAACACATGGTGCGTCACAACATTAGCACTTGTGTTGAGAATCCTCTAGCAAATGTCACACAATGCAGATAGCACTCTGGCTTCATAGAAGAAAATTTAAAAAGTGAAAAATGAGACCCCCGCTTGATGGTGGTGCCAGTCAATGGCCTGATATGGCATTGGTATTTTTCTATCAATGCCATATGTCTGTTCTCATTTTTTTCTGTACAAATTTCCTTTATTAGTTTATACTGTCAACAACAGCAACATTTATTTATGAAGCATGTTTTCATACAAGTGATATACTGTAGCTCAAAGTGCGCAGTGTCAGTTGCATGTGCCATCTGTAGGAATGAAAAATGCAGTACATTTCATCAGTAAGCCTTGGCATGGGCAAGTCGAGAATGAATCCATCGAGTGACCTTAGTAGGTGTGGCGCAGGTGACATCATAAGCTGTTACACTCTATTGTTTCCATTTGTGGATTCACAGAGGAGTCTGCCAGGCCTCATTGCTCCTGTCACTGTTGTCACCCACATTCTGATTTATGTCACCGATGCTAGCGGCTGTTTCTTTTTTTTCTTTTTTTTTTTTGACACCACTTATCCTGGCTTTATGTGTTATTTATTTCTACCGTATCACTTTTATGTCATTTCTCACCAAGGCCTCAGCTGCAAGCTACTTTGTATGTGAAAAGCAAATGTTTTACTTGTTTGATTTAACAAAAAACAAAGAGCGACAGCCTGATGTCACATTAAGGAAATTCGATTGTTAAGATGTCTTAAAAATAATTAAAAGAATGTCCGGGGCAGCAACTCAACCATTGATATGACACGGGCATCAAAATCAAGGAACAAAGAGAAAACACACGAAGGAATCCATTAAAATTAAGGTGGTCCCACATTTCAGCCCAGGTCATTCAACTGAGAGTCCAGTGGGGGGCGCACTGCGGAGTCCGGTGTGACATGTCACATACTGAGTAATGACGAGTCACGAGGAGCTCAGGCCATCACCCACTTAGATCTGTGAGTGGCATGGAGTGCCAATGGAGGAAGGCCTGCCCTTTGTAGTGGTGAACCCACAAGGGATGTGGTGGTCACTCCTTGTGGCTGTCAGATGGTCCCATGTCAGTATTTTCCCTTCATACCAACATATGCAGTGCAAGTAAGAAAAAGAGTAAAGTGGCACACTGGATCGGAAAACTCCTGGGTTCAAATCCTGCTCTTGTCACAGTCTGACCTGGGTTTGTGTGTTCTCCCACGTCCCTGTGAGGACTCGTTTCCTGATCCTCCTGTCTGTCCTGTCCCTGTCAGGGATGAGCCTTTGGTTAATCAGCAAATGAAAATGAAGTGAGTGAGGACTCTGCAGGT